>NC_059115.1:55968065-56268065 GCF_020740685.1 Jaculus jaculus
CCAGGTGCTAAGGCGGGATGGCCCATGCCCAGTTGGCTCACGTAGCTAACCTGCCCCCAGAGAATATGCGATCAGGAAGTTGGCAGAAAGCACTCGTGGCTCACCAGGCTCTAACGAGCAAATGTCAGGTTTCCTTTGCCTGGTACAGAATTTGCAAGGCTCTAAAGTCAGTTATCTACATTCATCAACGGGGAACATTAAAGCTAAGCTTTTGAGCCTAGTTTTTCATACACCCATCATGACATAGATTAACAACAGCAAGCTATGTGATGGTTTCCTTTATTATCTACGGTGATCAGATTCTTAAAAAAAAAAAAAAGGCTTAGGACTCTCAAATGGTCTCTGAATTTTGACTTCTTCGAATTCATATATATATATGTGTGTGTGTGTGTGTGTGTGTGTGTGTGTGTGTGTGTGTGTGTGTATATATATATATATACGATTTGATGCTATAATAAATGTTCTCAACCCTTCAGCTTTCTTTCATTTAAATAATGCAAAATACAGACATCTTATATTCCCAGTTCATAGAACAATCTCAAAATTCCCAAAACCCCTTAATGAAGGCCTAGACTGGCAAAAAACATCTTAAATTTCTTATATAGGCCATATAAGTAGGAAACAAACTCAGAGACTCAATATATTCTACTATTCAAGAAACGTTAGCCAGATGCACAAGTGGGCACATGTGTCTGGAGTTCGTTTGCAGCGGCTGGAGGCCCTGGCGTGTCCATATTCTCTCTCTCTCTCTCTCTCTCTCTCTCTCTCTCTCTCTCTCTCTCTCCCCCCCTCCCTCCCTCCCTCCCTCCCTCTCTCTCTCTGTCAAATAAATAAATAAAAATGCTTAAAAAAAAAGAAAAAGAAATTAAATGAAGCCGGGCGTGGTGGTGCATGCCTTTAATCTCAGCACTCGGGAGGCAGAGGTAGGAGGATCACTGTGAGTTCAAGGCCACCCTGAGACTACAGAGTGAATTCCAGGCCAGCCTGAGCTAGAGTGAAACCCTACCTTGAATTAAAAAAAAAAAACAAGAAATGAGCCTGGACAGGTCAGTATTTTCTGCCCTAGCTTCTATGTTTTGATACAGGTTTGATAACATACATATCTCTAAACACACATAACTATACATATATATCACAATTTAATGTCATGTAATTTTTTCAAACAATGGAAGAAGGTATAATTTGCTTCTGCTCAGTTTAAATTTTTATTTATTTGAGAGGAAGGAAGGAAGGAAGGAAGGAAGGAAGGAAGGAAGGAAGGAAGGAAGGAAGGAGGGAGGGAGGGAGGGAGGGAGGGAGGGAGGGAGGGAGGGAGGGAGGGAAGGAAGGAAGAAAGAAAGAAAGAAAGAAAGAAAGAAAGAAAGAAAGAAAGAAAGAAAGAAAGAAAGGGAGAGAGAGGGAGAGAATGGGCACGCCAGGGCCTTCAGCCACTGCAAACAAACTCCAGACATGTGTACCCCTTGTGCATATGTGACACCCTGTGCTTACACCATGTACATCTGGCTTATGTGGGACCTGGAGATTCAAACATGAGTTCTTAGGCTTCACAGGCAAGCACCTTAACCACGAAGCCATCTCTCCACCCCATCTCATAATTTTTTCACAAAGTTCAATTCACTGCCTTAACCAAGTAAATAAGAAAACAGCAAGGTAGGCAAGTTACCATTCAACTTTGGTTCATTAAAAAGTGGAGTAAGGGGACTTTTATGACCTCTAAGACTATTGCAGGGAGGACTTTCACTCGCTGTAAAGGGCTGAAGTATGCTTTCTAGAAGTTCACATGCAGCCCTCAGGACTTCAGAATTTACCTGGATCTAGGGCCTTTAAGAGGAATTAAATCAAAGAAGGTCATTAGTGTGGGCCCCAAGGTATCATGACTGGTAAGGGTTGAAGCCGGGTGTGGTGGCACACATCTTTAATCCCAACACTCGGGAGGCTGAGGTAGGAGGATCACTGTGAGTTTGAGGCCACCCTGAGACTACACAGTGAATTACAGGTCAGCCTGGGCCTGGAGCACAACCCTACCTTGAAAAAGCAAAAACAAGGGCTAGAGAGATGGCTTAGCAGTTAAGCACTTGCCTGTGAAGCCTAAGACCCAGGTTCTAGGCTTGATTCCCCAGGACCCACGTTAGCCAGATGCACAAAGGGGCACACATGTTTGGAGTTGTTTTGCAGTGGCTGGAGGCCCTGGCACACCCATTCTCTCTCTATCTATCTGCCTCTTTCTCTCTCTGTCTCTCTCAAATAAATAAATAAAAATGAATAAAATTTTTTGAAAAAGTAAAAAGAAAAAGAAAGTTGATTAGGACAGTCAGGCACTGAAGAAAGACTGTGTGAAGGAGAAGGAGAGAGACCTCCACAGAGACCAAGCCTGCCAGCACCTTGGTTTAGTCTCCAGAACTGTGAGGAAGTCAATTTCTGTGGTTGCATCCACCCAGTCTGAGACACTGGCTTTGGCAGCCCTAGAAACACTTCCACAACCACCATTCATACACTGTCACACATATGACACTGAGGTCTATGTGTCTAAGGCCACTTTTAGCTTTGTGGGAAATTGCCCGAAGGTCTTTGGCAAAGCTTTTCCCACATAGATGACACAGATGAGGTGCCAATTTCTGGATTATGGAATAGTTTTAAGACAGTGTAGATGACCAGAACTCTTGCTCTTAAATTCCTTTACTTAACTACAAACTACAGAACAGCCTTTAATTTGGAACTTTTCTGTATTAAAAAAAAAAAAAAAGTAACTGTGATACTCTGATTATGATGCTTTGAATTTTGAAAATGTTTTGCCGGGCACCAAATTCTACTGTGTACTAAAAGAAAAAATCCTTTGGAGCGAAATTTTAATAAAGCTACTCTTATGTCCAATAGCTAAAAGATTACCATAAAATTTGGTTCAATTTTGTTTTATCAGATGCATAACCAATTCATTAATTATCTGCAAAGGGAACTTTTTTTAGGTAGTGTGAAAATAGAGTACAGAGATATAGATAAAAATATCACTATAAGGGAGACCAGTATAACTAATATGATTTCAGATTCACATACCATAAAATGATTTTTACTAACTAACAAAAATGGCAAATAAAACAAACTAATAGATTGCATTCAATATATAGTTAAAAAAAATTAAATCTAGGAGGAAAAAGCCTCACAGGAAAAAAATGACTTGTTTTCTTTCTTTAAGAGTAATACAGTTGAGCATTTCATAGGGCCAATTACATAGCAATTGTCCCACAGAGACTTTATTGTTTAGAGAAATTCAACTTTTTGTGGTCTTGGCCAGTATCCCCTAGAAGAAGGCAAAAAAAAAAAAAAAAAGTATTAAACACAACCATTCCTTCCACTGTAAATAAAATCAAATGCCAATTTGGATTTAATAATCAAACATCCAAGTTTTGTGTTCATTAAATAACTTCCCAAACTAGAAAGTCAAATTCTTTCTAGTGCTACCTTAAAGAGATTCAGAAATAAAATGGATTATTAGACATTAGAAAAAACAAATTATCCTTAAGAAAATGTGCCTCATGGGGACAAACTTAAGCTAAAGGGTATTTATGCTATCTGAAGATATTAGGCCCCATGTGAGAATTGGACTCAGAAATCCAAAACATTGAGAAATGGTTTCCAAATGGGAATATTAAAAAGGGAGGAGGGAGAAGAAAATAAACAAAAACAAAACTCTGGCCCTTTCTCATGAGTATGCTGCCAGACATTACACAAAGATTTGTCCTCCATCCTTCAAGCCCAACTTCTGTTAAAAGAACAACTCAACACAGGCCTTCGACATCAGTTGTGTTTAATGCAACCATTTGAACACATGAGCTCCAGAGCCAGTATATTCGGGTTCATGTTCCTGTTGCCCCACGTGCCAGCCGTGTGACCCTGGACAAGTTTCTTCACGTTTCTGTCTTCTTCTCCTTTCTGAAGTGGAGGTAATCACAGAACCATGTCAGTGAATTGTCCTATCAAATGAGTTTCTCCATGGGAAGCCTCAGCATTGGGGCTGGGGAGATGGCTCAGTGGATATATAGCGCTTGCCTTATAAGAAAGAGTAACTGAGCTCAGAACTCTAGGACAGCTTCCCCCCCACCCCGCGCCACGCCAAAAAAGCTGGGGGCTGTAGTGTGCAACGTCTGCAATCCCAGCTCTCCACGGATGAGAAGGAAGGTGGAAACAGCATCTCGCAGAAGTTCACCGGCCAGCTAGCCTGACAAACACAGCCGTGGAAAACAATAAAGGACAGTGCCTCAAACAAGTGAGGATGGATACCTGAAGCTGTCCCTGACCTCCACACGCCTACTGTGACACACTCTCACAAATATGAATATGCAAGTGCGTGTGCATGCATGCACACACACACACCCCCAAAAGAAAACCTTCTGCAAGTAATGGCATCCGATGTGTCACATAGTTACTGGTAGCAGTGGCAGTAGGCAAACAATTTAAAAACGAATGCCAGGGATGGAGAGATGGCTTAATGGTTAAGGCACTTGCCTGTGAAGCCTAAGGACCCAGGTTCAATTCTCCAGGTCCCACGTAAGCCAGATGCACAAAGTGGTGCATGTGTCTGGAGTTCGTTTGCACTGGCTGGAGGCCCTGGCGCGCCCATTCTCTCTCTCTCCCTCTATCTGTCTTTCTCTCTGTCTGTCGCTCTCAAATAAATAAATAAATAATTTTTTTAAAAAGTCAGTCTGTTGGGCTTGCCTCAAAAAAAAAAAAAAAGAGCAAGAGAGAGAAAGAAAAGAAGTAAAAATAACAAAGATTCCAATCTAAGGGACTTCTAAACACATTCATGGATGTTATTTACATTTTTTCCCCTTCAACCTGCCTATTTCTGAAATCCATATTGCTATTGGCCTGAGCTGGGCCCTTACACACAAGTACTGAGTCAGACAAACAATTCTTAAGGCGTTTTTCTGAAATAGCTGACCTCAGGATCCACAGCTTTGATTAATCATGGTTAAACGCACATTGAACAAAAATCCCATCTAAGAGCATCACAGGCAAGCACTGCTCGAACACAGAGAAACGGCAATGCTCACAACGGTCACCACTCTCCCAAGGATTCAGGAGCAGACCACCCTTGACTCCACACTCCACTCACCCTCCACACCACACAGCACAGCAAGGGCCTGCTTGTGCCATCCCAGTGCCCCTGTATCCCTGTCCCCCAAAAGCGCGTGTGGAAAGCACTTGGAGCTGTAAAGACTCCCACTACTGGTTGCTAAGTGCTACTTTCAGCCATAAGGACTATGAAAGCTCTAGAGTGGCCCGAACAATTGTATCTGGCTCTGGCCACCCTTGTGAGAAAATGGGCCCTATTTTTTCATTCCACTTCCCTATGATTGCCTGTTATCTGAACTTCTTTTCTCCCAGAAATTGTTTATCATGTTTAAATTAAAAAAAAAAAAATAGCCGGGCATGGTGGCGCACGCCTTTAATCCCAGCACTCGGGAGGCAGAGGTAGGTGGGTCTCTGTGAGTTCAAGGCCACCCTGAGACTCCATAGTGAGTTCCAGGTCAGCCTAAGCTAGAGTGAGACCCTACCTCAAATATATATATATATATATATATATATATATCACTACTTAGAAAACTAACAACAAACCGTGCACATAGCAATTTTGGTTTTGGCATTTTTGATCTAAAATCCTTCTTATATACCTCAGGAAGTTCCTGGGAAATTCAGGCTTAAGTTGCTCTTCCTTCCTTCTGTCAATATACTGACCTTGACCTACACTGGACATACAATTTCTTAAGCAAAAAGTCAATTTTCTCAGCACCGTTCTTGGATCTATGTAAGGATGCACATGGACAGAGAACGGTTCTGTGTATAATCCCTTTAATTTCCTAAGTACATTCATATCTACTGCAAGTTTGCTGCCAAATGCACAAAACTTTCTTCTTCAAAGCACAAGGCAATAGAAAAGATGGCAGATACAAAAGAAGGAAAGACCAAGCCGGGCATGATGGCACACACCTTTAATCCCAGCAGTTGGGAGGCAGAGGTAGGAGGATCGCTGTGAGTTCAAGGCCAGCCTGAGACTACACAGTGCGTTTCAGGTCAGTCTGGGCTAGAGTGAGACCCTACCTCGAAAAAACAAAAAAACAAAAAAACAAAAAAAAAAAGAAGGAAGGAAAAATACTTCGTTGAAACAAAAGCTGAATGTGGTTTAACTCAAACTGAGTTTCTGAATGACACCAAAGCTGGTATGCAAAACCACACTGACCAAACACACAAGACCCTGGAAATAGCAAGTTAATGAAGCAATACAGCGGAGCAGCACGGGCCCACTAAAGCACTGAAGGCCCTCTGCACCGTGGTCTCCACGGTATTAAGTTACAAGATAATATATGAAAGGGGTTTCCGTTTTCTAAATTTCATTTCAGCATTTTTTTTTAAATCCAAGCTATCCCATTGTGCTTTTGTTCATTTTTTCCTTTAAGATCCATTTGAAATAAGACTTTGACGCACTACTTCATGCTTTCTTATGCTCTGACAAGAATTAAGAATGTTATGGTGATGACAGAGTGGTATAAAAAATTAGCCACTGCTGAGAATCACCATCTTCTAGATTGGTAATAAATCAATTTGCAGGCAGTGTCAGAATTATTACTCCCTAATTGGAAGAAGCCAAATGCTTTAGAAACTTTTTTGTTGCTGAAAAATTATCCTCCCAACTGGCAAACTGAGAGAGAGAAAGGGAGAGAGTGTGTGTGTGTGGGGGGGGAATAGATATATGTGTGTATGTGTGTATACATATATATATACATACATATGTACATGTATACATACACACACATACATTCAGGCCAGAGTCCAGTCTATGTCCAGTTGTAAAGATCTCTATACTTCTACTGGCTTTATGTTGCTCAAACATGTGGCCGTCAGTGATTAATTTCACATCCATGTGGCTGGCCATTTGTTTATTCTATTGCATACCATCTGTCTTTCAGTAGAGAGGTTTCAAGTTCTTCTCATTCCCTACCTCCTATCCCACAGCAAACAATTTATAATAGACAGAGATTTAAATCATTTGGATTCATGTGGAGTTGGAAACCTGAGCTGCCCTCCCTTTATATTTGGCAAATGCTTTAATGGGATTAGCAAATTGTGTTATTACGAGGCACTTCTGGAGAGACGACACCTTTACTTACAATGACAAATGATGCCGATGGTTTCATTTTGGGTGTTTCATAGCAATATCGAAGATTTCACAAACATTACAGGAAATTGCCCTGGTAGACAATCAAGTCCTGCCACAAATCCTGTCCACCCCTTTTATTTCTGAAAGCTGACAGGGACACATGTCAGGAACGGTGGGGAACGAATATCAAGTTGCTCTATGTTTTAGGACTCAACATTTAGCCCACAGGCCTATAACCCCCATCTTATATTGCCCACAGCATTCCCTAAACCCTACCGCACAGCTTTGCTTATCTAGACACATAGGCGTGCAGACAGTCCCCTAAACTTCCCCAGGGAAAAGTCTCTGCCACCGATTCCCACTCACCACCACCAATATTCTCACTCTAGCACTCTCCTTGATTCTCCTCTAGAAGAGCCGGCTGCTCAGAGAACTTCTTGTTGAGACCATACAGAGGGAGCAGAAAGAGCGAATTACCATTGGTACAAGAATCCTTGCTGCTGCCGTGGAGAGGGGCTGTCTGTTGGCAGGGCGCTGTGGCTGTCCAAAGTTCGTGGTGGACATCCGGAGGCTGAGAATCGTCTGTCTTCAGGTCTGATTCATTGTCACTAGTCCTTACCAAATCAGGATTAGATATATTCGGGGGATAAGAGGTATCCCAGTGGATACCTGATGGATTCGATTTGTTAAACGTGTTAAGTGACATTTCTACTAAAGCTTCGTTGACAAAGAATGAGTTTTCATGACACAAACTCTCAGACCGATTAAGTTCCATTACCTGTGTAAAAAAAAAAAAAAAAAAAAAAAAAAAAAAAAAAAAAAAAAAAACCACAAATAAAACCCTGTTATAGCGTCTCCAGCAATGTAAACAAAGTATTTCTTCAGCTCATAGGCCTGAATATCCTTTTCTCTAGAAATCAGCATTTTCAATAAGAATGAGGTCAAGGAAAACTCTACCATTTACTCTCGCCTCCCAACCCCTTTTCAATGAGCTAGAACCAAAACCTTCAATTCGCTATGCACGATATATCTTTTTTTAAAAAAAATAGCCGTGTTCTATGCCATTAGAAAGTTAGCTCCCACTTTATTTTAATCAAAGCAAGCAGCATTTCCACTTTTGCTAAGAGCTGCAAACATTCATCTATGCACAAAGAATTTGCAATAAATGTAATTTAGCCAACTTGAAAGGAGAATCAGATGCAGCCTCCGTTCCTTCTTATAAGCCCATTAACTTTTACAACTTGATGCGCTCTCAATAAAAAGCGCACATGTGACGCACAGTGCGGGGAGACACCCCAGGAACATGGGCTTTTCAAGCATGGTTAGAGAGGAAGCCAGGGGAACAAGAGTCCTCCAAAAGGTCTGATCCTATTTGAGCATTAATCAGTGTGCCTCATGGTAGCTATTTTTAGTGAAATAGACTTTTAATTTTTTTTGGTTCTTAGAGGTAGGGTTTCACTTTAGCCCAGGATAACCTGGAATTCACTATGCAGTCTCAAGGTGGCCGTGAACTCATGGCGATCCTCCTACCTTTCTGCCTCCCAAGTGCTGGGATTAAAGGCATGCATCACCACGCCTGGCTTGGCTTTGAATTTAATATAGACAATTCACAAAAAGAGGATGCTTGACATAACAGAATAGCGTTACAGTTACTCAATTCAGTATATACATGGACAGCTAAGTGATCGACTAAAGGGCATGTGTACCATATGGCAGAATATTCTTATTCTATCACATAGGAAGAGATCACTTAAAGAACAAAAACGCAATGGGACTTTCATATTTTAATTCAACATGCCTATCCAGGGTTTTGGAACGTTCTTGACTTTTTTTTTTTTTTTTTGAGGTAGGGTTTCGCTCTAGCCCAGGCTGACCTGGAATTCACTATGTAGTCTCAGGGTGGCCTCGAACTCATGGGGATCCTCCTATCTCTGCCTGCCGAGTGCCCGGCTTTAAAAAGTTCCTGACTTCTTAAAAAAGCAAAAAAATTTTTTTAAAAAAGGGCTGGAGAGATGGCTTAGCGGTTAAGCGCTTGCCTGTGAAGCCTAAGCACCCCGGTTCGAGGCTCGGTTCCCCAGGTCCCACGTTAGCCAGATGCACAAGGGGGCGCACGCGTCTGGAGTTCGTTTGCAGAGGCTGGAAGCCCTGGCGCGCCCATTCTCTCTCTCTCTCTCTGTCTTTCTCTCTGTGTCTGACGCTCTCAAATAAATAAATAAATACCTAAAAAAAAAGTTCCTGACTTCTGCCACGTACAGACCGAGACCCTTTCGTGAGCTCTTGCACGAGAACCCTCAACCCGGATAACCCGTTAAGTGGGCACTTGCAGGGCTGAGCCCTACCTCCTTGTTCCCAGGAGGGAACGCGGCCGGCAGGCTCCTCTGGCGACTGTGTTTCCAGTGGTCCAGCAGGCCTTGCTGGACGCGCATCCTCTCCCTCTCCCTCTCCACCAGGCGCTGGCCGGCGCGCAGCCGCTCCAGGTTCTGCTGGTACTCCTGCAGCTGGAGGTCCAGCTCGCTGCGGTTGCGCAGCAGCAGCTCCTCCTGGGTGCGGCACTCGCGCTCCCGCGCCTGCAGCCGGCTCTCCTGGGCCTCCTGCTGCCGCTGCTGCTGGTCGCACGTGCGGCGCCAGCGCCGCTGCTCCTGCTGGAACTGGTGCTGAAGCCGCTGGAGGTCGGCCAGCTCCTCGAGCTGCTTCTCCGGGTGGCGGGGTTTCTCCTGCTCCGGAAAGGGGCCACCGCGGAAGGAACTGCCCGGAGCCAGGCTCTCCTGCTGCAGAACCAGCTTGTGGATCTCAATGTGACTGTCCTGGATGGTCAGGGCCGCCTGCGGGTATTGGGGAGTGGGGGGCAGTCAGAATAAGTTAAGTTGATAAGCACAGGCTTCTATGACTGATGGGATCCCCCCCTTTTTTTCTTTATTTTTATTTATTAGAGGGTGACAGACAGAGATGAGGAGAGAGGGGGAGAGTGAGAGAGAATGGGCACGCCAGGGCCTCCAGCCACTGCAAACGAACTCCAGATGCGTGCGCCCCCTTGTGCATCTGGCTAACGTGGGCCCTGGGGAATCGAGCCTCAAACCGGGGTTCTTATGCTTCACAGGCAAGCGCTTAACCGCTAAGCCATCGCTCCAGCCTCCCCCTTTTTTGATAAAGGAGCAGAATTATTTTTATTTATTTGAGAGAGAGAGAGAGAGAAGCAGTGAGAGAGAAAGAGAATGGCTGTACCAGGGCCTTCAGCCACTACAAACTACAGACGCATGTATCACCTTGTGCAGCTGGCTTACATGGGCCCTAGGGAATCGAACCTGGGTCCTTTGGCTTTGCAGGCAAGTGCCTTAACCGCTAAGCCATCTCTCCAGCTCTCTCCCCACTTTTTGAGGCAAGGTCTCTCTCTAGCCCAGGTTGGCCTCAAAACTCTCCAACTCTAGTTGATTCTCCTACCTTAGCCTCCCCAAAGCTGGAAGTACAGGTATGAGGCACCCCCAGCCCTGCTGCTACACTTATGGGATCTAGACTGTCCCCCAAAGACCATGTTTGAAGGCTTGGCGGGCACCATTACTGGGAAGTGCCAAGCCCTTTGGAGGTAGGGTCTAGAGGATGCCCACAGAGGGCATTCCCTTGAAGGAACTATTGGGACTGAACACCTCCGCTCTTGTTTTGTTTCCTGGTGCCATGAGGTAACCATTCCTCTCTACCTCGTACTCTGGGCCATCAAGTTCTGTCTCATCACAGGCCTATGGACTAAAACCTTTGAAACCAGAAGCCAACATGAACTTTTCTTCCTTTAGTTGATAATTTCAAGTATTTTGTCAACGAGATGGAATGCTAACCCGGGCCGTGTCTTGTTTGTGCAGTAGGGCCTCCAGGTGGCAAGCATCTCTGAACACAAAATCCTTGACCGAGTTATTTCCTGTTAATATCCTGTCCCTTCTCCAAGTTACATCCAATGACAAACTTAAAGGCTTCAAATAGGCCTGCATACATCTCCCAATTGCATGACCCAGGAAGTTATGTGGAGAAGAAATGAAGCACAAAATCAACATCACTGGTCCTTGGTATCTAAAAGGGATTGGTTCTAGGTTCCAGCAGAAACCTATCTGTGGATGTTGAAACCTTTCCTTAAAATGCCTTAGTGTTGACACATAGTTTACCCACTTTAAAGCCCCTCTAGATTACTTAAACCACCCAGTATAATACCTATACTTCATTCACATAGAGGTCCAGTGGAGGACTCAGCAAGAAATAATTGCAAGTTCTGCTGTTTAGAAGTTTCTAGGCTTTCTTTTTCCATAAGTTCAATTCAAAGTTAGCTGAATCAGAAGTTGCAGAATCCATGGCCACAGAGGGCGGATGATGCTCATTCTTCCTTTTGGAAAAGTGGTTGTTGGGCAGTATTTAAAGAAATCCTTTGGGTAAGGACTTAGTATATAAATTTGGAAGACTCTCAATTCCTGTTCTGTATCACATTCTCTCTCTGAGGTCTCCCCAGTCAGTAATTCATGGACATTTAAGAATCTATATAAACATGGCAGTATCCTTTATTTGAGTCCCAAACCAGAAATTATTTGAGCTCCATATGTTGCGTTCATGAAGACATAAAAATAAAATTCAACTACTTGGAGACTTTTGGTAAATAATCTTTTATATAATACCCAAGAATACCAGTTAATACCATTTTTAGGAGCTATGTAAATGGTTAAAGTTAGTTTCCTTAATGTTATGTTTCTACATTATATCAGGAAGGTCTTGCATAAAAACAACTAAGCTGATACTCATTTGTTTAATAGATTGCTAACAGGAGGCTGCAATGATTAAGGGAAAACAGATCCTCTAGATCCCAGAGGACATTACCAAACAGATTTAAATAACATTTTGAGTTATGGTATCTGCCTATGAAAAGTTTGGCAACATCACAGGAAATAATTGCCAAGACTTGGAAAGGTGCCACTAAACCAAAAAGTCTCCGTGAATGCCCTTGAAAGCTTTTAATTTTATAAGTCCCCATTTAAAGTACAAAGAGGCATAGAAGGGACAAATTGAAAATGGAAACATGCTGGGTATGTGTGTGTATTCTGACTCGCTATGAGAAATCATTATTCTCCTAGGGGTAAATTCACATTTCTCTTTCCTAAGAATTTTTAAAAGTGCCCATGTAACAGATCCAGGGGAGATGGGGATTTGACCATTTATTCTTTGTTAGATCAGCAGTTTCCTATACTTCAGAAAGTTAAAGAACGAAGGTATATTTTGGACTCATACCTGCTTGGAAGTAAGACAACAATATATTTCACTATAAACTTTTGAAATAAAATTCACATTTTTATTCATTTGAAAAGTAATTTTTAAAGTCAGGTTTACCTTTGATTAATGGCTTTCAGGAGTTACAAAGGGAACAATGATCATCACTGAGAATAGGTACAAATTACTAGGCTCCTTGGATATAGAATAATAAGACATACAAATAAACCACTGCTGGCCTGACAGAGAAAACCGTAGATTCTATACCTTCACTTAATTCCAATAAATCCTGAGGGTATCAATATTGTAAAAGAAGCAAAAGTCCAGCATGACATGATTTTGCTTGTCAGAACTAGTGTAGGCATTAACTCTTATTTGAGGATTGTAGTTAGAATAATTCATTGTGGCCATAAGGAATATCCTACTTGACAGTTGAGATAAAACCATTTTCTCAGGCTGAAGAGATGGCTTAAAAGTTATGATGCTCACTGGCAAAGCCAAAGGGTCCAGGTTCAGTTCCCCAGGACCCACATAAAGCCAGATGCACAAGGTAGCGCATGCATCTGGAGTTCGTTTGCAGTGGCTGGAGGCCTAGGCATACTCATTCTCTCTCTCTCTCTCTCCCTCTCTCTCTCTCTCTCTCTCTCTCTCTCACTCAATAAATTTAAAAAATTAAAAAAGGTTTTCTTCCTTATAACAGTGGTAAAACTGAAGACTGGATATTCATTTTATATTGGAAGTTTACATTTATTATTAAGTTTAGGGCAGAAAACAACACTTAAGCTATTCCCAGTTCACAGTCTCTTCACTTACTTTAATAGAATATCTGTGTCCTGTCCTTTTTGCCTGGCTGTACCTCTTCTCCAACTCTACTCTTCTAATGTAGGGATCAGATTTCATTTTCATGTTGCAGGCATGCTTACGTAAAAACTTCACTGACACATAAGAAATTCAGCCTCTAAAGAGATGACTGTGCCACAAACAGAAGTACTTCAGAGTCCATATCCATAGTAATAGACCAACTCAACTATGTTGGTTGAGTTAAAAACAAAATCCACTGTAGACTTTGATATTTTCCATGTGGCTTCAGCTCAATGTATTGAACTTTTTAATGCAATTTTTTTGGACCCTGGATCCACAAAAGGCTGGATTCAGGGTTGAACAGAAAAGACATGACTATACAGATTTTCACTATATAGCACAAGTCATGATGTTCAATAGTTTTGTCCTTTGAGAATCAATAGGCTAATTCAAACTACAAGCCTTCTCAGTTGACATCTAAGAGAAAATTTGGGGGATAGACTGATGGATTAGCAGTTAAAGGCCCTTGATTGTAAAGCCTGAAGGCCCAGGTTTGATTCCCCAGTACCTGCATAAACCCAGATACACAAAGTGGTGCGTGTGTCTGGAGTTCATTTGCAGTGGCGAGAGGTCCTGGCATGCCCATATTCACTCTCTCTGTTTCTCATTCTCTTTCAAATAAATAAGTATTTTTAAAAGTTTAGTTAGATGAAATAAAGCTTATTTGCTGATGAACCAACCTCTCAGAACATCTATCTTAGATTAGCATATGTTATATAAGACAATAAAAGTATACGTACAAAACTGTGTACAAACTATCACCTTGGTTTTTATGTTAACACATTTTCAGAAATTCTAGCCAAAGCAATAGGCCAAGAAAATGAAATTGATATAATTATTGAAGAATAGTCACAGTACTAATGTTTTCAAATTTTTATTTTCTACCTGTAAACACTCCCAAATAATCAATAGGAAAATTATTAAAAATAAAGTAGGGCTGTAGAGATGGATTAGCAGTTAAGGTGCTTGCCTGCAAAGCCCAAGAATTCATGTTCAAATCTCCAGGTCCCACGTAGCCAGACACATAGTGTCGTAAACACGCAATGTCACACATATACCACAAGAGGGCATATGCATCTGGAGTTCATTTGCAGCAGGCTGAAGGTCCTTGGCAGGCCCATTCTCCCTCTCCCCCCCCCCCTCTTTCTTTCTCTCTCTCTCTCCCCTCCTTCTTTCTCTGTCTCTTAAAAATAATTAAATAAAATTTAATGATTTGGCCAGTTATAAAATAAATACACAAAATCAATGCCTTCATATTAGCAACAACCACTGGGGAAACACTATATATATCACATAATGTTTAAACATAACATATATGGTTTATAGCATATATATATATATATATATATATATATATATATGTATATATATATATATATATATGTATGTATGTATATGTATGTATGTATGTATGTGAGTATGTGTGTGTGTGTGTGTGTGTGTATGTCATATAGTAAGATAATTATAAAGCTTGGCAATACAACCTAAAGTAAGAGATGACTGACCCTGTTCTTAGACAAGAAAACTGATTATGGAAAAAGCACTAATTCTCTTCAATTTAATGCATCAATATAATAAGGTTTTATTTAATGGTCTTGGTAGGAGTTAAGAAATTCGACAGTGACTTAAAAGCTCTGGTAAAAGAATCTATAAGCATACAGAAAAAAATAATAAGAGAATAGTGTTGACATAGATTCAAATCTAATTCAAATCCTAAATAACTGAGACTGGTATTGAGCAAGAGCACTGGGCCTGTGAGCCATACAGCGTAAGAGGAAGAAGTGTTGACAGGGTTGAAATATACATAAGGAACACCAATGGGAAAAGGGTATAAATTTTGTGACTTGATCAATCAACAACTATTTATAAATTATTCAAGTTAAATTATGAAAGAAGGTAAAAGAGACGTCAGGGGACTGGAGAGATGGCTTAGTGGTTAAGATGTTTGCCTGCAAAGCCAAAGGATCTCAATTCGATTCTCTAGGACCCATGTAAGCTAGATGCACAAGGGGCCACATGCATCTGGAGTTCGCTTGCAGTAGCTGAAGGCCCTGGAGCACCCACTCTCTCTCTATCTCTCTCTCTGCCTCATTCTCTCTCATATAAATAAATAAATAAAAATATTTAAAAAAATTTTAAAAAGAAAATCAAATACAATATGTCATTAGCCTGCTGAAAAATTACTTAATTTTCATCTAACATTTATAAGGTATAGAATATGAAATAGGATTCATAGACCAGGTAGGAAAAAAGTTTAGTCTCATTAGTAAAATGAACAAATTAAAATAATCAGATTATCTTGAGCCATTTTTTTTAACTGAGGTGGGAAAGAAAAGGGTGATTTGTATATTTTGTCAATGCTTATGAAAAGCCTCAAAAGTAATTGTGGTACCTTATTCTAATGACATATCCAGATTATGGTCAAAGAGATTGGAATGCAAGGATGTTGGCAATGTTTGGTTATTGATAACACAAAAGTGTAAACATAAGGGGTTGGATAAATTCCATGGATTCAAATGTTACATATTCATTAAAAATCAAGCTAAAGGGCTGGATAGAGGGCTCAACTGGTCAAGTGTATGCCACTCAAGCCACGAGGACCTGAGTTAACATCCCTGGTACCCATGTTACATGTCAGGCACAGCGGTGTATGCCTGTGATCTCAGTGCTGGGGGATGGAAACAGGGAGTCCTTGGGGCTCACTGGCTACCTAGTCTAGCCAAACTGGTAAGCTCAAGATTCAGCACCAGATCATATCCCAAAGAACAAGGTGGGTAGCAAGACAGGAAGGCCCTTAATGTTAACCTGTGGTCTCCACACAGATGCACACACACACCTGCAAACATGCATGCACACATAACATGCAAACAAGTCAGGCCAGAATGCAACAATAATTGATGCTACAGAAAGGTATATGTTACCAACGGGCAATATAAAATAATCTATAAGATCTGCAGGGACATATGTGAATATGGTGATAGCAAATTGTTTTATTAGTTGTTCTTTTTTTCCTAGGTAGGGGATCTCACTCTAGGCCAGGATGACCTGGAGCTCACTCTGTAGTCTCAGGCTGGCCTCGAACTCTTGATGATCCTCCTACCTGTGCCCTCCTGAGTGCTAGGCTTAAAGGCAGGCAACACCACTCCCAGCTTAGTTATTCTTTTAAATTAGCATGGCCATATAGTAATTCTCTCGATAGCACCATAAGCCATTTTCCTTTATTTTCATACTCATGGTTCTCTACAAAGTAATATTGCTTTTACAGCATCAAAAAGTTTTTAAAACCTATTTTATTTGAGAGAGAGAATGAAGTACAGAAAGAAAGAGAGAATGGGCGCTCCAGGGCCTCTAGTCACTGCAAACAAACTACAGATGCGTGTGCCCCCTTGTGCATCTGGCTTACATGGGTCCTGGAGACGTAAACCAGGATCCTATGGCTTTGCAGGCAAATGCCTTAACCACTAAGCCATCTCTCCAGCCTAGCATCACAGTTTTTTAATGAGAAAATTAAGCAAATGGACACACCCATCCTCCTTTCTGTGCTTGGCCTTAATGATAGATTATGCATTCCTGTAATCCACAATACAAGCATGATCTTTATGCCCAGTCTCCCTTCAAAGACAATAAGCCATTTCAAGGTGCGTTTGGTGGCCCATTGCTCTTGTAAGCTTGTCCTTTCGCGCGGTGTCCAGCCCACAGAGGGTGCCCAATACACATGCTGAGTGGTAAGTCTACCCCAGCAAACGAGAGCGTGCAAGCTATCGGTCTACTATCAGGCCTAAGGCCACACGTGGCAGTGAAACAAACTTAGGTGTGAATTTAAGTTTTCACCAGAAGATATGAAGTCATGCTACACTCACTGAACAGTTTCATTGTAAAC
Organism: Jaculus jaculus; assembly: GCF_020740685.1. Lineage (NCBI taxonomy): Eukaryota > Metazoa > Chordata > Mammalia > Rodentia > Dipodidae > Jaculus > Jaculus jaculus. The sequence goes on from NC_059115.1 coordinate 55,985,195, forward strand.
GTCAAGCCAGAGCCTATTCATCGCTATTTTTTTTTAAAAGATATGAACTGTTTTATGGGTTCTGAGAATAACAGTATAACCTGTAGTGGTGGCGCTGCCTGGTGATTACAAAACCAGGTGAAATTCAACGTGTCTGGTGGAGCTGCACAGAAGAAGGAGTTGGCATTCCTCTAAGACCACTCATTACCTTTCAAATGTTCTAATTTCTACAGCCTGGGAATCATCAAAGTACACTGCGTTAAGATGAACATTCACAAGGTCAAGATGAGAGGAAAGCTATTACCTGAAGGCTGTACAGGAGACGGGTCAAGTTCTGGATAGCTTGTATAATCTGAAAAATAAGGTAAGATGTGTCAAATTCGTGAAAGAGCTTTCTTTAGCCACAAATGGAGAACGTTTAGAATAGGCATAGCTCACCTCTGACTGTGAAGAACCTGGAAAACTTCTGTATTCCACCTAAAATACATAAAAACATGAGAAAATGAATGGCCACTCGACGCTTGAAAAGCTACACTGCAGTGTTCTAAAATGTACGCTCTTTGCTGTCTAAACTCAGTCACCTCATCTACAGTGACCCTCTCCTGTCAGGAATGAACACGTGGAGAATTACCTTGATAGCAAAGGACCTGCCCACCCCATGCAAACTTAAGACATCCATGCCAACGTTTACCCAGCCAGCTCTTAAAACAACGTGGATGACAGTGAGGAAACTTTGTGAATCCTTGACTTGCCTCCTGCGACAGGCTGACACCTTACATTCTAGAGGCTATAGAACCTCACACCAAGCCTCTGGTTCCCAACCTCAGTGTTGGGATGAAGGATGCCATAATAGCCATGGTTACACAAAGATGGCCCAAAGGAAGTGCTTAGCTGGTCTTCTTCAGGTCCTTCCTCAATCACTGCCCCAGCTGAAAAGGGTACATGAGGCCTAAGGAGACCACCTCCTCCTTGGGGATGGGGTCAGTTACCTCATTCCTTGTCTCTCACTTAGCACACATGAAGGGGACAGGTGGAGATTGAGAATTTCAGTTTCTAGAACTGAATTAAACATTTGTTTATTCATGGTCTGTCTTTGCTCACTAGCAGGTATAAGCCAGTGAGGACTAAGACATTGTAGCCACTATTATATCTGCAAACCTAAGTCTGATGCGTGAAAGGGACGCTCAGTCAATGTGAACGACTAGAAGATGAACTGAACTGTGTTCTACTCAGGAAGCACCCATCACCCACTGCAACCACACTGCATGGAGCGAGAGGTCATGAGACTCTGCTCTCTTGAAAGCCTACGGTCTCCTTGTATGTGGCTGGCTTTGGTCTGAGCAGATGTCAGTTTAAGCCCTGGAAAAAAAAAAAGCAGTCAGTCATGGAAATGTTCTCAGGTAACTTCCAGCCTGTTACCAGAACAGCCCACGTTGTTCAGACTGATGGTGAGCTTAGCCAGATCTCTTCTTCCTTCATTCTGACAACTAAAGCTTTCATTACTGAGAAGCCCCTCTATGAGAGAGAGGACAAAGGTTGAAAAAGGAGACATAGCTTGAAGTCTTCAGATCTGTGTCCAACCATATGGAAGATTCTAGGACAGGGGACTTCAGTCCTATAGTAAGTTCTAAAGTTCTAGCTTTTCTTGTGGGTGCTTTCTGGCTCATTCATTGCTTTTGTAGGAAAGAAAAAACACCACCACAGTCTATAAAAATTAGACATGTAGAAATGAGTTGGGTTGTATTGCATTTGGTTACTGTTACCCAAAAACCACTGCATTCGAGGTGAAAAAAGAAATGGCACATCGTTTTTCAATGGAGCTGTTCTGCCACCTGGTGGCTCTACTCCATAACTGCAGTTAATTATTTACACTGAGAAGTTCTTCCCTTGGTTTTCTTCTGCAGAAATTTGAACCTTACCTTATTAAAGAAGCTGGCAATAAGACACCCATTGTACATTTATTAAAGTCTTATGTCAGGTGGTCCTATATCTGTACATTTCGTTTCTTAAAACTGTCTTATCAAGGGCTACGTTTTCCTGATAGGTTAATCCAAAAGAGAAACTGGGATGGTAGCTGCCGCTGCTTTCCACACAGGATTAAACTACAACTGGCTCAACTCTCCTTCCTTGCTTCCTTCTTACAACCTCAGAGTGACCGAGAGCGACAAACTTCTGTCTTAAAATTTTTTTTTAATTAAAAAATTTTAAAAATGAGCAGCAAATCACAGCTGCCTTTTCCGCGAAGGTTTGAAAATCAGACTTGGTTATCTGTCATACAGATAACTTCAAAAATCTGTACTCTAGTCAAACGTCACCTCTATTAATAAGCATGCAGCATTTTCCCCACATTGGCATGTGTTGCTACTTGGTAACAATATTAATTGGGCTTTTTAAAAGTAAAACCCTAGCGTCCCTGACAATCCCAAGCACTCACCACTCCCAGAATCACAGTTTTCATTCTTTCCCTGCTTGTGACATCTCACTTTCTCTAGCGTTAATCTGAGGTTGTATGCATTTAGTTTCTACAGAGAGAGAAAGTTACAACCTACATATATGGAAAACCAAAGAGGCAACAGCATTGGGACCACTTGCCACAGACAGAACTTGGGTTATATGAATTTAAAAAATCTGCAGAAAGGTGACATGTGAGTGGGAAGGTAGAAGGCCAAGGAAAAGTAAAGAAGCAAGAATATTCCAAGCAGAATTTATTTCAACATCAGTAGTGCCATCACTAGGTAGGATACCAATGTCCAGGGCCACCTCTCAGAATTGCCAATGTAGTGGGAAAAGCAAAAGTTTGCAGCGTGGAAAGAAGTCCAGAAGTCAGAGAGCGCAACACACATATACACATGAGGGTTGTCAAGCTTTTTTTGTTTTTAATAACTTTTCCAATTGTTTCTTTTACACCTACACGGTATAAGGACAAGAACATTTAAAGCAGAAATAGATTAGAAAGCTTTCAATATGAATATTTAAATTAATCAAGAACAATCCAGAAAAAAAAAAAAAGCACTTCCCTTTCCACTGGCTGCCAGACAGGGAAGGGTGTGTGCGCTGCTTACTAACAAATCGGTGAAGGATACCTTTTCCCCTGCACCAGAGACCTCCAAGCTGGTTACCACACCTTGGAGCCCAGGATCCACATCCCAACAGCCTCTTCCTTCTGTCCCTTCTGTGACTAGTGCTGGAAGCACGCCATCGAGACAGAAACAAAAAGGACAACAATCAAACATCAGCCAGCTGATTGGGATTTTTCTTCTGAACACAGTTGACACTTCAAATCAAGAAAACAGTACAAAATAATACACACTGGCTTGACCTACAGGGGGCGCCAGAGCAGCACACAGCGAGTCCACAGTCCCTGCCCTCATGGAGCTTACAGGCTAATGGATAACCAAGCCATCAACCTGCATCGAGAATCACCCGGTCTTTTTTATTTTTAATTTTTTTTAAGTTTTGTGTCTTTCTTGTGGTGACAAGTCCATGTGTCGTTTGTGGGTACAGAGAGGCCACAGTTCTACATCGTGATTTCACTTAATAGGAGAAAGCCTCCCAGGAATGGGAGAACCTTCGAGCAGGCACCTTGTTGAACAAAGCAAAGTCTCTTGGCAGACCCGGGTCCATGAAAGGATCTCTCGTGGCCAGGACCAGAGCAGCAGCGAGAAAACAAAGTCTAGACTGAAGGGCGGTCCAAGGACAGAAGGGAGACCTTTGCCTAGGAAGGGCTAATGCTTTATGGCTTCAGAGTCATAAAAACTGAGAACCTGCCCCAGTTTCTCATAATTTCCTTTTTTTTTTTTTGTCCTTCACATTTCTCACACTTTAATTTCACAAAATCCTGTAAGTACTGTACATTTAACTTTTGAAAACATAAGCAACTAGACTAGAAATGATTTTAAGTACCAAATACAAATTTCTCTTCATTCATTAAATCTGAACTTGCAGGATTTTATTTATTTATTTACTGATGTGAGCTCAGTTTAAATTTATACGCTGCTCACCTTGCACTGTTAAAACTCTTTAAAGCCCTGGCCACACACATATTTCATTGGAGCAATGTTTAATCAGGGCCACGGTGCAAAATGTATTCACTTTGTGATACTGCTTATGGTATTTTAAATTTGATGTCATTGTGAATCTTTGCTTCCAACAAATGAAATGTCTTTTGTTTAAATTAACAAGAATATTTATATCTTTGGAAAATGATAGTTGTTTGGGATTCCAAAGGCTTCTTCTAAAAGGAAGGTTTTGTTTGCACGGTAACTGTTTCCAATGGCATCAGGTCAAGAACACATCCATTGTCTCCACGCTGGAGAATGATTGATTATTCACCAATGGTAAAGGGACAATTCACAGTGACTTATTTTGTCACTCAAAAAAAGAAAAAAAAAGTGCCAATCTTAACTCTTAAAGAAATGCCAGAGGGATTTCTACGACTCAACCAGACTTTCTCTTCCCCACTCCCTCACAGAAATGAGGGACATCACAGGTGGAAAGTGATTGATGTTGAGCCATGTGGAGGCAGAAGACAGGAGACTGGACCATGGTTCATTTCAGGGTAGGCAAGAGGATCTCCAGGGGACAGAACTTTACAAAAGAATACTGTACTTGTCCCCCTGACGAAAGGAAAACTGGAGGACTTTGCTTAGCTTATAGCCTCAGACTGGCATGGGTTTGTCTTGGAAGAACCCCTCAGAGCCAATTAATTACAGAACTATCCAGTTCAGTTACAGACCTTCACTGAGGAATCTTTGCCCTTAAAAACTCTGTAAAGTGAGTCAAATTCTTCTAGCACCATGTTCCCATTCAGCCCCAAACTGATGGTGTCTGGGGTGCCTGCCTAAATCCTCCCCAGCCTAGATCCTTAGTTCAGGCTGTTCCCATTCTAGAAAGTGCCATGGGTGTCCCTTTGGAACTCTCCAAGTCATGGGAGATGTGAACTCCGATGTGAGAGTCTTCCCTGCCCTGCCTGAAGTGAGGGAAGGTTCGGCCACGTGCTCCAGCAGCTGCAGACACAGTGTGGAGCCTTCCAGCTGTCCCTGGGGTGAGGTCGAAAGCAGCAGATCCCTGCATGTATTTTTAGATAGAACTTCCTCAATGGCATAATGAGGCTCTTCTTTTAAAAAGGAAATCACCCAGGGCAGTACAACTCCCCTGATGAATCTGGCCTGTGTCGAAATGAAAAACATATGTGCACATTCTGAAAATAGAAACCCAGGATTAGATAAAACAGGACTTGAGAAGGGAAAATGATTATTGGTGCTTGTAAAAAAAAAAAGTATAGAATTAAAACGTTATACTGCTTCTATATATCTTGTGGAACCAAGGGACGTTGTTAAAGGAATTCTAAAACAATTCAATCCTCCTGTCCCTAGCGAAAGATTGTTTTTTAATCATATGTATATAATTTCTTTTGGAAGTAAGGCTCTTAACTACCTATACATGATACAAAATATACTCTGCTCTTATTATAGAATCCTTTATAGAATTTAGTATTTAACTTAAAACTATGCATAAATCAGCATAATTGGGTTCTGAAACACTACTTAAACCAATTTTTAACTTTCTATTTTCTCTATATAAAGTATATTGAAAATTGAATACTATGGTATGCACACCTGTAATCCCTGCATTCGGATGGCTGCTGCAGGAGGATTAGGATTGTGAGTTTACGACCTGCCTTGAGATGTCGCAAAAAAAAAAAAAAAAAAAATGTTTTAATAAATTTTGACCTGAAGTATATGATAACACAGGTCACGATTTTTTTTTTTTGCTAATTTTGCCTCTAACAATATCGTAGGGCTTGTGCCTGTCTATGTGTGCACATATGTGACATGTGTGTGTGTGTATGAGTGAGTAAGAGAGATTTTCTAACTTTCTGAGTTACATCTTGTCATTGATGCCAGTGGCATTATGTTTAAGGGCTCGTTCTCTAACAGACCCTAAAAATGCCTACGAGTCCTTTTTAAAACTGTATCCCAGAAGCCATGAAAAATGAGGCAGGGTATGAATTGGGGAAAGGTGCAATGTTTGGCTGAGTAACAGAACAGTATGACCCATCAACTACTCCCCAAGTCCTTGTCCTAGGAAGGCCAGTGCCAGTAATATATGTATGTAAGGTTCATTTATGGCCAGCATAGTTATTCTCAATTTTTAAATTAAAAAAAAATACATGAGCTCCCTTACAAATAGAGCAGAGTTGCTGCTTTCATTTTATGCGACCCCTGTGTGCTCCACAGTGTGTGTTCAGGCTCCTGGCCAAGGCCAGCGCTGTCACTTACAAGCAGAAGGCGATCCTGGTACATCCAGAGAACTGAGTGTGTCTGTGGATGGGGACTCCCCACAGCCTTCCTCAGATGACTGACTTACATCACCCATCTGTGAGGCCTTTACAGCAACTTGCAGACTCTCCGCTAAGAAAGAAAGAAAGAGAGAGAGAGAGAGAGAGAAAGAGAGGAAGGAAGGAAGGAAAGCATATTAATTTAAACCACAAGTGTATGTGTATAGCTTAACCCAGAACAAGAGTTGGTAAATTGGATTTGACCTACAATTTAAAATGCCTTTGCATTTGTTAAAATGCACACTCATATACACAAATAGATCCCAAAAGGGATGTGACCTCCAAAGACTAGCAGTGAATTGAATTCGATTTTTAAATATCCAACATCTATTATGCAAAATACCTCTCAATTGCAAATGTTGGTAAATTGGTATGATGGAAAACATTCTATAATTCATTTAATATGTATGTAATATCATGCATTAGGATTTTTAAATTTTTCCATTTATTTATTTGAGAGAGAGAGAGTGAGAGAGAGAGAATGGGCATGCCAGGGCCTCTGGCTGCTGCAAGATAACTCCAGATGCATGTGCCTCCTTGTGCATCTGGCTTTATGTGGGTCCTGGAGAATTGAACCTGGGTCCTTTGGCTTTGTAGGCAATTGCCTTAACCACTAAGAGATCTTCAGCCCAAGCATTAGGATTTTTAGAGGTGTACTGTCTGCCAGGTATGGTGTTACATGCCTTTGCTCCCACCACTTGGGAGGCTAAGGTGGGATCGTCGCTGTGAGTTTCAGGCCAGCCTGAGATTGCACGGTGAATTCCAGGTCAGCCTGGGATACAGCAAGACCCTATCTTAAAAAAAAAAAAAAGAAAGAAAGAAAGAAAGAAAGAAAGAAAGAGTCCCAGTCTGCACTCCAGGTCTACTGAGTTAGTCTTCAGAGGAAAAGATGGGATTTGCATTCTAAACAAGCACCAAAATCTACTCAGGATCCTAACCTAAGGTCTGCTTGAGAAATATCACACCAAAGAGGAGGTTTTGTTTGCAATAAAAAGGTTTCAATTGGCATGTGGAATATTACAATCCTTAGGACCTTGTAAATTTTCCCAAAACATCATAAGGAATGATTCAGTTCAGAAGAAAATATTCTCTGAGCATCTACAATATTCTGAGGCTATGAACACCTGATGATGAATCAGAGCTTCCAGATGGAGGAGGAAGGAGACATCTAGAACTGCAGGGCTCCATCACCCACTCATGGAATGTCATATGCTGGCACAAAGAACTGAGCCACTAGTGGGATTTGTGGGAGGAAAGTTCCGAAAGGAATAAAACTTGAGCAGACCTGGAGGGACGGAAGGGACTCTAGTGGTTGAGATGAAGAAGAACAGTGGAGCAGAGACCATTGAAAGTGTGTACTGAGCCACCTCCTTTCTGACAATGATGGCCTTTTACAAGAATCCCTGCTCAATCTCCCAGCTGCAACTCGGTGATCTGGGGTAGATTCCCACCCATGGCCCAGGTGGTACCTCCTCTGCTCTGGGTGTCCCCAAGAAGCAGCCTTATTCTTGTATACACAGTAGGCCACAAGAATCGAAGCTAGTGGACTCCCCAATAGAAAAAGTTTTGATAGGAAAAAGGAAGTCAAAGGCCCTGGCTAAAAATAAGAGCAGGCGAGGGCTGGAGAGATGGCTTAGTGGTTAAGGTGCTTGCCTGTGAAGTCTAAGGACCTATGTTCAACTCTCCAGATCCCACGTTAGCCAGACACACAAAGGTGAGGCAAGTGTAAGGTCACATGTGCCCATTAGACAGCACAAGCACCTGAAGTTTGACTGTAGAGGCTAAGGTCTGGCAAGCCAATTCTCCCTAAATAAATATTAAAATAACAAAAAAATTATTTTAAAAAAAGATCTGGTGAATTCACCCATAAAGGCTTTATTTTAGATAATGAGTGAGTCGAAGGAGTTATTGGTTCTTATCAATCCACTTCAAAGTCCCTTTGGCTTTAGTTCCAAACAAGCACCTTGAATCTGTCCACTTCTCTCTGCTGATATTGCCAATGATATTGCCTAGATCAATGTATCAACATTTATCATCTTAGCTTCTGCAATTGTCTCCCACTAGGTCTCGAGGTAAACTCAACCCCTTCTAATCTGTTCACCATTCTGTAGCTGGTGTGCTTGATACAACATAAACAAGGGCTGGAGAGATGGCTTAGTGAAGCCAAAGGACCCAGGGTTAATTCCCCAGTACCCACGTAAGCCAGATGCACAAGGAGATGCATGTATCTGGAGTTTGTCTGAAGTGGCTAGAGGCCCTGGTATGCCCAGTCTCTCTTTATCTCTCTGCTTGCAAATAAATAAATTAATTTAACTAAATTTTTTTAAAGCATAAATGAGGTCTCTATACCCATCATTAAAACTCTCTAATGACTTCCACTACATTTTGAACAAAATGAAGCCAATTCAACCACAGCCCACAGTGAGCTGATCCCTGCCCAGCCCACCCCACCTCAGTTCAGACGCTTGCCCCTATCTTCCACCACCAGACCTTCTTTCTTTCTTGAACATTCTAGCCTCCGGATCTTTGCACTTGACTTTTGCCAAGAATAGTCCTCTGTCAGACCTTCAGACAGCTGGCTTCCTTACATTTCTCAACCCTCATCTCAAAAAAATAACCTCCTGGGGGCGGGGGAGAATCTTCCATGAGCTGTATAGAGCCAACTCCAACATCTCACTTTTGTGACTTTCTGATCTAGTATGTGTCCTCATGTGTTGTCTGTCTCTCCCATGAGGAGTCATAGGAAGCACCACTGTTTCTTCAGAACCAACAGTGTCCAGGGTGCACAGAAGCTCAATGTGGCTCAGTGTGATTCTACAAATGGAACCCTCTTCAGTCACCACATGCCCTTCTCAACATCCCACTTTCCCCAGCTGGGAAATATAGACAATGCATCCATAATTTCTAAGTTCTTTCCCAGAGTAAACATTCTGAGATTCTAAGCTAGCGTCTAACAAACACTTTCTACAAATGACCAGGTAATACTGTTTTAAGGGCCATGAAGTCTCAGTGAAAACTGTCACTGCAGGAAAGAGTATATGACGTGACATGTCAACCAGCACATGTGGCTATTTCCCAACAAAACTGTATTTATAGAAACAGACAGCAGGTCTCACTTATGCTACAGCATGTAATTTACCAGCCCTTCCTTCAACAACTTCATTCCTTGCCCCCTTAACTTCCCTCCACACCCTGACGCTCCCAGCATAAGATTTAGCACTCATCCAGCTTCTTTGCTACCTCCCACTGACAGCTCCCCAGCCATTCCTCTGAATTCCTTAAACCATTTACTAAGCTCCCCTTCCTTCCAGTGCCAATTCTATCAAAATGCTCATAGATTTCAATTCTATAAGCCGAGTCCTGCTACTACTCTGGCCTCTCATCTGTTGTCTTTCTCAGCTCCAATTATCACATCCTCCAACTTTCTTCAACTATCATCTCACACAGTGATAACCTGGACTTTGCTGTTACCAAAACCTGCACCTTTTTCCATTTGTAAGCTATTCTTCATGCCACAGTCCTCAATTCAAAACTCTTATGTTTCTCATCTCAGGATGAAATGCAAAGTCCTTAGACTGCGCCATGTAATCTGAGAACTCGTTAAACTAGTTGACTCTTGCCCCCAGAATCCTCACCCCCAACTCTCACTTGACCTGCCTTGCCCCCACCCCCCATGTTATTCCTCAAACAAGCCAGGTTCTCACTTGCAGCAGGGCCTTTGCATCTGTTTTTCCCAGAGTCTAGGACATTGTTTTCCCCCAGGATACCACATGGATTTCTCACTTCATGTCTGCTTTTATAAAGTTCCATCAAAGAGGCCTTCCCTGCACAAACAGAACCACTCCAACTCCATAACTCCCCACCCCCCTTATGCTGCTTACTTAACCTTGACATGTATAAAATCTGACACACTTATTTCTTCATATGGTAATGCTTCTTGATTATAAATTCTAGAGGGTTAAGCATTCTGTCTTGTTCTTCTCCATCCTTGGCTCCAAGATCACTGTTTATGGCACACAGTAGGTACCCTAAAAACATTTTCTGGATTGTTGAATCAAATTCATTCCAAGGCAACTTACCTTCTTTGAGTGCTGCTGCTAGTAAGGAGGCTGCCTGGGGTGGCTCTCCTGGATCAGGCTTAATGAGGAGGTGGGGTTCTAGGTGGACATCCTCAAAACCACTCAGTTCCCCAAGTTCAGCGTAAATATGTAGCTTTTCTTCCAAATATGTGCAAATTTGTTGGTCTTGGTTACTGAGTATTTCTATGAAATAGAATTACTCACATGAATATGGGTGTTGTAAAATTCTGAGTTAGGAGATAAAGACATCACGACTTAGCAAACCATCTGGCCCAGAAGGTAGTACATGTCTTTATTGGGTGGAACAGACCTCGAGTGGAAACCTGACTCTATCACACAGTGACTGTGACCTCCAGAAGTGACTGTATACCTCTCGCATCTTCCACTGCACTGGAGCCATGCTCCTTTCCCATTCCCCAAATTCCAGAAGACCTGGCAATACTCTTCTTTGTTTGTGGAGGCTGTTTCCTATTAAGACTAAACACCCAGCTCAGGAATGAAAATTGAGGGGGCCGCTCTGTGCTGAGTGAGTGCTTGGGGGAGAACAATGCAGAGGCTTAAAAGCCTCAGCCTTCAGCTGGTTTCTGGCGAAACCAAACACTGGTTTATGGTTCTGCTTCTAAACATCTAATTTCTTTGACCATCTTTACATGCATTATTTTCCTCTGATTTCAGCATATTACAGAATTCTTTTTGATACAATTTCTAAGTTTTTGACACTTTCATGCATGTATATAATACATTTTGATACCACTCTGTCCTCCAATTACACGCCCAGAGATCTCTTTTAAAAGTTTTTTTATGGAGAACTTTAATATATGAATGTATTGAAAACCGGTCATATTCTCATTAGATTATACTTTTTAGCTGAGAGATCTAGAGATTCTCTGTCTTCTCTTCACCTCAGAATCACCTGAAGAGGGAAAGTTTAAAACATTCGACTCTACACCTCACCCCTTGCATATTCCTCTTCTGTTGGTTAAGAGTGGAGTCCAGGTATCAGTATTAATGTCCATCTCCCCAAGTGATTCTGATGTAAGGTCCAGAGCTGAGAATTAGTGAGCAAGGTCGCAACAGAGGCTAATTGCATGCACCTGAGGCCCACTCCATCACCCTCCACAGAAAAAAGAAAAAACACTACACAGTAGGAAAGTCCTCCCTTAGACTTAGTGACTAAGAGACATATAGACATGTACATAACATGGATGAAACAGTCACTGTGGGCAGCATAGTGCTGGTGAGCATTGGAGTTGCTGCTGTGTCACACTGGTGTGACTGGACAAGGAACCCAATGGGCCATTGGATGCAAATCTGTGAAGTAATGGAATAGGTGTATCTCACAAATTCTCCCAAAGACTAACTTCCACCACCCAAAGAGAACGTCAGGACCAGGGAGCCAAAAGTGCCCACGTCGTACCTTGACACTGCTGAATTTTGGCCACTCTGGCTTCAGTCTTCCGCCTCTCCTCATCAGATTCACTTGTCCTCCCCCCTTCTTCTTCGGGGCAACTTGAAAAGACAATATTCAACACACACGACTGAGACCATATCCAAGTAGCTCTTTAAGCTCATTAGAAAAACCTGGAAACTTGGCAAGAGGATGACTCACGAAGGCAAAAAGAATCAGCATAAAGAGAAAGAAATTCATCATGCCTTTTGGCCAAGAGATTTGTCTTCTTGAGTACCTAAAGGACCTTGTGTGTTATAACAACAAGTTTAAAGTGAGCACTATAGAATGATTAACACACATATTCTAACACACATAAACACACACACGCACACACACACAATGCAGCTACCCTTCACCATCTCCGCCAACATTGGCATTAAGTCATTAAGAACAACTAAGAGAAGAATTCTTTACTTTCATATTAGATGGGTACTCTTAACGGAGAGAAAGGGTTGAGGGGCTGGAAGCAGGCACCATACTGGGTGCATACGGTCACGGTGGAAGCAATTTATATAATGTCAAGGTCCAGCTAATCAAATTACTGATAAGAATTGCCTCCCGCTGTTGCCCCCTCATTTATCAAAACTATCTTTGCACAAGTAACCAGGAATAAGAGGACTTAGAACATTTAGCTCCACTAATCTTTTATTGAATAATTTCTTACTCCAAGGCACACACACACACAGAAATATGTGACATGGTCTCTGCTCAGGGAGCTTCCAATCTAATAAAACACATACACACATGTCTGCACATTAAATAAAAAAAGAAAAAAAAAAAAACAAGACAAAATGTGGCAAGCACCAAACAAATGCCTTAGAGAGCAGGTGTGACAGCATTTCAGGAAAGGGCAGAGACCACCTGGACTGATGAGGTCTTCACGAAGCATGCGGGCACTTGTGGCACCACAGCACACAGGTAGAGGGCAAGGAAGGGCACGGCATGCGGGGAGGTGTGCGGAGGGCAGGGCAGCAGTTGAGGTGCTACGGCAGCCAGGGGCAAAGGGCAGGGAGCAGGTGACTCTGGCTAAAGCAAAGTGTTCATGCAGGGGAAACAAGGTTAGGGTACATTCCCTCAGTTAACAAGTACACACAACAACGGATGGCAGCCAGAAAGAAACGTTACCTTTCTACTGCCTGCTGGATCCGCCTCATCCAGTTATTTCTTTCCTCCTTCGAGTTGGTGTGGATTTCGTACATCTCGGGACCAGCTGAGGAAGCACTGATCAGAAACATGCCCCTCTCCTCGTTGGCAACTTCTCTAGCGATAAGCTTCTGGAGGGAAATAACGGACGGCTTCTGGTCCTGCAGGAAACAGGAGAAAGTGTGGGTGAAACCTCACTGTCCCTACAGCGAGCACCACAAGGAGCACGGGAGCCACCCAGCGCAGCAGGGCTGGGGAAACCTTCATCTATCATCACTTGTGAAGTTTCAAAAGAGCCTCAGAAGTTCTCCAGCGCAGAGGAGAAAGGGCGGCACATTAGATTTCTAGTCACTGTGATGGAACATTGGTCATCACCAATTTCGTAAAGGAGAAAAGGTTTATGGTTTCAGAGATTGTGGCCCATCATGGAGGAAAAGATGCAGCAGAGCAGCTTATAGCACGATGAGCAGAAAGCAGACAGCGAGAAAGGAATCAGACTAGGTCCAACCTTAGAAATCAGGTGTCTAATGGGTCCCCTGTAGGACCCACCTCTTAAAGTCTCCATTACCTCCCCAAATACCTGTAGCACCAGAGACCAAGCATCAAATATATGAGCCTGTAGAGGACATTTCACAACTAAACCAACGAAGATGGACAGTGAAGATTCAGGGGAATATCTACCCTTAAGAGTTCAGGTGGATTAAAAGGATAACTTGAACAAAAAAGAGAAAAGGGCTGGAGAGATGGCTTAGCAGTGAAGGCGCTTGCCTGTGAGGCCTAAGGAGCCATGTTCTACTCTCCAGATCCCACATAAGCCAGACGCATAAAGGTGAGGCAAGCGCAAGGTCACATGTGCCCACTAGGTGGTGGAAACATTTGGAGTTCGATGGCAGTGGCTGAGGCCCTCCAATTCTCTCTCTCTCTGAAAAATAAAAATAAGGGCTGGAGAAATGGCTTAGCAGTTAAGGCGCTTGCCTGCAAAGCCAAAGGACTCAGGTTCAATTCCCCAGGACCCATGTAAGCCAGATGCACAATAAGGCGCATGCATCTGAAGTTTGTTTGCAGTGGCTGGAGGCCCTAACATGCCTATTCTCTCTCTCTCTCTCTCTCTTTCTCACATAGAGAAAAACAAAAATATTAAATAAATAAAAATATTTTTAAAAATTAAAAACAGAAAAATCAGAGGGTAAGAAAAAAAAAGTTTCAGAATGCTGTGGTCAAGGGAAGGATTTTTATACGAGGAAACAAGATAGGAAACTGTATCAAATATTGCAAAAATATTGAGAATAACGGATTTGACAATGATTTCAATACAGTGAAGGGAACAGAACCCTAGAAATGCAGGAGGTGGGCTGTCAAATGAAAGGTAGAAACGAGGTGGCAGGAACACAAGGGTCAGCCATGGCTGATCCCGGATATAAAGGTGCAATGGCTCTACCTGTAATTGTCTCTCTTTCTCACCAAGTGCATGAGTGTCTGGCGGGCAGGATCGGGTCTAACTTAGCTCATCTTCTCATGCTGAGGACACTGTCCTGCACAGAGTAAGCACTCTGTGTCTGCAGGACTAGATTTCACATCATCCCGCCAGAGGGAAATGGGAAGAGAGTCTAATCATGGGTGGCCAAGCTGTGGCTATATTAAGCTTTCTACCCCGTGCTGAGCCCTGGGACTCACAGGTGAAGACCCTGATGGCCTTTCCATGGCTAAGATGCTACAGCTGAGAGAACGTCCAAAAGAATGCATGCAGGAGGAGCAGCGTGGGGGACAAAGACGAAGAATCTGCTGTGGTCTGCGGCTCCCACCACTGTTTACAGAGCCAGTTACTGTGTACGGTTTTGTTTCTGCCGTATGGTCTGAGTGATGCCTTTATCCAGAGCATGGCACTATTCTCCACTCCTGACTTCCTGGCACTTGGCTTGCTTGCTTTCTCAGCATTGTATAGCCATGTCACATCTGGAGTTATATGCCAAGGCATCGCTGGGCTGCCTCTTGCCTATTTCTTAGATGAGTGTGGAAAAAAAAAAAAAAAACGGCCAGAGATCATGATAGAACACACCACCAGTCTCCCCAGTCCCATGCTTGGTTGTGAAAATGAAGGGAAAGCAGATTTCTGGCAGAACTTCCTGAATGCTGCTCAGTGTACTGAGGAAGGTCGTAGGAGCATTATTCCCGCATTCTATCATGGACCTACTCTCCCTATTCATCTTTGGAACTTGAACCTGCAGGTCAACATGTTGTCTTATCTTTATTATTGTTTGATTTTGAAATTGCCCCCCTTAATATGCAAGAGACTCTTTGTAGACTCCAGGGCTTGATGGAGGTGCTTACATTGTAGGTTCGGTTCCTCGCCCCTGTTTCCATCTGAGTGTTCTTTAGAAATAAACTCTTGTGACTTTTAGATATTTACCTTCTGACAATTGCCAAAGTTATCATGTCTTCTACACAATTGTAACAAGATAAGCACGTACTAAAGAAGTTTTTTTCTAAGTATTTTATTTATTCATTTATGTGATTGAGAGAGAGGGGCAAAAGGTCAGAGAATGGGCACACCAGGGCCTCTAGCCACTGCAAATGGGACTCCAGATGCATAAGCCACCTTGTGCATCTGGCTTTACATGAGCATGTACTAGGGAATTGAACCTGGGTCCTTTGGCATTGCCAGCAAGTGCCTTAGCCACTAAGCCATCTCCCCAGCCCAAGAAGGTTTTTAAACATGCACAGAGAAAGGAGATTCTCACCTGTGGTTCCCAGTGTAAGAAAAACTTTGAAATATTAGGATGGAAACTAGAAAAAACAAATACGTGTATACCCTGAGCTAACGATCCAATTCCCCAAGATGCTCACTATAGGGTATTTATGACACAGGAGCTACTGTCAAAGGGTGGACTTGACTCCCTTAAGGCAAGACAGTGCTTCCTCTCTCAGCCTTGCCTTTATGAAGTCAGTCAGCTACAGTGGCAGCAATAATTTACATGGCCAAATGGAAAACATGGCCAAGCATCAAAGAACGCTAAATTGTGGCTGCCTTCACTCTGGCATTTGGAGGGCTGTATTCTCAACCTCTCTCCTCTCCAAGGTACCCACTATCTATGGGTGGCACACGTAACTCTTCAAGGGGTCATGTCCCACTTCAGGTCACACTATAAGCCGAGCATCACAGCTTGAGATGGAATCTCTGCTTTGCTTTCCCAGCAGACAAGGCTTCTGTGCCTGACTCTTGACCAGTCGACAGATGGCTGGGCCTAGCGTAGCACTCAGGAAGCAGGATCAACTTCTCTTTGTTTTCAAGTGTCTGGTACCTTTGCTTCTACAGAGATCTGATGTGAACATTGCTCTTCCAGACTGGTTCCCACCATCCCATAGGTCAAACATCATGGCCTCCCACTCTCCTGTGTTTTCCAGGTAACAGAATAAGGAGGCTATTAAACCAATCAAAAAGTTTCCATAGGGGGCTGGTGAGATGGCTTAGTGGTTAAGGCGCTTGCCTGTGAAGCCTAAGGACCCATGTTCGACTCTCCAGATCCCACGCAAGCCAGAGCACAAAGGTGAGGCAAGCGCAAGGTTGCACATGCCCACTAGGTGGCACAGGCATCCGGAGTTTCACGGTAGCAGCTGAGGCCCTGGCATGCCAATTCTCTCTCTCTCTGTGTGTCTCTTTCTCTCTAAAATAATAATTTTAAAAAGTTCCCATGGGGCTGGAGAGATAGCTTAGTAGTTAAGGCACTTGCCCACAGACCCAGGTTTAATTCCCCAGTACCATGAGCCAGATGCTTAGGGTGGTGCATGTGTCTGGAGTTATTTACAATGGCTGGAGGCCCTGGCACGCCCATTCTCTCTCCCTCTCTCTCTCTCTCTCTCTCTCTTCCTCTCCCTCCCTCCCTCCCCCACAAATAAATAATTTATAAAAAAATTCTTTAAAAAGTTTCCATGAAACCTGCAATAGATATAGTCAATGAAAATGCATCAGGGACATGACTTATTTAAGGTTCCATGCTATTCTCTGCTGTTGTTCTATGGAAAAGCCTTTGGCTCTTATGTCACCTAGCTTCATGGAACAGATGAGAGGCAGTGGGCTGGACAGGATTAAGAAGTCCTTCGGGCCTGATCAGCACAGGTGGGCAGGGAACCCCTGCCGTAGCTGCTCCCCCACAGAACCCCATCACTGGCCAGGCACACACCTTTGTTTCCTCTGGACAGTAAAATAGAAACTTCATTCAACCCTTGAATTTTCCAAAACCAGCTGGCATAATGATGCCTGTTAATGTGCCCAAATACCCTATCATCCAACAGATCATAAACCCCTGGGACTTTTGTTTTGTTTTGTTTTGTTTTTGTTTTTCAAGGTAGGGTCTCACTTTGGCCCAGGCTGACCTGGAATTCACTATGTAGTCTCAGGGTGGCCTCGAACTCACGGCGATCCTCCTACCTCTGCCTCCCGAGTGCTGGGATTAAAGGCGTGTGCTACCATGCCCAGGTTCATAAAAATATTTTTAAAAACTTAAAGAAAGAAGGGGCTAGAGAGATAGCTTGGCAGTTAAGGCGTTTGCCTGCAAAGCCAAAAAGACCTCAGTTCAATGCCCCAGGACCCACGTAGGCAAGATGTACAAGGTGGCGCATGCATCTGGAGTTTGTGTGCAGTGGCTGGAAGCCCTGGTGTGCCCATTCTCTCTCTCTGTCTCTCTCTCTCTCTCTCCCTCACTCTGCCTCTTTCCCTCTCTCAAATAAATAAATAAAAATAAAAACATTGTTCAAAAAAGTTAAAGAAAGAGCCTTCCTTAGGGATCAGAACGACGTTCTTTCGCTTGGCAGAAGGAACATCATGGCGGCACTTGGGAATAAGGTCAGCAAGCAGGACAGTAAAGGCTCCTCCCGGAGGACCGGAGAGCAGGATGCTGGAAGTGAGCAGTGCCCGCATTCACATCCCAGTTCACAGCTATGAAACCGGGGGCTGAGGATGGGGAACTCAAGAAAGACTCAGAGTACCAGACAGTAGAGAGGCTCCTGGGAAGGGAGAGGCTCAAAGCAGTGTCCCCAGCCCATTGGTACTAAAGTAGTTCAACACTTTACAAATGGTTAAACTCATGACAGAACCAGCTATGAAATCGGTAGTAGGGACACACCAGGGGCAACGTGGCCACCGTGTTTCACCAAGAATGGTGTGGTTCGAGAGCTGGCGGCATTAGACCCATTCAGATATGCACTGTGTGGCCGTGTACTTACAACAGCGGCAAAGATGTACTTCTGGTCTTTTTCTTGTAGGAAGAGCAGCACATCAGTTAGAAGCAGAGCTAGGATATCTTGACAGACAGAAAAAAATACAGTATTAGTCATGCAAACCACAGCTCAGAAGCCTTTATTCAATATTTTCATTTCTTACTTGACATTTAAATGAATTGGACAAAAATAAGATGGTTTCATCTAGTTATGCCACTTGTATTTTTTAAAAAAAAAAACAGTATTATGATAGCTAAAGATCGGTAAAAAGTTATGTTTAAGTGTGCACGTTTGTGCATAGGACTGTTGATAGAGCTAAATCTTTAGCAAATTGAATAATACGGCTTTCAAAATGGAAGAAACCAGTCTAATAAACAAGAAAGCTCTAGCAGGGCATGGCGGCGCACGCCTTTAATCCCAGCACTCAGAAGGCAGAGGTAGGAGGATCACCGTGAGTTCGAGGCCACCCTGAGACTCCATAGTGAATTCCAGGTCAGCCTGGGCCAGAGTGAGACACTACCTCGAAAAACCAAAAAAGAAAAAGCTCTGAGGCAGCATGGTGGTACATGTCTGTAGTCCCAGCACTTGGAAGGCCAAGGACAAGGAGGACCGTGAGTTTGAGGTCAGCCTGAGCTACATAGCAAGACCTTGCCTCACCTCTCCACAAGCCCCTTGGCCCACCAGAGTGGGGCATGCCCTGACCTTTACAGGGAAATGGTCTTAATTAAGCATTCAATAAGGTAGCTTCTGAATTAAGTTACTGAGGAACTTAATTTCCATGGAGGTCAGAGTGAGGTCCAAGCTTCTGTACTGCCCATGGAAACTTTATAAGAACCCACCTTGGCTGGAACCACTGCATACTCTAAACAAAAATTGCTAAAAACTGATGCTATCCAATGGGGGCGGGGGAAGGAAGGAAGGAAAGGAGGGAGGGAGGGAGGGAGGGAGGGAGGGAGGGAGGGAGGGAGGGAGGGAGGGAGAGAGGGAGGGAGGGAGGGAGGGAGGGAGGGAGGGAGGGAGGGAGGGAGGGAGGGAGGGAGGGAGGGAGGGAGGAAGGAAGGAAGGAAGGAAGGAAGGAAGGAAGGAAGGAAGGAAGGAAGGAAGGAAGGAAGGAAGGAAGGAAGGAAGGAAAGAAGGAAAGGATCTTTGGACTGCAGTTAATATTTTCAGTATAACATTGTATAAACTGTTAGTGAGCAAATCCCACTGCAGACTTCAGTTGAGCTTCATCAAAACCTGATTGTCTTCCACGGGGTAATGACCTTTAAGTAACTTGCATAACTTAACTCTTTCTTTACCTAAGGGTATCATGGAGAACAAGTCTCAGAAACCAGGAGCCCTCTGCCCTGGCTGTACGCAAGGCTTCTCTGGTGAGCCTGTAAGCTTGACCTCTGCCCCCTGAACAATAAAAGTACACCCTTTGGATGGAGACTTGAGCACCAGCCTTTCATTTCTTCCTCCGACTCCAGAGGTGATCCTGGTGTGAGGTCAATGGATGAAAGCCTGGGTCAGGCAAAGGGCTAGCTATGTGATAAGCTCTTGAGAACCTGAATAAACCAACTGAGGTCCTAACTAGACTACTGGAGTCAAGTTCATGCATGTTGCTAAAGAGGATCGCTGAGGAAGAGCTTGTCCCGAGGCCAGCAAGCATGTAGGTGTATCATATTACTCAGTAACAAAGAAGACATTCAGGGTTTTCTCATTCCTCCCCTCCATGGTCTAACAGCCCCGGGCCACTTTGGCACACCATAGATCCTTGCTGGGTAGGTGTACACTGCCTTGCTTTCAACACACCACTGTTGCCAGAATAGCATTTCTAATGCCAACAATTAGCAGAACTCCCAACTCCTTTGATTTCTCACATCACAAGTTTGCAAATTCATGAAAAAAACACATATGCAACTACCGACCACCCGAGGTGCATACCGCTCACCACGCTCACCTACTGAGCGTCACAACAGGATCTTTCACCTGAAAAATCGAGGGTTTCTGCCATTCTCAGCTATTTTTCTTTGGAGATTCTATCCTCTGTTGAAGGAATAATGTGAACAAATGAAGGAGACCCCGGTCTAGGGGAAGCACAGTACCTTTGAAACGACCTGTCGCCGTTTTCCAGTAGACAAGTCCATCATGTAACAAAGTCCTTTCTTTACTTATCAAGGCCTGCTTTCTAAACACGTGGCCGTTCTTGAGCTTTGTGTAGGTTTTGTTTTCGATTTTGCTTAGGATCTCAAGCCACTTTTGGTTTTTCTCATATTCATTGACTCTTAGGTCCACGGCTGCAATCATGTCTTTAATTAAGCCGAGGGCTTTGCATAAGTCTTTATGCTCCTCTGTTCCTTCTGCATGAAGAAAAGAAAGCAAAAGAAGACATAATAATATAATAACACCAAGTGCTAAGAAAGAACTTTTCTTTCATTTTAAAACATAGTTATCAGCCGGGCGTGGTGGCACACGCCTTTAATCCCAGCACTTGGGAGGCAGAGGTAGGAGGATTGCCCTGAGTTCGAGGCCACCCTGAGACTACGTAGTGAATTCCAGATCAGCCTGGACTTGAGTGAGACCCTACCTCAAAAAACAAAAAAATAAAAAATTAAAATAAACAAAATAAAATAAAACATAGTTAAATGTGCTATCCAGAGAAACTAAGCCCTCATAAGAAAAACACTTAAATATTTTCAAATAACTGCAATGTCCCTCTTGCTCACAGGAAGCATCCACAATGTTTGATTCCAGAACACTTGCATTAGCCATCCATAAGATGCCCACTTCCATGGATGCACCTGACTTGCCCCAGAGAGCAGCGTCATGGCTAATCTCCGTTGCCAGCTTCACTGGAATTCGAATTCCCCAGGAATCTTCAGAAATATCTAATGGAGGCTGGAAGACCTAGCTTGAATGGGGTGGGGGGTGCTATCTCCTGGACTGAGGTCCCAGTCTGAAGAGAAAGGACTAAGTGAGATGAGCTCTCATGGAAGTTACTAGAAGCAGCTTTTGCATGGCCAACGTGACGAGACCAACCGTTTCCAACTCTTGCTGGCGTACCTTCCAAAGTAAGCCCTTCCCCCTCAAGTTGCTTCTTGTCAGATATTTTGGTCACAGCAATGAGAAAAGTACTAAATACAAGCAGGAAACGTGTTGTGGGTTAATTTGAGTATTCCTTCTACCCACCTAGGCACTGAAAACCAAGTCTAGCCAAGTTTCTAAGAACTGGAGCTGGGACCCAAGCCTGTGTCCTCTCAGGGCCACGGGGTGACTCACAAGGGTCCAGACATGTTTGTCGTAACCTTTCAACCAAAAAACACAATACTCAAGACTATATTATGATAAATTGGAGGATCTTCATATTATAATTAAAACATTTTCTACGGGCTAGAGAAACGGCTTAGCAGTTAAGGTGCATGCCTGCAAAGCCTAAGGATCCAGGTTCAATTCTCCAGATCCCAGGTAAGCCAGATGCATATGGTGGGGCATGTGTCTGGAGTTCGTTTGCAGTGGCTTCAGGCACACCCATTCTCCCTCTCTCTCACTCTCTCTCTCTCTCTGTTTCTATTAAATAAATAAATAAAAATAAATCTTAAAATTTTTTTTTCTTCAACCTGGCATATTTTTCTTCTGTTTATGAAAAAAAAATGAAAACATTTTCAAATGTCCATGCATCACAGAGCCAAGAGTTGCCAATTCCAGTGATTCTATAAAACACTGGGCACTTGCTGGAGTGGCTTCCGGAAACTCCAGTGGAAAGTGAAATTAGCTATGTTCTGTACTTGATGATCAAGATCAGCTAGCTCATGTTTACTCAGGTGTCTACAACTGAAGGGGGAAGAGGGAAAGGAAGCTGGCAGAGAATCCAAAGGTTCTCCAGAGCCCGGAGTTGAGAAAATCCATGCTTAAAAAAAAATAGTCAAGGGCTAGAGAGATGGCTCAGCGGTTAAGAGCTTGCTTATGAAGCCTAAGGACCCAGGTTCGAGGCTCATTTCCCCAGGACCCACGTTAGCCAGATGCACAAGGGGGCGCACGCGTCTGGAGTTCGTTTCCAGTGGCTGGAGGTCCTAGTGCACCCATTCTCTCTTTTTCTCTATCTGCCTCTTTCACTCTCTGTCGCTCTCAAATAAATGAATCAATAAACAACAACAAAATGTTTTAAGCAGTCAAGAGGAACAGAATCAGGGCTAGAAAGATAGCTACTGGTTAAGGTGCTTGCTTACAAAGCCTAAGGACCCAGGTTTGACATGGTGTGCCTATGTGTGGACTTCGTTTATAGTCGCTTGAAGCCCTGGCACACCCATTCTCCCTGTCCTTCTCTCTCTAGTTACATACACACACACACACACACACACACACACACACACACACACACATATGTACGTATGTATGTATGTATGTATGTATTCATGTATATATATATGCACACACACACATATATGTATGTATGTATGTATTCATGTATACACACACACACACACACACATATATATATATATATATATATATATATATATAGAGAGAGAGAGAGAGAGAGAGAGAGAGAGAGAGAGAGAGAAAACAGAATCAGCCCTCCAAAGGGTCTAGGCATTTGTAGTTTCTAAATAAGTTCTAAATAAATTTCTAGCTGGGTGTAAGTTTTCTTAGCACAGCTCACAGAGTAAATCTGGTCCCCATCTTTTGTAAGGATGGGTTTTTCTCTCTCATTGCCTGCCAACGAACATACCTCACTCACTCACCTCCTCTCCACTCCACGGAGCTCATCCCCTCCAGAAAAGGGTTTTTGCTTTTTAAGAACCTATTGCTCAACTAGGAGAGTCGGGTAGAGAAATGCAACGTTGAGTTACAAGATGGCTAAGAAAAGGCTCAGAAATCATTTGACAAATTCCTGTTTTGTAAAAATTTGTGACTCCAAGCGTGGCAACATTAGCCTCCCCGAGACGCTTGTGAGATCTGCTGCTGACCTTGGGCTCTGCCCCAGACCTAATGACTACACGTCAACAAGGTCCCCAGGTGAGGGGGTCAGCTGATGAAGTTTGAGGACCACTGTCACAACAGACACATGAACCAATGTCCCCAGAGGTCCAGGGAGTGACCGACCATTGGCAAGGTCTGCCCTGAGAAGCAGGAGTCCATCTACCACCATGACGACACCACAGGAGAGACATAATGAGTAGCAATGGCTCTAGTCCACAGCTGGCCACTGTTCTTATCTATGCTACCAAGAATTTGCCATGGGATAAATCCTGTGGTACTATTAGTTGATGAACCTAATCTGATACATTTAGGCCTTGAAGTACTGTAATAAACTTACAAAAGAAAATAGAAACATAATCCAAGCAGAAAAGTTTTAATTTTGTTTTCATTCTTTTTTTTGCTGAGAGCAAAATTTATGAAGCTTTTCCTACATAGCAGCCTCTTATTTTCTTGTGCATTAAGTGACAAAGAGCAATACAAATGAGACAGAAGAAATAGGTACTACCAGTCTTGACTAGCAAATAGAAAGAGGGCTGAGAAGGTGGCTCGGTGGCTAAGGCACTTACAGCATAAGCTTCAGGGCCTGAGACCACCTAAGTTTGATTCCCTAGTACCCATGCCGTGTAACAACATTGGCATGGCCAAAGATGCCTGCAACCCTAGTCCTATAGGGAATGGAGACCTGAGAATGAGTGGGCCCTTCAAGCACTGCAACTCTGGGTTCAACGCGAGACTCCATCTCATGGTTACACATGAGCAGAATGACAGACACCCAATGTTCCATGCTACTCTGGCCTCCTCGCATGTGCACATGGGTAGACACATCTGCACACATAGGTACATAACCACACTAAACATGCTACACACACGGAAAAAAAAGAAAATAAAAGAATAAGTTATCCATACTCAGTGACCTATACACCTTCCAAAAACTGTGAGAAGTTGAGTTTTGTATAGTGGCCGTGTAAATTCTTACTGCCATTTTAATTATCTCTAAGTAAACCAATATTAATAAAGACAAGCAGGGCTGGAGAGATGGCTTAGCAGTTAAGCGCTTGCCTGTGAAGCCTAAGGACCCCGGTTCAAGGCCCGATTCCCCAGGACCCACGTTAGCCAGATGCACAAGGGGGGGCGCATGTGTCTGGAGTTTATTTGCAGTGGCTGGAGGCCCTGCCTCACCCATTCTCTCTCTCTCTCTCTCTCTCTCTCTCTCTCGCTCTCTCTCTCTCTCTCTCTCTCTCTCTCTCTCTCTCTATCTGTCTCTTTCTCTCTCTGTCACTTTCAAATAAATAAATAAAACTAAGCCAAAAAAAAATTGATTACCTGTGCATTAAAAAATAAATAAATAAATAAAATAAAGACAAGGAAAACGGGCCCACTTAATGAGAACACTGTTTATACCGTGCTCTGCACCAGTAATTCTGAGACGATTTCATTTAATCCTCAACAATTTTATGAGACCAGTATCAATATTTTCTTTCATTAATGGAGAAAAGTGAAGCTCTGTTAATTAATTTAGCTAACAGGTAGAAGAGCTAAATACCTAACGATGTGATAATTAATGTCTGCTGTCAAATGGACAGGATTTAGAATTACCATGGAAACAAAGCTCTGTGTCTATTTCTGATGGATTTCCTAGATTAGGTGAAGGGAGTGGGAAGATACACTATAACCACTCGGTGGGCAGAGGTCGTGACCTGGAGAAAGCTGCCGGGCATGGAGGAGAACACCTTAATCCCAGCACTTGGAAGCCAGTAGGGCTGGTAACAAAACCTTAAGCCCCTCCCCCCCCGCAGTAACCTACTTCCACCAGCAAGGCTCTGCCTCCCAAAGGTTCCACAACCTTCCCAATCAGCACGGTCTGCTGGGGACAAAGTGTTCAAACACACGAACATATAAGGAACATAGTACATGCAAACCACAGAACATCAGAACCTGACTTCAATCCCCAGTGGCCAACGTACAATACCAGGTATGGCGGCACACACCTGTAACGCCAGTGCAGAGGAAACGGAGGCAGAAGCCAGTCTAGCCTAACAGGTGAGGCACAACACCCAAGGGTGTCTTCTGCCCCCCTCCCCCCCACACATACAACTATACACACACATGTGCCTACACAACAAACAAACACGCACACACCCAGGGATTTAAAAGCCCACAAGTACGTCTTACAATCAGGAGCCTTCAACTGCTGAAACTCGGACGGGCAGCCAGCCTTGTTGCTGAGGTCATCACTCACCCTTGGTGTATTGCAGTATCCGCTCCACCAAGACCGGGTACTTGGTGATGCGCTGGGTGACCAGCAGGATGCACTCCGGAATTCCTCGGCGTCGAGCCAAAAGATTGCTGTTTCGGAGCTTGAAAAGTACGTGTACATTTTTACAAACACAATTTCTCTACTTGTGTCTACTTTTCACTTTTGAATTTAACCTCCAAAAAAAGTCTACAATCATTCATTTCAACAACACCTTGCTACAAGATGTTAAGAATTTTCTAGTTACTCTGATGTATTTCTAACTCCAAAAGTGAGCTCACTATCATGATCCGTGAAGAGCAAATTTTGAAAATGAATAGAAATCAAAGTTAATTTTGAGAATGAATTTGTAGTTGACTGTTTTTAACATGTTTTCCTCCTCCAAATTTATTATTATGTATTATAAAGGCACAAGGACCATTTTTCTGAACATTACAAAATATTCTTAGTTTTCAAGTTCCATTATCCATGCACATGAAAAAAAAATAGAATCTTAAAATGACAGATAATTTACAATCCAGAATGCTTTAAAGGACAAATTTCTTCAAAAAGCAAAAAACTGAAAAGGTGGGAGAAAGGATTAACATTCAAGTTAAAAGAGGCTTAAGAAATATAACCATGATAAGCACAGTGAAATTGGAAGATATCAAAGAATTAATGCTAATTAAAATTAAAAATGTGAGCTGGGTAAATTGTTTAAAAATATGGAGAGATGGCTTAATGGTTAAGGCTCTTGCTGGCAAAGCCAGAGGATCCAAGTTCAACTCCCCAGTACCCAGTTAAGCCAGATGCACATAGTGGTACATGCATCTGGAGCTCATTTGCAATGGCTAGGGGAACTGGTGAACCTATTCTCTGTCTGTATTTCTTCTCTCTACATGCAAATAAGTAAATAAAAATTATATACATACACACACACACACACACACACACACATATATATATACACATACATACATATATATATATATTTATATACATTTATTTATATATTATATATATAATATAGGATATATATAGAGATACATAATATAATTATATATAGAGAATATATATATATATATTCTAGATGGAAACAAATATATGGGGAGAGTAGATTCTGTGTTTGTTTTACTTCCATTTTCCTGGCCTATAACTTGTGAGGGTATGAAACAGCTTCCCAGAACATTGCAAATGTTCTCAGAAGTCAGGGGACACGACCTTACAACTACAAGATACCAAGTGCAATGATTTGGGAGAAAAATTTTACTAACAGAGAGACTTGTTTTCTTTGCCACAAACCCACCACTTCCTTCTACCCCTGAGAAACAAAACCTAGATATGAAACTTGTTTAAATCCCATAAGGCACACACATGAACTGTTTCTCCACGCTGGTTTACCACTCTGTGATACAATTTTGAAATACTTACCTTGATAAAATTCTGAAACTTTTTATTCTGCTGGAGTTCTTTAAAGAGACTAACGGCTTCTTTGTGATGGCTACAGAATTCTCCATATATCTTCTTCATTTTACTTGCATTTTCTTCTGAAAACTAAGAGTAACATTTCAGTAAGAGTGTATAAATATAGCAACTTCTTAGAGAAAAGAGCATAAGGTGCTTATACATTTCAATACATCACAGACTTTCTGAATGCAATCACTTTTCTTTCCTGTGTACTTTTAAAATTAAAAAAATAAAATTTTAATTTTTAGCAGTAGTAGACAATTAAAGCAAATATAATGAGATTATATTATACTGAATAAATCATAGTCACATGAAATGTCTCTTGCTTATTTTGTGCAATTTTATTATTATAATTGATGATAATACGTTTTCAGATTGAATGTCCACATATAACAAACAGATCAAGAGGCAGGCTACCACTAGCCATGGTGAAAAGAGAATATTGAAGAATCAGTCTGCTAATTTATTCAATGATAAAGAAAAGATGTGGGCTGAGTGTCTCAGCAAGCCTAGCCTACAGAAATCTTTTATAAAAATCATAGAAACCAACTTAGAGGAGCAAGGTAATACTGGGATGATTCGTGTAAAGGTTCAGAAGGGAAGGACTGAGTTCTTCTTACACCTGTCCATAGGAAGAACACAGCCACAGAAAGAGCACATCTAGCCTCTAGTAAACGTTCTTAAAATGGGACTGGTGGACTGGAGAGATGGCTCAGTGGTTAAGGCGCTTGCTTGCAAAGCCAAAGGACCCATGTTTGACTCACCAGATCCCACATTAGCCAGATGTACAAAAGTGAGGAAGTGCAAGGTCATACATGCCCACTAGGTGGCACAAGCATCTGGAGTTTGATTGCACTGACTGAGGCCCTGGTGTACCAATTCTCTCTCTCTTTTCTATCTTTTTCTCTCTATCTCTCTCTATCTCACTGAAAAAAAAAGAACACTTTTAAAAGGGGCTGGAGAGATGGCTTAGTGGTTAAGGCAGTTGCCTGCAAAGCTAAAGGACCTAGGTTCAATTCCCCAGGACCCATGTAAGCACAAGGAAGGTGGTACATGTGTCTGGGATTCATTTGCAGCGGCTACAGGCCCTGGCATCCCCATTCTTTCTTTCTCTCTCTCCCTCTCTCTCTCTCCCTCTCTCTCTCTTCTTTCTCAAATAAATACTTTTTCAAAGTATTTAAAATGTATGTCACCCTCTGATCTTTTCATTTTTCTTCAATTTTATCTATGTTGAAAACAATATGTTCCAAAAGATAATCCTCAAAGCACTTAAAATTACTTAGAAGAAACCACCTAAGGAAACACATGCAGGAATTGTGTGCTGAAAACACAATTCAGATAAGGAAATATCAAATAACTAAGTGAAGGTGAGCTTTACCAAGTTCATGAACTGGAAGGCTCAGAGCAGTAATGGTGTCAATTCTTTCCAAATGGACACACAGGCTTAATGCAGTTCTCATCAAAATCTCTGCTAAGTTATTTTTATAAACATACATAAGACAATCCTAGGACATACATGAAATTGCAAAGAAAAGAAAGAAGCTAAATTGGTTTTTTTTTAACTTTTTAAAATCTTTTTTAAAATTTTATTTATTAAACACAGAGGGACAGAGGGAGAGAGACGGGGCATGCTAGGGCCTCTAGCCACTGCAAACGAACACCAGACGCATGCGCCATGACGTACATCTGGCTAACGTAGGACCTAGAGAATTGAACCTGGGTCCTTAGGCTTCACAGGCAAGTGCCTTAACCGCTAAGCCATCTCTCCAGCCCTAAATTGTTTTTTAAGTGGTATAAACTAGAAGGATGAAGCTTCCAATTTCAAGGTGTATTATATGACTATACTTTTCAAGCCTAAATTGAGAGATCAAGATCAGTGGAACAGAATAGAAACTAGGGACACTCAAGGGATTTTTTTTTTTTTTTTTGGCAAGGATGCAAAAATGACTATGGGGAAAATAACTTTTTAATTTTTTTTCAATTTGTGTGTGTGTGTGTGTGGTGTGTATGGTGTAGAGGGCTGGTATACATGTGGTACATGCGCTTGCATGTGCAGATGCATGTACACCATGTGAGCACACAGAGACCCCAGGGATTCTCCAGTCTTGGGTTTCTGCTTCCAACAGAACTGGGGTTATAAGCCCACGTAGCCACACCTAGCTGTTTATGTGCTAAGGAGTCAAACTCTTTAGGTCCTCTCATTCTTTTTTTTTTTAATTTTTTATTTATTTATTTGAGAGTTACAGACACAGAGAGAAAGACAGATAGAGGGAGGAAGAGAGAATGGGCGCGCCAGGGCTTCCAGCCTCTGCAAACGGACTCCAGACGCATGCGCCCCCTTGTGCATCTGGCTAACGTGGGACCTCAGGAACCGAGCCTCGAACCGGGGTCCTTAGGCTTCACAGGCAAGCGCTTAACCGCTAAGCCATCTCTCCAGCCCAGGTCCTCTCATTCTTTACCAGCAAGTTCTATTGCCCATTGAGCCATCTCCCATGGTTCCAAGAATAGCTTTCTAACATGAGCTGCCTGGCGCCTCCATGACCTCACAGTAGTGACCAATTCCCCACAAGACCTGCACTGCTCTGAATCCATGCACAGTTTCACACAGAGGATGAAGAAGAACAAGAGGAATGAGTCAATGAAGCAGGGGAAGGATTGCCTAGAAAGAAGAGGGTCCTCAATGGAATAGGGGCAGGGAGGAGGGGACAAAAGGGGTAATAGGATGGGAGTATGATCAAACTGATAGTTAAGGCTATGTGTACAACGTCTCGCCCACAACTAGACTTCCCACTGACTGACCACTTCACACTCATCCCTCGTCTCCTGAAAGTACATGGGTCTGCATGGTGTGAATCGGGGATTTACCCAGACTCTTCTGCCTATAGCGACACACCGCATCTCTTCCTCTGTGTCCACAAAGTACGACACCCAAATACATTGTTCAAGGACAATGGTAGTCCATTGCTCAGCAACACTTTTGCTTATAAAATGATAGTAGGATCCCTGCTACTGCCCCTCTGCTTGGCCACAAGGAGCAAGAGGAGACTTTACTCCTTTCTCTGAACACCAAGAATCCTTTCCCTAAAGGCCAGTGGTGTGATTCATCTAACAATTCACCTGGCCCATGCTAGATGACAGACAAGGTCTCAAGTTAGGTCTCTGCTTTGCTTACTCAAATTAAATAGATACAGAGTACATATATCATTAACAGTGAAGGGAATTAAAAAAAAAAAAAAACGAGGTTTAATGGTTAGAATTAAAGCAGTATAAAAATCATGATTACTGAAATCCAAATAATTTCCAATGATTAACATTAAAACCTCGCATTTCATTCCTGAATGCACTCAGCTTAGGTCACTTGAACACAAGCGGACTTTGTTACTCAAGCTGCCTCTCAAAGCACATTACAGACACTTAACATGGCGTTCCCACTTGCCGTATGTTCCAGACGAATTGTGAAGACAGATGGGTCTAAGGCTTTCAGCTGCAAAGCAGATTCCTCTTTTATGCAGAAGCAAAATGTTACCACTAACAGAGATTTTTACATTTGTTGTAGGAGTAATTACTGAACAACAAATATTAAATTTTGTTTTCGTGCATTTAAATTCTCGTGTTTAAGCTTATCTGTATCAATGAACTTAACCCCTCCACTTTCAGCACACAGTAGGTTAATCCCATGCTGCCTGTGACAGAGTCAAACTTCTTCAAAGTCTGAGATTCTTGGAGAAGATGCACCTTGGCATCTACCTAGAGAAGGTCAGAACCAAGCAACAGGGCAGAGCTCACACCTTTTTCAAGGGTCTTAGGCAACTGTGTGGTTGTTTTTTTTCTCTTCTAAAGTGGACCAATAAATCCAATAAATATTCCAAGTACCAGGACCTGCTGTAGGCCCTGAAGCATGGCATGAAGCAAAGAGAAGCATCCCTTCCCTAACTGGGTCTGAAGTCTTGGGACAGTAAAGGCTTCCCTTGGAGGACTCTGGGAATTGTTTCAAGTTCTCACATCTTGGCTCATCTTGATTAAAGAGCAGATTTTGATTCAGATCCCAGAGACATCACCTAGGGGATATGTGATGACTAAACAAAGTCATTAACATCTTGGTGTCTACATCTATACAGTGGGAGAAAAAAAAAACAACAGCATCTACCTCACAATGACCTGAAAGTTAAGTGAGGCTAAGTGTACACTACCTCCCTAGGAGCACATTTTTCATAAGAATCTCTTCGGGGAGATCTGGTAGCCAACACCACTGACAAAATCAGGTGCTTGCTGTTACTGAATTAGCAGACAGTGCAGGCCATGCTCAGGGATACTTCAAAAATCCCAAGCACTTAAAGGGAGGGTTGCGTGTGTGCTTTATTATTTTCCTGGCTTAATCCTAACGGATTTATCCTCTCTTCCTAAGATGGGTCAGCATTTTCACTTGGAAATGTGCAGGAGCATATCACAATCCCAACAGGGGAACTCTGCTATCAGAGACCCTCACATCAAAATGTTTAAGGAGGGCTAGAGAGATGTCTCTGCAGCTAGAGGCTCCTGCTGGCCCAGGTTCGAGTCCCTAGTACCCATGTAGAGCCAGATGAATAAGGTAGAACACATGTCTGGAGTTCATTTGCAGCAGCCGGAAGCCCTGGCACACCCATGTTCTCTCTCTCTCACTCTCTCTCTCTCATCTCCCGCCCCCACCCCCGCTCTCTCAAATAAATGAATAGACATGTAATTTAAAAATTACAAAGAAAGTATAAGGAGAACGTGCATCAGGGGACTCAGTTAGGGCTGTGGCATGTGACAGGAATAGGGTGGCCCAGCCAGGTCTTGTGGCGCATGGGAGTGAGTCACTGACAGTTAGAAGCTCTCTAAATCCATCACACCAACCAACGTCAACCAGTGATGCAAGAAAACCCACCAGCCCCACCTGGCAATAACTAGAGTGAAATCAATCCCATTTCCCCACGGGTTTTCATCACCATAAAAGCTCGAACCAGGGCTGGAGAGATGGCTTAGCGGTTAAGCGCTTGCCTGTGAAGCCTAAGGACCCCGGTTCGAGGATCGGTTCCCCAGGTCCCACGTTAGCCAGATGCACAAGGGGGCGCACGCGTCTGGAGTTCGTTTGCAGAGGCTGGAAGCCCTGGCGCACCCATTCTCTCTCTCTCCCCCTCTATCTGTCTTTCTCTCTGTGTCTGTCACTCTCAAATAAATAAATAAATAAATAAATAAATAAACAAATAAATAAAAAGCTCGAACCAACTTTTAGGGGTTTTAGACTAGGGCCCCGATTTGCTTGTTACCTGTTGCACCAGAATATCTCCGATTCGGTTGATTACAAAATTCCTATCATTGCCAACACAGGATTCCTGCCTGCGCTCCTTCATACTGAAGAAGAAAAGCCTGTGTATCTCCAGCAACTCATCTAGGCAGGGGAAGATCTTGTCCACGGTGCTGTGGTCCAGCTGCAGCTCCTCCTTCATGCCTTTCCTGAAAATCTCCGACATGATGAACAGGGTCTGGATGTGGTGGGTTTCCGTCTGCATCAGCTCTGAAAGACGTGAGCACACACAGCCTTGAGAACACAGTGTCTGATGGATAGCCTTTCATACAGGAAGAGTGAGTGGCCATGCCATAACAGTATCAATTACTTCC
Source organism: Jaculus jaculus (assembly GCF_020740685.1). Taxonomy (NCBI): domain Eukaryota; kingdom Metazoa; phylum Chordata; class Mammalia; order Rodentia; family Dipodidae; genus Jaculus; species Jaculus jaculus. Next base: position 56,017,702 of record NC_059115.1, read on the forward strand.
AGCAAAAGAGTTCAGAGGGTCTGGAGAGGTGGCTTAGCTGTGAAGGCGTCTGCCTGCAAAGCTAAGGGATCCCGGTTCGATTCTCCAAAACCCACATAAGTTAGATGCACAAGAGGGTGCATGCATCTGGAGTTCGTTTGCAGTGGCTGGGGGATGTGGCAAGCCCATTCTCTCTCTCTTCCCCCCTTCCCTCTTTCTCTGTCACAAATAAATAAAATATATATTAGAAAAGAATTTAGAATCACATGTCTTATTTGCCTACAAACCTACAAGTTTATCTTTATATGTCTGACAGATAGAAATACAAAGTAGTAAAAAGTATATAATTACCTATATCTAATGTAATAATCTATTATTTATTCTCCTAACAGATACCATTAACTTATTTGATATTTAAGTTATCTATAGTGAGTTACAGATTAACATTAAATTATAGAGATAACATAATTGAAGTTTTATCAATCATTGATTTAAAAACAACAAATCCACAGTGTTCCTGATGGCCTAAATTAGCAGATCAACATGCTGCATTACACAGATAAGAAAGAGGGAATGTTTAGGAATAAGATAAACATCTTTTCCAATAAAAGTCAGTACTGATTACTCATTTTATTTAAGCTCAAAATATGAAGCAGTTTGCAGATGTTGAGAAGAGAGTCTACAAAGATAAATCAAGTAAACTAGACAACAATCAAATGTTTCTGGTAATGCAGTTTCTTTGTGTGATTTTTTTTTTTTCCCCCAGTGCTGAAGGCAAAACCCAGGGCCTTGTGCTTGTGATGGAGTTAAATCCCCAAACCCCTAAAATCAAATGTTTCTGAGAGGTTCAATTCCTCCCCGAATGCTCTACAACACTGGGTTTGTTGTTGTTGTTTTGTTTTGTTTTTTGCTGGTAGGGGTTTTTTATTTCTTTGATTTTTTTTCATTGTAAATTAGAATAATTTGGTGAGATTACTTAAATATGATAAAGTGCCTCAATGTACTCAATAGTAGATTCAGTTACAGAATTAGTTTTCAAAACTGCACATTGTCCAGAGGAAAATGATGTTTCAGAATCATAGAACACAAAATAAAGAGAGAAAGGCAACCCACAGAATAGAGAAAGTATGTGCAAAACATGTATCTGATAAGGCTTTCATAACCAGAGTAAGTATACACAGATGTGTGTGTGCATATAAGAAAGTGTTATAACTAATTTGTGTGCATATATGAAAAAAATTCTGTAGCTATCTTTTTCAATATTCAAAAATGATCATATAATTTTAGTTGGTGTTCCTCCAAAAAGACACATAAATGACCAGTCATCATCTGAAAAGATGTTCAACAAGTAGAATATGTAATTCAGTGGTAGAAAGCTTCTCCAGCAGGCAAGATCTCCTGACTTAGATACACACTGGTATGCACATGCACACAGACACACACGCTCAACATCATTAATCATTAAAGAAAGGCAAATCAAAACTATAAGATCTTACTCCACATACACTGGGATAATTATAATAAGACAAGATGACAAATAAATAAGTATTAGTGACCACATAGAGCATTTAAAACCCACATATGGGGCTGGAGAGATGGCTTAGTGGTTAAGGTGCTTGCTTGTGAAGCCTAAGGACCCAGGTTCAATTCCCAAGTGGCCATGTAAACCAGATGCACAAGGTGGTACAAGCTTCTAGAGCTCATCTGCAGTGGCTGGAGGACCTGCCATGCCCACTCTCTCTATCTATCTCTCTCTTCTTGTAATATATAAATAAATGTTTTTAAAAAACACATAAGGGATCTGCAAGATAGCTCTTCAGTATGTAAAGTACTTGCCACACAAACATGAGGACCTGAATTCAGATCCCCAGCGCCCATGTAAAAACTAGGTGCGGTGGCATGTAACTGTAATCCCAGGTCTGGAAGGCAGAGACAGGGACTCCCTGGGACTCACCACCTAGCTAGCCTAGCCAAATCAGTGAGCTCTGAGGAGACACTCAAAGAATAAGGAGGGGTGGGCTGGAGAGATGGCTTAGCAGTTAAACGCTTGCCTGTGAAGCCTAAGGACCCCGGTTCAAGGTTCGATTCTGCAGGACCCACGTTAGCCAGATGCACAAGGGGCGCACACGTCTGGAGTTCGTTTGCAGTGGCTGGAGGCCCTGGCATGTCCATTCTCTCCCTCTCTCTCTCTCGCTTTCTCTCGCTCTCTCTCTTGGCCTCTTTCTCTCTCTGTCACTCTCAAAAAAACTAAATAAAAATATGCAAAAAAATTTTTTAAAGGATTTAAACAAGGTAGGGAATGACAGAGACCCTCAACATCAGCCTCTGGCACCCATGTGCCCAAACACATATAAACATACATACACGCATGCACACCACACACATACACATGCAAGAAAAACCCTTTATACATTGCTGGCGGGAGCGAACACCAGAGCAGCTGCTTTAGAAGAGAGCCTGGCAATTCATGAAGAGATTAAAAGGAAAATTACCCTATGACCTCCAACACGGTAACAGCACACATGGTCCACCAACTGATAATTCAATAAGCAGACTATAATAGCAGTGAGGAATAAGAAAATGAAACACTGACACGGATTATAACTAGGGTGAGCCTTGAAAACAGCATGCGAAGAAACAGGAGCCAGTCGCCAAGGAAACGACACATGACGTATCACTTAGGTAAAATGCCCAGACTAGGTCAGTTGTTAGGGGCACAAAGTAGATGGGTGGTCGTTCAGTGCTAGAGGAAGTGGTGGAAATATTGTAAAATTTGACCGCGCTCGAGGGCTACACGATTCTGGGGAACACACCACCAGACACTTGATTACACACAGCGGAGAGTGGCGTGGTGTATGAATAACACCTCAATTTTTAAAATCCATCACGAGAGAAAATAATCCTCAATGTGTAGGCATACTAGAAGTACAATTCATATATAGCATAACTCTTTCTAAACGTACTATATGTTTTAGGAATCTAACATATCAGTCAAGAAGAGTAAATATATAAAAGTAATGTGCTAAAAAGTAAAAGTAACAGTAACACAGCCTTATTCCATCATCATAAATAAAATTACCTTCCATCGGGATCCACTCTAAATATTTCCTTCCTGTTTTTAGCATCCACTCTGTGCTAAGCACTTACCACATATCATTGTATTTAATCCTTTATTTACTCACTCCTACTCCAAAAGCAGAAATACTTTTCTTTTGGGGGTGCATTTTCTGGGAATAAAACCCAGGGTATTCTACAAAAGCACTCTACCTACAATAAGCTACTCTCTAGCTCTATTTATTTATTTATTTTTGCTTTTGTTGTTGTTTTTGAGATAGGATGTTGTTTTGTAGCTCAGGATGGCTTCAAATTTACAATCCTCCTGCCTCAGGCTCCCATATGCCAGGATTATAGGTATGAGTCACAATACTCAGCTTACCTCATCTTTAAAAAAAGGAAAACAATGCAGAATAGAGGGGAAAACACTCTTCCTGGAGCACAAGCCTTTCTGACACCAAAGGCCATGCAGCCTGTGACAATTCACCCCAAATGAGTTAGACAGTTCTTAACAATATTGAGGAGAGCTCACTGAAGAACAAAGCAGTATAAAATAAATGTCTGAGAAATACTAAAACGGGCAGTGCGGTTCCCCTCAGCTTCCAGTGACTTGCATACCCGCTACCCAGGCAGGCTCTGAAGTATCCCCCTAGCTCCCTTGACCCACATGACCCCACCTTCTGGGGGTACAGGAAACAGGTGACCTCCCAGCAGAAGCCTTGCAAAAGCAGAATGTCTTCCTACTGTTCTGCATTTTTTTTATCATAATTTTTTTTTAATGATCATTTCCTAAGTGTAAGAGCAGAGACTAGTGAAATCTTGCTGCAGCTGAATCGCATGCTCGGTCGTGTGGCACACAGACACCAGGCGCAGGTGACTGCACACGATCTGTGTGATGGCACCTTGGTGTAGGTGGTCTAACTGTCGGGCCATAGCCAGAGCCCTGCAGCCCTGTGTGAGACTTCACTGCGGCTCTTATATAAAGTAGAGGGCTGGGGAGCAGGCTCAGTAGGGAAGATCACTTGCTATACAGACGTGAGGACCTGAGTTCAATCCTCACCAGCCACATAAAAAGCCAGGCATGGCCATGCACGTCTCTAACCCCAGCATTGAGGGGGTGGAGAGAACGGAGGATTGTTGTGGCTCCCTGGTCAGTCAGTGTAACAGAATAGAGGGAGCTCCCAGTTCAGGGAGGGACCCTGTCTCTGAGAAATGACAGAGGACACCCACCTGTCACACATACTTGGGGCATGTTCCTCTGCATAGCACGCATGCGCACGCGCACACATATACACACACAACAAAAGAAAGAAGTAGAGTATAGACTAAGTCTAAGGAAGGTGTGGGAAATCAAATTTGCTTTCTACCACATAGGCACTGTACTGCATTTAGGCCTCAGGACCTTTTAAACCTATCATCATCACTACAGAGAGGGGCAAACTGAGGTGCAGGTGAGCTACACAGTTTGAGGTCACACAGCTAGAAAAGGGGCAGACACAGGATCTAGTCCATGTCATCAAGGGTTCAACATCCACGCTCTTTCTTCCGCGTCCGCTGTTTCAGCCTTGAGGTCAGATTCAAGACACTTACCAAAGATGACATCTTGTCTCTTGATGACATCCTTCTCCTGCCGACTGCAAAATGAAGGGTCCACGACGAGACTCCACGATTCCGCTTCAAACTCCTCGTTGCTGAGGTCGCTCCACAGAGAAGAATCCACGACATCTAGCGTGTGGTTAGGAAAAGAAAAGCCACGGGTAGAGTGACCCACTCGGCATTAACGGCCCTGGATGTGCCACGTTGGCAGGCTAAGTGCGTGGCACAACTCAGGCAGAATAGTTACTAGAGTGTGACTGACAGCGACAGAAACCGCAGTGAAATGATCCCAATCACGAAGATGGTTTTCATGAAAGCAAAGAAGAGTCTAATATTAAACTAGCGAGTGCATATGTGAGTCAAAAAAAAAAAAAAAAAGGAACAGAAAATTGAAGGCCCTCTAGTTAGTCTTGGCTTGCTTTTATTTCTGGAAACTTTCAGAATCGACACTGGGCTTACAGAATCTTGGGCCCACTGATTTCTGTTGCCCCAGGTTTTTAATATTTACTCAAATTTGAATTTTTTAAAAAAATATTTATATTCACAAGCAGAGAGAGAGAGAGAGAGAGAGAGAGAGAGAGAGAGAGAGAGAGGGCCTCCTGCCACTGCAAATGAACTCCTTTATCTGGCTTTACGTGAGGACTGGGGAATTAAACCCTGGGTCATCAGGCTTTGCAGACAAACATCTTTAACCACTGGGACATTTCTCCAGCCTTCAAATTTGAATTTTAAACATGTCTGCTCGGTTAGCCCTCAGCTTGGCAAGACACAAAGCACAGTGTGAGGATTTATCGTAAGTGAGTAAAAGATTTTTTTGTGATAAAATTAAACATACAAATACCCTTCCAGAAAAGTAAATTTGCCCTACACATCCCTCATTAGCAAGCTCCTAACAGCAGCAAAGATGACCTGAAATGGACTTAAAGAAATCATTTCCTGACACAGAATCCACACCTCAGGCTTGTCATTACTCTCCTTCCATTTGATTTTCTTTCATTTATTGAGGTCACTTGGAAGCAGAAGACAATTCCCCAGATCAAACACACTTTGCAGCGCTCTTATTCCTCTAGAGGTAGGAAGCAATAGGTGGGGACAGGCATCGCAGTGCCCCAGCCAAGACCAGCCTTCATAAGTCAACAGAGTACACAGTTTAGTATAGAATTCTTCCCCAATCCCTCGATAGCTGTAAAATGGTTCCAAAGATAAGCACACAATGTATTTTATTCTTCAGTGTCTTCATGGCCTCTTCTACCAGGAACATGTCTCTTTCAAAATTGATCCCTGCCAGGTGTGGTGGCGCACACCTTTAATCCCAGCACTCGGGGAGGCTGAGGTAGGAGGATTGCTATGAGTTCAAGGCCAGCCAGAGACTCCATAGTGAATTCTAGGTCAAGCTGGGCTACAGCGAGGCCCTACCTTGAAAAGAAAAAAAAAGTCAGCCCTATTCCTTAGTCACTATCTGATTATGTCCTTCAGGGCTAAATTTTCCTTTTTGAGGAAAGTCAGACGTGCTGGGAAAAATGGCTAAGGGGGCAGCAAGCATGAGTAGCTGTGCTTGGATCCTCAGTGGGCATGTGAAAACGGCATGGTAGTACACACCTATAAGCCCAGCACTGGGGAACCAGAAACAGAAAAATCACTGGGGCTTGTTGGGTAGCTAGTCTAGAAAATCCAGTGAGTTCCAATGAGAGAGGCCTGTCTCAAAACCTGAGTGAAGAGGAGTAGAGGGCCTGACATCAACTTCTGGCCGATACACACACATGCATGCATTCACACTACACACATGTACACATGTTAAAAAAAATTAAGATTACAAAGAAGTAGAACCCATATTAGATAGACACCATGATTAGACTTCTTTAAAAAAACAAAGCAAAAAGAAGAGGGGCTGAAGAGATGGCTTAGCAGTCAAGGTGTTTGCCTACCAAGCCTAAGGACTCATGTTCAAGTCTCCAGGTCCCATGTGAGCCAGATGCGCAAAATGATGCAAGCACACAAGGTCACACATGTGCACAAGAAGATGCATGCATCTGGAGTTCGACTGCAGTGGCTGGAGGCCCTGGAGTGACAATTCTTTCTCTGTTTTTCTCTCTCATTCTCAATCACATAAATAAATAAATAAGGCCAGGCATGGTGGTGCACGCCTTCAATCCCAGCACTGGGGAGGCAGAGGTAGGAGGATCGCTGTGAGTTCGAGGCCACCCTGAGACTACATAGTGAATTCCAGGTCAGCCTGAGCTAGAGTGAAACCCCACCTTGAAAAACCAAAAAAAAAAAAAAAAAAACTACAAACAACAAAAAAAGGCCAGTCTACTGAGCTTGCCTTAAAAAAAAGAAAGGAAGGAAGGAAGGAAGAAGGAAGGAAGGAAGGAAAGAAAGAAAGAAAGAAAGAAAGAAAGAAAGAAAGAAAGAAAGAAAGAAAGAAAGAGAGAAGGAAAGAAAGGAAGGAAGGAAGGAAAAGAAAGAAAAGAAAAGAAAAGAAAAGAAAAGAAAAGAAAAGAAAAGAAAAGAAAAGAAAAGAAAAGAAAAGAAAAGAAAAAATGAGAAGCTGGAAAGACAGTTCCAATGGTGAAGCTCAGATCCATCTGATTTGGACCCTCAGCACCCACTCAAAAGCTGGGCTCAGTGGTGTACATCTATGATCCCATCACTTCAGGTACAGAGATAGGGGGATCCCGGGGAGACTGGCCAACCAGTCTATCCTAATTGGTGAGCTCCAGGCTAATGAGAGACCCTTGTCTCAAAGGAGGCAGACAGCATTCCTGACACCACCACCCAAAATGACCCTTTGGCCTCCACATACACATTTACACATATGTACATGAACACACATGTACATCCATTAAAACGACTTGTAAAAAAGAAGAATGCACGTCCTTCTTACTTCTCCCACGAAAGGATCCCTTTCAGCAAGTATTCAGAGACCCAGGAAAGTGCCGATGAATTTCCTCACCTTCCATCACAAAGGACTCGGTGGAGGGCGAGGAGCCCATGGACTGGAACAGCTCATCGGAGTGAGACCTGCTTCGCCAGTTGTTACTGTCACCCTCAGACTCCAAGGATGTCACTGACCTCCTGAAGCTGGCGAGGCGGGAGAGGAGAGGAGTTAGCTCGGACAACCTCTCTAAGCCATGAAGGTGAGGCAGCGCTCTGCGTCTTACCTGTCCGAGGTTGGGCCGGGAACACTTCTGGACAGTGGATGGACCTGCCCTGAAGCTTCCTTCCTTCCAGCTGGCAATCCGATAGGCATGGAGGAGGAAGGGTGTAAGGAGAGCCCGGGCTGTGGGATGTCTCTCACTGAGGAAGCTGGAATCACAGTGAACACTTACATGTGTTTCTCAAGAGCATACACTGAAAAGGAAGTCACTGCAGTCTAGAAAGGTAAACCCTCAGACAGCCGCTTTTCATGTGTCTCACGCCCAGGCTAGTCACCAGTCTCACTGTCACCTACTGGAAGTATTCAACCATCCCTTCCTTTTCACACCCTTCTCCTATCCATGCTACAGGCCTGCTTCCACCATCTCTCTTTGGAGACTATGGGTGTTTCGGGTGACATCAGCAAGCAAAAAAAAAAATGGAATGGGGAAACACTAGTCAGCTTTTTCCATAAACCATGGCTTGTACAGCCTTAAGGAGATACAGGGTGTTATTAGCACTGCGACCAAAATGCACATGGTGCATATAAACAAGCATCCACACCCAGGGAGCAGGTCAGCGGGATGCAATAATAGGCTAGGGAGTCCATTCCTTATGGGCAAAACATCTCAGGCAAATGAGAGCTGCCACCCAGCTGAGTTATTCACTCTCCTATCAACACTAAACAATGCTTCCACACGTCTCTAAATTGTTATGGGCAGAAAAGCACCAATCTGAACTATAAATCCCTCTCTAAAAATTAATTCACCTTCATAATATTATAGCTTCATAACATTATAATAATATTATATGTATTATGTATCTATAATAATATTATATATATTATGTATATGCACACACATTCTCAAACAAAAAGGTGAAATATATAATTCTCAGGATATAACAAAGAATTTTATACATATATAAATCCCACAAAGAGGAAGACTATAGGACATTCTATTTTATAAATTCTAAAATTCTTTTCACTTTCCATTTAACCTTATGGAAAGGAGCATCTTGGAACTGGTGTCCATGTATTTTTAAGACTGAGGGAAGGCAGTAAGCTTTGACTGCCTGTACCCACCTAACCCTGCGGAACCTCACCCCCAGGAGCAAGTCACCATGACTTGCATACCTAATTATCCCAACTGAAATGGCTTTCAAAATATCAGTCATACTTTGTTACAACACTAACACGAAAAGTTACCATGCATTTAAAGCTCCTGACACACATCGTGCATTTTCAGGTAGGAAAAAAAAAAATGTGAAATCTCTTACAATAAAGCAAAGGATTTGCAAACTTGTGAAATGTCGGTGTGACTAGCTCTGGCATGTGCGGTGAAGAAATGTCAAAGGTCGCCAGTTATGTTCAAGAGAAGCCATTTCAATTTCAGCAATATATCATTCAGGAAAAAACAGAACTACCAAGTTATAAAACAGAAAAACAAAATTCCAGTGCACTTTGTTATTTCGCTATCACCCTGTGGTGGTTTGAATAGATGGTCCCCAATATATTCAATTCTTAATTGTTTGTTGTTTGCATCTGCTCACTACCTGGCTGGAGGCAATGTCACTGGGTGGATCTTTAGGTGTGGTGGTGGGTTTCAGGTTTCAATCTAAAGATATGCAAAGTGTGCCTAGCTGGAGTTCCTGAAGTGTGCTATGGCTTTTGACCTTTAGGCTTGTGCTTCTTTCTCTCCGCTTGGACCTGTGAAGGCAGGCCAGCTTCTTCTGCCATTATGGAACTTCCCCTGGATCTGTAAGCTTCAATATATATCCCTGCCTCCATAACTGTGCCTGGTCTTGAAGCTCATCTCAGTGAACCTGAATCTGTCTGCTACACACCTCAAAGGTTTGAATGGGATTACAGCCTCAGACACAGCTCATCAATGCACCAGATCACCAAAAAAATGGACAACGGTGTCTCATGAGAGTCAGTAGGTTCCAAAATTCAAGATTTGTTTTCCATGAAACTTTGTATTTCTTTGGAATAATTTATTATGCATTTAGGTAGATGAACCTGCTTTCTTATCACAAACAGAGATGTGTGATAGAGAAGCACAAAACCACGTACATTTAATAAAGGGTCTCTCCTCCCAAAAGCTATCAAATCAATAGAACACATTCAAATACTAGACAATCTTAGAATTGAGGCAAATAGACGATGCATTTTCTTTATAACTCCCTGTAGTTCAAAAGATCCTGCACCGTATACAATGCAGAAACAATAAGGCTGGTATAGTTTATATCCTTTTTGGCTTCTTTGTATAACTAAAAATTATGCTAAGCATATGGTATGGAATAAGAAATAACTAGACAAATGCGAAAACAAAAGCAGGAGGCATTTTTTATGATGGAAAAATGTATGGTATGCATTAAAAAAATTTTAAAGTTCTTGTCATTTTCCCACATCACTTACTTCCAAGGACGGTCTGTGGTTTGTTCTTGTTATATTTCTCTTGGAATTTCTAGTAAAGAACATTAGAAACACATAAAAATGAGATCAAAGTAGCACTGGGCCACAGGAATGTGCAAAGTTACAAAGAACGGGTTCTTATCTACATCATACTTGTTATCTCATTTATTTCAAACAAAAGAGAATGCAAAGCAAAAACATGAAATAGAACAAAGAGCCATGGAATAATGGAGGGCAGGGCACCTTATCTTTAAAAGCCCTGAGAAAGGCAGAGGTCTCCACTCACATGGCCAGACCCTGGCTCTGTGACCTGACACAACGTACATTTCGGTTAACAGAACTTGGGGACTCCCAAGTCTCTCGCTGAACCCAAACGCCTTCCTCTTTACCATGCCACCGGAAGGCACAGAACCCTCCTCTGGTGCAGCGGGCTCTCAGAAGCAGCTGCCTCCTGGGGGAACTTGTAAGTGCCCCTTCTCAGTGCCCACCCTGACCTCCGGGGTCAGACGTCCTAGGAGCATTAATGACGCCTGACTTAACAGTTCGCCAGCTAATTCTGACACTGGCGAGCGTTTGAGAATTAGAGCTTTATTTGTTCATTTATGAAGGCTCAGGGTTTGTGCTGGTAAACCAAGCATGTCTGGCAGAAAGCCTATCCTATCCCCCCTTGCATCCTCCCCCATATAACATAAATGAAGTTTCTATTGCTAAAAGTGGACAGCTAAACAAATAGACATATACTTTAAGCATGTGCTATCACTGCAGTAATCACTTTGGAAATAAATCCAGACAGCAATAAAAGAAAATTAAATCTCCACAGATAACATGAAGCGAGTGAGCTAGACATGTTATATTCCCCAGCGTCTGAGAGGTTACCTTGGTACATGGAGGTACGGCATCTTTACAACCCTTATGTACATTTGTGTTACAGTCTGAAATAAAGGGGAAGATACAAAAATGTCCATCTGAATTCATGCGTAAGATCCACATTGAGTTTCTACTGGTTATTATAAAAAGGACACAAAGAATTATAGATATTTTGGAAACTTAACAAGTATTTCAATCATTCATTGCCCCACCCTAGCTCAAGCATACTGTTGGCAACTTTGATTTCCTTAGAGTTAGTTTCCATATTCTGCAATTAACCTATCCATTATAAAACCTGCAACTGGGTACAATAGACCCTTCTGGGTCTTCCTGACACCTCATTTCCGATTCAGTGCAGTATATCCTGAGGGATTCCTGACAACTCATTTCCTACTCTATGCTGAATATCCTCAGAGATTCCCCATACCTGGCTGGTAGCAACTTACTCCAACACCAGGTAAAATATCTCGGGGGATGGAAAAGAAAAGCAAACCAGCTCACATCAATGTTGAAAAAAATACTGTCAGGCTGCAATCGGAATTCCTACCAGCACAGACCAGGTAAACAGAAGGGAAAAGAAAAAAAGTAGAAGTTGTGAAATTCCACAGAACAAAGCTCCAGGAGACACTCACAGGAAGAGCTAACCACTGAGTATGACGTCCAGAAACAGAGATGAAACGCAGATATTTGAAATGGGCTTTGGATATGACAGAAGACGGAGCCTCAATAAAACAGTACCCTCGGTCCCCAGACAGTTAGCGCGTCTAGTGCCAGAAGGAGCTACGTGAGCGACTGGGGGAAAATGACCAACAACTGTCCAAGCAACTCATGGTCTAAGCTACTGAGCAGCCAACAACCTGACCTGATGCTCACACAAATGCAATGGTGGCACACAGCCATGGTGGTAAATCAACTACTCTTGGCTTGGCTAACTGGTCCACTCAATGGAACAGAACCCATAGCTGGAGCTGGGAAACAAGTCAGAACCAGATCCAAAAACTGAGCCCACTCTCCATTATCAAACTCCCACCAATTGTGGGCGACAAGAGGGCCTACACCTATTAAATTCTCTCTAAAATAATAATGGTCATCCCATCTATCTGGTGTTGACTTCACTCTCCATTGGAGAATTTGCTTCTCTTCTTCAGATGGATGCAGATCCTGAGGAGAGAAATCAGCCCATCGCTCCTCACCAGGGCCCCAGCTGAAACCATAGAGGAATTGGGGAAATGAGCAAGAGTGCTGCTTTCTTGGTAAACCTGGTACCAGCACAAGGGTGAAGGATATAGACACAGAAAACACTCAACACTATCAAACCAGAGATCCAGAGACACACAGCCTCTTCACTGAAGTAGACCTAAAATGAACCCAACATGACTCAGGGAAATTCGATGTTGGGACATTATGTCCAGAGACGTTGCTTTTTCCCCATAACTGATGGCTAACCCCACAATGCATGACCCACATTCCCCAATGAGGAGGGTCCCTGCAGAGGGGGGCGGATAGGGAGGAGGCTAACGATGGTAACAACATGACTGTATACACACTGTGAACATAACTAATTTATTTTTTAAAAAATCAGGCCCTAGAGGCATGGAGAGAACACAGAATGAGAGCAGAGACCGGTGGAGGAGAGGAGCCTGTGAGACAAGCAGGGGCTACGGGGAAGGTGAAGGCAAAAACTGATTTTCAACTCCATTGACGTGGATTCATGTGACCAAAAAAAAAAAATTATATATATATATATATATATATATATATATATATATATATATATATACATATATATATCTATATCTCAAAGCAGTGCTGTGAAGTTAAACTTGAAAGATTCCAGGATGTGGAAAAGATGAAGGGGATGATTATAAACTAGAAGATTTCATACAATGACAGATATGCAAAATGACAGCTACCCAGAGAAGTCAGAAAAATGAGATCACAGCAGTGACAAAGTTATGCCAGAAAAAGAAATGTCACCAAGTTGGAAAGGCAACCGCAAGGGCAGATGCAAATATCTCCTTTCTAACAAAAATAACTAAATGGCACCCATCTATAGACCCATTCTTACAATATCAATGTGATTCAAACCATAACCATCCTCACATATATAAGTGGAAAAGGGAAATTACCAACATAGGAATTGGGTCAGGCGGGCCATAGACTCCCCATGGTAATAGTAAGTGCTCAACTGGATTGGAAAATGTGGACTGAGCTGTGAGGGAGAAAGGGTTTGTTTGCTTGTTTTTTCTTTTGTTTTTGTTTTTTGAGGTAGGATTTCACTCTAACTCAGGCTGACCTGGAATTCACTATGTAGTCTCAGGGTGGCCTTGAACTCACGGCTAGCCTCTTACCTCTGCTCCGAAGTGCTGGGATTAAAGGTGTATGCCACCATGCCCAGCTTGCAGAAAGGTTTTGATCCAAGGTTTTGGTTTTGATCCAAGGTTTTGTGAAGCCAGGTACATTATTTTTTTCTTGGGCAAAAGGAAAGATATAACTGCAGGCACTTAAAGGGTAAGAAACTGCTCGATGCTATTCTAGCTACTGAGAGATGAACCAAAATTCACTGACTAATTTAGCTGAAGAAAAAGTTTTAAAATATGTTATTTATTTATTTTCATGTGTGTGTATGCCAGTGTGCATGCCAGGGTCTCTTGCCATCACAACAAATGTCAGATGCTTATGCCACTTTTGCATCTGACTTTACACGGATGCTGGGGAATCAGCCCTGGGCCGATGGGCTTTGCAAGCAAGTGCCTTTCACCACAGAGAAATCTCCCTGGCACCTAAACGTTTTTAAAGGTGTAAAGTAAAGAGTGGGACTGGAGATGAAACTTAGTGGGTAGAGTGCTTGCCTGGCACACACAGAGCCCTGATTTTCATCTCAGAGCCAAATAAAACCAAGAATAGTGACACACACCTGTAATATCAATGCTTAGGAGGTGAAGGCAGCTACATAGTGATTTTGAGGTCAACGTGGGCTACATGAGACCCCTGTCACATACACACACACACACACATTTTATGTCAAAAAATAGCCTCACCTCCCCAGAAAGAAAAAGAAAGAGAGAGAGAGAAGAGAGGGAATAAAGGAGGAGGAGAATGTTTTAAAACTTATAAGCATGTAGATGAACAGAACTGAATCAAAACCACATTCCCTTGAGCCAGACAATCACTCTCGAAAGAAAGACTAAACAAACAATGTGAAACTATAACAATCCAGTATGCTAACAGAAGCTGAGCTAACAGGGTTAATATAAGAAAAACAGCAGTAAAAAAAAAATCAAATTATTAGCCTTATACAGCCTTAGTGCTATCATTAGCAGATATAAAAAGAGAATATCTTGCCAAATCCCAGAACACAAAAGCAAACACCACATGGTCTACAAAGGCTGAGCCAGACATAAGGAAAACAGCCAGAAACTATCAAAGATGCTTGGAAGTAGGAAAACTCAATGTAGATGAGGAGAGCCCTTTGTTATAAAATCAGATCTTTCAGCTACCTTACAGATTACCTTTAACTAAACAATTCCCAAAGGAAAACCGTAGAAATTATGAAAGGAAATACAAAGGAAAGGGAAGAACAAGGGACATTAACTTTGGACAAAGTAGAACTCAGAGCAAAAGCGCATCAAAGTGTAACTTCATACTGATTAAAGTTCAATCTGCAAGGAAGATGTCATGTGTGCACCAGATAATGGTATAGAAAAATATAAGGCACAAAACCTATTGATAAACAAGCAGAATATTATAGACATACAAATCAGCAACATGAGATATATCAGAAAAAATAACAGCAAGATTTTGAATACTTATATAATGTATTGTTTCATGTTATATCTGATCTGCTTTTAAGATTAGATATATTAACCTTCATGATTAAAAACAAAAACACATCCACAGAATATCTACCTAAAACAACAGAGACTGCCCAGGTCATATTCTAATCATATAAAAACATAACATTAATAAAAGTTTAAACCACAAATACTCTACCCCAAGGAAAGCCTTATATATCCCAAAATGAAATCTAAAAATAATTGATAAAAAGAAAAGCATTCAAGTGTACACTCTAGCACATATGCTAATTGTGGAATTTAATCTACAGGAATAATCAACACTGTGACAGAGATGTGTGCAAGGTGATGTGCGTTTATGTTGTGAAAAACTTAGGTAACTTAGGTATACAATGAGAGATGACTAAATATAGTTGACATTACTATCAAATGAAATCTTTTTTTTTTTTTTTGGTTTTTCGAGGTAGGGTCTCACTCTGGTCCTGGCTGACCTGGAATTAACTCTGTAGTCTCAGGGTGGCCTTGAACTCACGGTGATCCTCCTACCTCTGCCTCCCGAGTGCTGGGATTAAAGGCGTGCGCCACCACGTCCAGCTTTCAAATGAAATCTTTATGGCTAGAAATATTAATAACAAATTTTTGTAGGTGGAAAAATTCTAGGTAGTTTTAAGTTTCTACCTAAGCCTTTTATCCTCTTTAAATCCTGGCACATTTTAGAAGTAATGACTTTAAAATATTTTATTTTTATTTATTTAGTTATTTGATAGAGAAAGAGGGAGAGAGAGAGAGAGAGAGAGAATGGGTGCACCAGGGCCTCCAGCCACTGCAAACAAACTCCAGATGCAAGTGCCCCCTTGTGTACCTGGCTAATGTGGGTCCTGGGGAATCAAACCTGGGTCCTTTGACTTTGTAGGCAAGAGCCTTAAACATTAAGACATCCCTCCAGCCCTAAAGTAATGACTTTAATTAGTTCATTTATTTGTCTTAAACTATTTGCCAATTTCATACATGTATATAAGGTGTTTGGGTCATATTCACCCCCATTACCCTCACTCGTCCAACCTTTACAGCCTCTGGGGGAGAGGGAAACATTGTCTACAGTGGTGTGCCCACTGATAGGTTGTCCGTGCTCCGGTAAATAACCTCCCTCCATTTCTGATGCAAGCAATCCTAATTAAATGTATCGACCAAGATATTCTCATCAAAAAAAAAAAAAAGAAAAGAAAAGAAAGAGAAGAAAAACACATCCAAGTACAAAAGGAACTAGGTGGGTAAAGCAATGACTTTTTTTTAAAATTTTTTATTTATTTATTTGAGAGCGACAGACACAGAGAGACAGACAGATAGAGGGAGAGAGAGAGAATGGGCGCGCCAGGGCTTCCAGCCTCTGCAAACGAACTCCAGACGCATGCGCCCCCTTGTGCATCTGGCTAACGTGGGACCTGGGGAACCAAGCCTCGAACCGGGGTCCTTAGGCTTCACAGGCAAGCGCTTAACCGCTAAGCCATCTCTCCAGCCCAGGCAATGACTTTTAATAGCTGTGCATCTTAAGCACTTTCAACAATTTCCCAAACTTCCACTATAAGTCTGTCATACCCACTTGTACTAGATGTGAACTGCCATCTTGCTCATAACTCCAGTTTACGTTGAGGTGATGGACAGATCCGAGGCCTCAGCAGTAAATGAGTAGGATGAACGTCAGGGGCCAGCTTTGTGCTGGATGCTGCAGGAACTGTGAAGAGTCACAAGTGCCCTCGCAGAACTTATGGTGAGGGAGATCGACAGGGAAATCAGCATGTAAACTGTGTACTAAGCTAGATGGTGGCAAACATCATCGCGTGAGGTGGCTGGGATAAGGGAAGTATAAGGTTCAGCGCAGGGCAGCCTGGGCTGAGAGGTGTTATCTGAGCAACTCATGTGGCCAGCTAAGAGAGGAAAGAACTTTGAAGGCAAAGAGAAGACGGGGAAGACCCCAAGGCAGGAACACACTGCTCCTGGCCGCGCAGGAAGAACAGAGAAGTGTCAGTAGGGCCAGAGCAGAGTGGGAAAGGGGAGAAGAAGCTGGGTCAGGTCAGGTAAGGTGTTTGCCTTTTCTCAAGGGGTAGAGAAAGCTACTGGAAGCCATGAGACATAGACGGCTATCTATGTGTGCCTTAAGAAATTCTTCCTGGGTGAGTTCAAGGCCACCCTGTGACTACATAGTGAATTCCAGTTCAGCCTGGCTAGAGTGAAACCCTACCTCAAAAAAAAGGGGGGGGGGGTAGGGGCTAGCTTTGACCTGGATATATGACCATGAGTTAGTTCTGAAATCTAAAATTTAGTACATCTTGATGATCTTACCTGGCTCTTTTTAAGTAAGGATTTCATACAGACTCTTAGTAAATACATATTTGTTGATTCTAAAAAAAAAGGAGGAGGACGAGGAAAAAGAAAAAAAAAGAAATTCTTCCTAGGGCTGGGGCTGGAGAGATTGCTTAGTGGTTAACGCACTTGCCTGCAAAGCCTAAGGACCCATTTTCTATGCTCCAGATCCCACGTAAGACAGATGCACAAAAAGTCGCATGTGCACAAGGGAGCACATGCATCTGGAGTTCAACTGAAGTGGCTAAAGGCTCTGGTATGCCCGTTCTCTCTCCCTCCCTCCCTCCCTCCCTCCCCCCCCTCCCTCTCCCCCCCCCCTCTCTCTCTCTCTCTCTCTCCCTCTCTCTCCCTCTCTGTCTCGCTCACTCATAAAAAAGAATAGTTTTTCATTACTACCATGAGGAGGAGGAGGAAGAAGAAGGAGAAGGAGAAGTAATAGAAGAAGAAGAGGAAGTTGCTGTTGAAGTTCTTTCTGGATGATGCTTTAGGAACAGCCATTAACAGGTAAACATCACAGAGACCAGTTGCATGACGGCTTTAGACCACACTGAGAGGAGCAGCAAGGTTAGGCAATGAGTGGGTTTGCTATATCGAAAATGGAGCCAAAAGGATCGATTGCTGAGGGGGTTGGATGTAGGATGGGAGAGGAGGACAGGAATAAACAAATACTTTTAAATGTTTTCATGAACACCTGGCTAGAATAAGAGGGCTGGCTTGTAGGTGGGCCCTGAGATGGGATCAAGAGCTCAGTTTTAGGCGTGTGACATTTGAGCTGCTGGGTAGGGGTGACCACCGGCAGTGAAGTAGATAAGCCTGGGGCTCAAGGAAACCATCCATGTCGACAGTAGACCCTCACTCTGACAGGGCATTGCATGGAACATTATTCAGTCATACAGGAGGCCCTCAAAGGTTTGTGTAAACGTGCTTAGCAGTGGCCCCATTCTCAGAGAGCTTACGGGCTGGGGAGTGCAGACATTACCATACACACACTAGGTTGGAGAACTTACTGGAACACTGGAGTGACTCTTTCCCAAGCAGCGTCTTATCACAACCCGAACACTGTAGGACCCCAGAGAATGTTCCTGGGACAAACTGATGTCGGCTCAGCTTTTCTTTGTCTTTGGTATCTTTGCTTTTCATCTTCCAAAGCAGCAGTCGCAGTAGGAAAGTGGAGGGAAATGCAAAGGGGGTGGGGGGATAAAAAAACACTGTGAGCCGGCCTCCCTACAGAAGTCAAGCACCAACATGTACCAGCATGGGGTTGTATTAGTTATTTCTTTTCTTATGACAGAGAGAGAAAGGAAGAGAAAGAGAGAGAGAGAAAGCCAGGGCCTCCAGCCGCCAAATTCGAACTCCAGACACATGTGCCACCTTGTGCATCTGGCTAATGTGGGATCGGGAGAGTCGAACATGGGTCCTTAGGCTTCACAGGCAAGCACCTTAACCACTAAGCCATCTCTCCAGCCCTGCTTTGGTTATTTCTAATGACTCAGACAATCATCCTTAAGAAAAGTGTACAGAAAGTCTTAGGTAAGTAATTTGAGAGGGCAAGTGGAAACTACACCAAGTGCTCAGGAATGAAGTCATCTACATGTTGTAGCAAATAGGTGAAGATTCTGAATTACCTTAGATTTGTTCCGAGGGCTGGTCATCCTATTCATGAGGAAGCTGAAAGTCCGGCTTACTTTATATTTTTCAGACTCTGCTTTGGCAGGGATGATGTATTTATCCCATTCTTCCTCTTGAATTCTATAAAAAAGAATCTGTTGTCAAAGCTTATAGGCTTCAAGGAGGAATAAAGACCAGCAAGTACATATATTTTGTATATATATATATGCATATATTTGTACAAACATCTGTATGGTTGTGAATAGATAGGGTTAGTGTTTACATTGCTGCTGTAAAGATAAAATAATAACTTTTTATTAAAAATATATCTTACAGATGCATGACTATGAAGCAACTACCTAATAATGTTAACAACTAAGAATCTACATGGTAGAAATAAATATTTACTTGTGTCAACTTTTCTATATTCCTGAAATTTTTTTCAGACTGAAATGCTAGCACAATAAAGGAAGACTTATTCTCATAATTTTACTCAGAAAACACTCATCTCCCGGTTTAATATACTAGTAGAAATGTCCTAGGACACAGAGAAGTCTAGCAGACAACGTGAAACTGAATGTTGTTTACTTTGGAAACACAGGAATGGCACTCAGCAGACGTACACTTCCCTTGTGTGTACAGCCCAAGAACTAGATGGTGTGCCTCTGCGTTCAGTTTTTCACACTCAGACAGGCTTCAGAGGACAGAAGACTCTACAAGACACAAGCTCCAAGTAACTTGACCCACTCCGTGAACAAACTCAACATTATTTCTCTTCCTCTAATCCATGAAACCAATTCTGAAGACATGGGGAATCCAAGCTATGAAATGTTGCATCTCCTCCATAGAACTTTTTCTAATAATCTTGTTTCTCTAATACTATGACTGGGAAAGGAGAGAGAACAGTTTAAAAAAAAAATCAAACAAAAAGCAGAGGTAGAAAGATCACCATGCATTCAAGGCTATCCTGAGACTACATAGTAAATTCCACGTCAGCCTGGGCTTGAGTGAGACCCTTTCTTTAAAACCGCAAACAACAAAAACTATCATGTCAAAATACATAACACTTTGGTAGATTATCTCTATAGTGAATATATCCTCACTAAAGTCTCCTCTACCCCTCAACTTCTCTTTCCTTCAGCATTAGAGGCTAACATTTGTCTCCGGGAAATATTTAACAGCAGCCATATAGGTAATACACAGCACATTACATTTTATGAAAATGTCGCTTTCACTGAAACCTCATCTGATTGGCAGGCTTAGACTAAATTATTTCTAGGACTCCTTCCACATTGTAATATAACTACTTGTATGTATCATGACAAAGCTTCTTATCCAAGCTCTGTCTTAGTACTTCCGAGTTCAAATTCAAAATTACATTTAGAAAAAGATTGTCCAATGGCTTCAGAGCTGATCTAACTGATGACCAAGGTGATATTCAGAAGTAAATCACTTAGATGAGCTACTTAATAAGAGCTGTTTGAAACAGCATGAGACACAAAAAAGCCACCCAATTGGTATCAGTTATTAGTACACCTACTTATCATCACCCCCGTCTACCGTAATGCTATCTTATCATCATTTCCTCTTTTAAGGGCATTCTTAGTCTATGTTTGTAACATTTGCAAATTTTCTATTCGTGTCTTAAAAAAAAAAAAAAAGAAATGAGCCAAAGGTGGCTTTCTCTTACTGATACCTTCATTCCAAGATTTAAGCCAGGGCTGGAACGATGGATTAAAAGTTAAGACACATGCCTGCAAAGCCTAAGGACCCAGGTTCAATTCTCCAGGTCCCACAGATGCACATGGTGGTGGCACATGCATCTGGAGTTCGTTTGCAGTGGCTAGAGGCCCTGGCGCACCCATTCTCTGTCATTCTCTCTCTCTAATAAATAAATAAAAATAAATCTTAAAAAAAAAAAGATTTAAGCCAAAACAGTTATCTTGGTGTCTATATTTAAAAATTCCAGAGCTTTAGCATTCACATCACAAAAATTCAGGTCATGTTACTGTTTTGCACATGGTCTATCAAGGCCAAACATGAATGCCATTTCTGGTATTTGCTTAGCAGTAACCTGGGGCTCCTGTCCACTGTGACTCATGTGCAGTCAGTTATTGAAGACAACACAGCCCAGCAATCCTTCTTGCATCTTGGTCTGCTTCCCAAGCTTGACTGTGACAACAGTTTTGCCTTCTAGGAAAAACAGAAGCTTAAGCTTCAAGCTTTCCAACCTGTGCATCGACTAGGAAGCTAGAAATGCTCAGGGTCATTCCTGCCTCAAACCTCACTCTGCTCAGCAAGCATCCATTCAGGGAGACAGCAAGAGTGTTTCTGCACTTTCCACAATGCCCTCCCATGGGCCAGCTACTCTTGTCCTGGACAGACCTAGGAAAAACTTGGTGCCTTTTTGCAGCAGGTGACTCTCAACTACTCCTAGAGAGAGGTGTTCAGACTTGAAAATAACCCCCAAACACAACATCCTACCCTGGGTCTTGCAGCCTACGTGTCTAAGGATTAAAGCAGATTTCTGTCTGACCTATGCTGATACAAACCACGGGGTAAGGAATGGCTCTTTTTGTATTCTATAGAAACTCAGAACTACTGGGAAGATCTGAAAAGTGTGGTGCAGACATTTTCCAAAACACATTGGGTAGACCTCATGGAAACTGGAACTGTAAAGTACCTTTTTTCTCCTGGTGGCTCTGGGAAGCTATAAGCTCTTTGCTCTACAAGACACAAAACAAGAAAATGACATCTAAGACAGAAAAAAAATTATGCATTAAATTATTATATATTATATTACATATATGTGGTATTCTGAAATGCACCTACTAACCATATTTTGTCATCAAAATACTACCAGTTAGATTATAATGAGGAAACAAGCAATCTTATATAAGTAAAGAATGGCTCTGGGTATTGTTGCTTTCTTTAGTGTGAAGGGGAAGAGGCTGATTTTATGATTTCATGAACTAAGTCTGCATCTGCAAAGGGAAGTAGATATGTTCCAGAAGTGCAGAAAATGAGCTGCATATTTTTGGTTATTTCTCACCAGGACTTCATTGTTTTTAAAAAAATATTTATTTATTTATTAATCATCTCTTGTTCATATCATTATTTCCTCAAAATATAGAATCAATATGTATTTTCACTGCTTTTAAGCAAAATTCAAAGGAAGTCTTAGCTGGGCATGCTGGCACATGTCTTTAATCCCAGCACTCAGGAGCTAGAGGTGGGAGGATCACCATGAGTTCAAGGCCACCCTGAGACTACACAGTGAATTCCAGATCAGCCTGAGCTAGAGTGAGACCCTACCTCAAAAAAATTAAAAGAAAAGGAAGTTTTGAAGGCCAGAATGAGGAAAGGCCTATTATAATGTAGCTACACTGTCTAATTACAAATCCTCAATGTGCCAGTGCAGAGATGTGTTTTGTGGCTCATGGGAAAGAGGGACCACCATTCAGGTTGGGCTTGTTTAAGGTAGAAGAGCAGGTTCATGCAAACAAGACCATGTTGTTTCCAGGGAGCTGGAGTCCTTGCTACAGGGATGGAGCAGACACTGACTTAGACAAGGAGAGAGGGGAGAGGAGGCACTGTGGAGCACGCCATCTACACAGCAGGACAAATCTTTTGCCAACACAATCCAGAGAGGAGAAGAGGTGAAATTCGTGTGTAAATGGGAATTGTCCAGCTATATGCAGAGAATATATAAATATCCCCTAAACTGTGTAAATATCTGTGTTGTACTTGGCACTATTTGTACGTAACAGAAAATCTGCTTTGACTTTACAGCTGTTATAAAAAGTTAACAGTGATCCATATTATAAATAGAGTGAATTCCAAAAACATGAAAGAGCTAATAAACTCACAAAGTAATAGAATTGACTCAGGAAGCTGGACACAATCTGAGAGGATTTTATCCATTAGTTCACAGTAGCTTTCAAGAGTATGTTGACTTCACCCCTCAAATTCTTAAATATATAATGGCTTTGTCCACTTTGTTGAGGTTATAATTATGATATCAATATTGACAGTTTTACTTGCTATGGCAACCTACAAGGTATCAAAAGGGATTACTGAGGGCTGAAGAAGATAGCTTAGCAGTTAAGGCATTTCCCTGCAAAGCCAAAGGACCCAGGTTTGATTCCCCAGGACCCACATAAGCCAGATGCACAAGGTGGCACATGCATCTAGAGTTCATTTGCAGTGGCTGGAGGCCCTGGCATGCCCATTCTCTCTCTCTCTCTCCCTCTCAAATAAATAATAAAAATTTTTAAAAATGAATTATTGAACTGGATTTTCTGTATACAAACATTAAGTAATAAAGTTACCACCACTGTACTCTTAACTCGAAAAAAAAAAAGGCATGAGAAATAGTTAATAGCTCCTAGGAAGTAGCAAGAAAGAGAGAATGTGTCAAAAAAAAGTGAAGTGATTAGGGGTTGGGGAGATGATGCCTGTAGTGAAAGTTTGAGGACCTGAGTTTATCCCCAGCAACCATGTAAAATCTACATGTGGTGGGTGATGTGTGCATGTACCCTCAGCACTGGGAAGGTGGAAGAAGGAGGAGTCTTAGAGCTTTTTGGCTAGCTAGTCTAGAAAAACAGGTGAGTTCCAGGTTTGATAGGAGAACCTGTCTCAAGAAAATAAGGTTGAATGCAATTAAGATACCTAATGTTAATGGCTGGCCTTTATAAGAATGCATATATACACACACATGCACACACAGACGCACGCATGCACACAAGCACTAATATGTATAAACACATAAAAAATTAAAAGGATTGAAAAACCCTAAGTTTGGATATATGAAATAGACTTCATGAAATGGAACCTCCCCCTGGGACAAAGGGAGTCTTGGAACCTGTTCAAATAGAGAGAATTTTCCATCAAAAGAGAATTAATAGCAATACAAAGGCCAATTTACTTTTGATTCATGGAAGCAAAGTAGACAATGAATCATTAGGTTATATCTTTGAACAAGGCAGACTTTCACATCTGTGTCTTGACTGTATAAACAGCTAAAATTATACATTCTTCATTAAGAGGTAATTTACTTTTTATAGCAATATGGGTTTGATTGATCTAAAAGGTATCAATGCAGTCCTGGTGTGGTGGCACATGCCTTTAATCCCAGCACACAGGAGGCTGAGGTAGGAGAATTGCCATGAGTTCAAGGCCAGTCTGGGCTTCAGCATGAACTCCAGGTGAGCCATGCCTATAGTGAGATCATACCTCAAAAAAAAAAAAAAAAAAAAAATTGA
This sequence comes from Jaculus jaculus, assembly GCF_020740685.1. Classification (NCBI taxonomy): domain Eukaryota; kingdom Metazoa; phylum Chordata; class Mammalia; order Rodentia; family Dipodidae; genus Jaculus; species Jaculus jaculus. Next base: position 56,041,776 of record NC_059115.1, read on the forward strand.
AAACTAGCCGGGCATGGTGGTTCACGCCTTTAATCCCAGCATTCGGGAGGCAGAGGTAGGAGGATCACTGTGAGTTCAAGGCCACCCTGAGACTCCACAGTGAATTCCAGGTCAGCCTGAGCTAGAGTGAGATCCTACCTTGAAAAACCAAAAAAGACTCTCAGTTACTCTAAGTACATAAAACATAAATGGAAGGTAGCAATGCAAATCTTGGCAAACATACAGATTCTGTCCACAGAAAACTTTGTATGTTAGCGAATCACTTCAACCTAGATCACCTAATTCTTATCTTCTAGATGGTACCAAACTTCATTCAACTAGCCCTGTCTGTAAACATCCTGCCTAAAAGACAAACCTTTCTTTACAGAAATGAAAAGTAACGGAAGAATTGACGTCTGCGTTTTATTCCTTCTAATTCAAATGCAAAGTTTTAAGGTTTATGTTTAACAATTAATGTTAGGGTAGTTTTTCCTTACCAATCAATTTCCTTTCAGACATCTGGTCAAATATGCTCAAGCTTCAGGAATTCTGACTTAACCACAGACAGAAAGATAAGGTACAGCTACTGCTCACTGCCTGAAGACAGAAGCATGCTTCCCAAAGCACACCAGTATTAAGCTAAGCCACCAGATGGGGCTGCTACTAAGGTGTCAAGTTGCTGTTAAAAAACCTTAACCTAGGGCTGGAGAGATGGCTTAGTGGTTAAGGCACTTGCCTGGGAGGCCTAAGGATCTAGGTTCAATTCTCCAGGCCCCACATAAGCCAGATGCACAATGTGACACATGCGTCTGGAGTTTGTTTTCAGTGGCTACAGGCCCTGGTGTGCCCATTCTCACTCATGCTCTCTCTCTGACTCTTAAAAAAACAAAAACAAACAACAACAACAAAAAACCCTAACTTAAAGGTCAGGAGACCTGGAGACCCAGGAAAAACTCATGAGGAAAAACAATCCAAAGTGAATTTAATCCACATTTTTCCCTCTGTCTTCTTTGTAGCAGTTGCACATGTTTTCTTTTGTTTTTTAATTTTCTCTGGAAAACTTTTGTTTTAGATTCTACTCATTCCAAAATGAAAAAAATTAAAATTAACTTCCATCGTCCCTGTGTTCTAATAATGTATCCCAGAAAAGGAGGGGAAGCCCACAAAGGGGCGCTGGCTCTGTATCTCGTGTATTATTGAACAGTTATCAAACACAAGTCATTATTTTAGGATCGCAGCTCCAAGCATGAAGATTATTCAGATGATGGCTCATGATGATTCTCAGTATTGCTCCATGTGACACAGAATGCCAAATAGTAATAAAAGCATAATAAAATAAGAATGAGAAAAAAGGGGGGAAAAAGAAAGTGAAATGAATCTTATTTTCCATATTGGACACTGAGCAAACAGAATACCTGGGCACACATCTCGCTTTCTTTCAGGCTAACAAACAAGATACGCATTATCTAACAAATTAAAATTCGCCATTAAAATGATATTCCACACTGACATGAATATTTCTAAATGTGACTTTATCGTGCCATATTTTATTTTTAGAAAGCATGAAGTAGCTCTACTTCAAAGTCAAGTTTTCGGTGAGGGCAGTGGTGAAGAGTAGCTATAATCAGAGCTTTAAGTTGCCCATAATTATTCTATTTATACATCTGAGTCTGCTTTTGAAAATTAAATCTACTCGTATAATTGGAATCCTTTTGTAGGCATGCTATGTTTTAGTTAAAAGTTCGTTATATAAGTATAATATTTTTGTTTGCTTACATTGCCACCATCCCCCCACCAAAAACACAAACACCCCGAGATACACTCTCTTGTATTGCAACTATGTTGTTATTTCAACTCTCCAAAGTTTCTGGCTAAATAAAGAAAAAAATAACTGCATTTTGCAATGCTCTGTCTTTGAAGTACTGTCTCCCAGCACTTTTTATATGGGACAAAAGTAATTTTTATAAGTTACTTAAATGAAATTCTCTAAAGCCGTTACAGTAATATTCCTGAAATCAATTCTTGTTTCCACTGACCAGGAGGAAATTATTTTATTCAAACAGAGAGATGTGCAAAAGTGTGTAATTTCCTCAAAATTAAATCAGTGACTTGATCAATATCCAATGAAGAAAGAATTTTCCTAGGCATAGAAAAATCAATTGTGGAAATAGCACCAAAATGCGCCTGCAAGTCTTGTGTGTTTTATGTACTTAGAGTAACTGAGAGTCTGCCCTGGAATGGAATGAATTCAAACCAAACGTTACATCTGCTTACCGTCACTGGCATTGCACACTGTGAAGTCACGCACCAGCCGAGTTTTTCCTAAAGAGATCTTGGGTGATGAGCAGGAATAAGAACGAGATCGGATTCCAGAAAGTAACGATTCCTAAAAGAGATCGTTGTATTACTAAATCACTATCTTTAATAATGGAGTCAGCCTGAACATTTCTTTTTTAATGTCTGACTACTATGTATTTATTCATTTGTTTATTTTGTGTTAGGGTTTGATTCCAGGTTACAATGCTAGCTAGGTACTCTTCCACTGGAATTATGTCTCTTGCCTGTGTTTTTACTTTTTCATTTTATAAAATGTATTTATTTATTTTAGAGAGAGAGAATGGGCGCATCAGGGCCTTCAGCTTCTGCAAACCAACTACAATGTGTGCGCCCCCTTGTGTGCATGTGTAACATTGCATGCTTGTCTCACCGTGCATCTGGCTTACAGGGGACCTGGAGATCCAAACATGAGTTCTTGGGCTCTCCAGGTAAGCTCCTTAACTGCGAAGCCATCTCTCCAGCCGTTTTTTAATTGTTACTGTGAGCTAGAGACTTGCTAAGTTGCCCAGGCATAGGATTCTTCTGTCTCAGCCCCTCAAGTAGCAGGTATTTCAGACTTGTGCCACCAGGCCTGGCAATTTTTCTTAATTATTTGTTTCTGTTTGCCTCTCACTTTTAAAATGTTCTCTATTTGAATACTTTAGTAAACGTTAGCTTTTAGAAAAAATTTCTATACACATAAAAGTATCATTCTGTCATGTCAACTTGGTTAAAAATGAAAAATAGAGTTAAATGACTTTTTCTCTGAATGCTCAACAATGAATTTAACTTGTTTTTTACCTGAATTGTTACTTAGTTTGTTGCTTTACACTGTGGCACTCACACAAAGTCATCTAAGAAGATCTCTATCCTAAAGGATTATTTGAAGGTAGAGAAATATGCACTCGCTGTTGTAAGAGATCTGTAAGCTTCCAGATGGCTAGTTACAGTGCTAACTGCAGCCTCTAGGGGAAAATGCACAGGCCCATACACAAAACCTTTTCATGTGTGCTCATTTTCCAATAGACTTTCCGTCTACTCCTTCCTGGAGTGATGTTTGAATATCAGTGATTTATATAACTTCAATATTATTCCTTTTTAATGGCCTGCCATTTTCACATTATTATTTCCCCAATTACATGTCATTTCTATCATTATTTTTCAACACACATGACAATACAAGATGGCAGGATAATTAAAACATGGTTTTCTCATATATTCCAGGAATTATTTGCGAGATATGCAACAGAACTCCATTGAAGCCATTTGTAGTCGCCAACTCCTGTCCCATAAGATTAATCCTGCCCATGCATTTTTAAGATATCCCTTAAGGTTAGGGTTGAAAGAAAGTAACGCAAAATCCCTTCCTAACATTACGCCATCCGAAACTGTCCTTCACAAGCATGAGTCTCTTCTGCTTTCCCTGAGTGAAAACACATGGCTACTGCATTCCTTGGTTAGAGAGTCCAGAGGAAAGTTGAACACAGAAGCTCACCCGGATGCAGAGTGCCCTGGCTCAAGCTCTCTTCTCTGGGAGCAGTGCTCACTGGGCCTGCATGCTGTAACTGGATGGTGAGTTGTCCTATAACCCTAGCAGGGGGCAGGTCACAAAGGACCCTAGCCAAAAGCTATCCCCTTCATTTAAGACATGCATGGTAATCATTGTTTGTGACAGTGGAACTTTGAAAACTGTCCAAAACTTTCTGGCAAAGTTACACTGGGTAATTACAGAGGCAAAGCAAAAATATACTTTATAGGATGGATTCTTCTTAAAAACTGAACAACATGAAACCATTTTACAAAGGACTATTTTTCATTCCAAGGAATAATGAGTTTTCACAATTCCACTCAAAGTTCAAAACCAATTAGTGTCAATACTCACAATGATACCCGAGGTCCCTTTGATCATATTTATCCCCACACATGTTTCTTATTATCTGGAAATATCACCTGACCTTGTTCATATTCAAAAGATAATGACAGCTCTACAGGTCTCAGAGCTGAGGGAAAGGATAGAGGATCTCTGGTCACTTCAACCTGGGGCCTCCTAGACAGAACTCTCTTCCTCTAAAACCTCATTTTCGCAAAAGAAAAAAAAATGTAAAAAAAAAGCACTACTTATGTTCTAGGTGGATTATGACAATATTCTATATTTTGCACATGCATAAAAATATTTCATGTTGTGCCACATGCTAAAACAATAAGGTATTATCTTAATAACCATATGTTCCTGGTAGAAGGTTTGGCATTGTGCACATTGTTTCCCAGTAGTCAATGGATTTAAGAAAGAAAAACAAGACAATAACAGAAATCAAATATGAAAAAAACATGTGTTCAAACACAGAAGGCCTTTCTCCGCAAGACTGGGAGAAGGTATTCATATTTTGCTTATTTAACCAGTCACAACTAAATGAAATGCACACATGGAATTGCCAATAGAAAAACTGGCACCCCAGAAAAATGTGCCAGGGTTCACATTTCTGTGGATTAGTTCAAGAAGCCAGGGGTGCTCTGCAAGCAATCCCCTCTGCCTCCCTGACATCACTTAACTCCTCACCAAGACCAGGCAAAACTGGATGTGAGAAAAACAAGTGATTACTTAAAACTCAATACTACCGGGGTTTTTTTTCCCCTCTCCTCTGCTTATAAAAAGAAGATAGGAAGCATTGTGTGAAATGGTAACATTTTCCAAGTGTGTGAAACATGGAATATTATACTCCTTGTAAATTAATAAAACATGAACAACCGTTGTAAAAGTTGGGAATAATAAAACAGAATCACAGAAATTAAAAGGGCAGGTTTAAGCAGATACCAGAGTCCCTCCATCCTGCCCACAAAAATAGTATGAGTGAAACGGAATTTGTCTTTTAGATAGGGATGGATATATTTACACTCTGTACATGGACGGTTAAGTTGAACCAACACCAGTGAGAATACCTTCGAATGCAGGTTACTTGACAGAGAAAGTGATTCCGTCCTGGAGATATTAGAATCTGATTCAGTGTTGGTCTCAAAAGAGTCCAGTTCATCTCCACTGTGAACCCCAGTTCCTGAGGACCCCTGAGATGCTGGAGTATAGAAAACACGCGGCTGCTCAGAATTCCCTTCGCCTTCACTGTCCGCCACCAGGGCATCGAGGCTGGAACTGAGAACGGACTGAGTAAATCATCCAATAAGCAGAGGGCGGACAGACAGATTCCCAGGCAGGCAAGCAGAAAGGGAGACAGACAGACACTGGCTTCTATTTCTCTGACTTCAGATTGTCTTGTTGGTTGAACAATGTGCAGCCATTTACGACTGATTTTCAGTTTTTATTTTTCCCTCTCTCCAAGTGTCTTTATAAACAAAATTTTCTTTTTCCCCGAAATGAACATCTTTACCTAGCAAAAGCAGTTCCAATAACTTCATAAAAGTAGGTTGGGGAGAATGCTAACCTTTGCTTTGTGGTTACGAGCCCCATAGAATAACTGTACAAAAGCTGACCCTGCAGATGGTACAGAGCCACTGGGCGGTTTGCACATCAGAGTGTGTGTTGGGGGAGGGGGTGCGTGTGCATGCGTGTGCACACAGCGTGTGTGAGTGCGTATCTTAGGTGGAAAGAAACAGCTGGCGCTCCTTCAGCAGTCCCCAGCTGGAAGCAGAGTGGGGAGGAAGGAGAGACGTGCGAAGTGCTCACTTCAAGGCTGGGATAAGACAAGGGTCAGAAACAAGTGTCACATGAGATTATCATTTGCAGAGACTTATTGCAAATGGCTCCTCAGAACCAGGTAATGTTTCTGCTTGACAACCGCCTTTCTTTCCCTATTTACCTTTCGTGGCCGTAAGATTAAAAGGAAAGAATTTGCCCTTCCACATTCCACATTCATGCCATAACGTTTACATTTTAGACCGCTCAAACGGCAAGGCCAGCAGTGTTCCACAGCATGGTAACACACGGACCGTTTCTAAAGTTTATTCTCTCTTGTTTGTTTCAGTTCTGGAGGGAAAGTTTTAATCCAACACAACCTAGTAAAACCGCCTGGATTTTAAACTATAAACAACCAGATGATGAAACATGGAACTAACCCATTTGAGTTATTAACAAAAATTAGGCTCACAACTTATAACCTACAACTCCATGGTGAATACCAGCAATCCACCTAACGAGGGTCCTCAGTGGAGTGGGGACAGGGAGGAGGGAAATGATGGTACCAACACGTGTGTCTACACAAAATTTCTACTTAATTTAAAAAAAAAATGGGCTGGGTGTAGTGGCGCATGCCTTTAGTAGCTCCCACTGCAAATCGTAGAGGAGTTTCTAATCCTAAACCATCTCATGGGCACAGAGGGGCACTCAAGCCTGGCAGTAGCTACAGGCCATGAGTAATATCAACGAGGGATTCCAAAGTGGGGTTCTCCCCAAGAACTCATTAAAGAGCTTTGCTTTGGCATCGGACACAAGATCCAAAGGTGCGCATCACAATTCACCTTACTTCAGCACCCAAATATCTTAGGATCTAGTAGATTCTTTCTTATGAAATGTGAAGCTCAGTGTTAGGAAACCTTCCTTATAAAAGCTGATGCTTTGGAGCTGTAGAAGATTACAGCTGTTTCAAGGTTCTGTGTGGTTTCCTAATACAATGCAAACCTAACAGTGGGAGGAGACCTGAGTCAAAGCTCGCTGACATCCTGTGAATCTGTGCCTGTCTCTCTCTCGACTTGTAATCACTCATATAGTGAAAATGACTTCGCTAAGTGACGGACAGCCTGCAAAAGCACCTTCCTGTAAGGAGAAGCCTTTGCCATCATCACACACTCAGCTTCCCCATTGCTACGCATGTACTTTGGGTACCGCAATATTACATGTTTTGAAATACCTTCCGACATTAACATCTCTATTTTTATCAATTCAAATTGGGTTGCTTTACTCTTCTTTGCTTTTGGCAAAGATGTTAGCAGCAGACACAATATTCCTCAAGTTTCTCTGAAGGCTCTCATCTTATAACCCTGCTTTTCTTTTCTTTTCTTTTCTCTTTTTTCTTTCTTTAAAATTTATTTTTAATTAATTATTAGAGAGAGTAGGTGCACCAGGGCCTCCAGCCACTGTAAACAAACTCCAGACGCATGCACCACCTTGTGCAGCTGGCTTACATGGGACCTGGAGAATCAAACCTGGGTCCTTAGGCTTTGCAGACAAGTGCCTTAACCGTTAAGCCATCTCTCCAGCCCACAACCCTGCTTTCCTAAATCTCATTTAGTGGGATATGGAAAGAAATTCATTAAGTTGTGATGAGAATTTTCTTTTACAATAACAGAGTGGAAAATACCAGAATATATTCTACATAATATATAAAGTTGCTTAAATTGGGGATGCAATTGGTAGCTGCAACATACATTTTCAACTGTGGATTGTGATGAAATAAAGACTGAAAATACAACTTTTAAATTGAAACAAACATTTGTGTTTTATCACCTAATTTTATGGTTAACATTTAAAAATGTCCTATTACTTAATTTTCTTTTGTGGCTTCTCAAAAGAGCTACTAAGTTAAAATAATATAACGCTTAGTGGTGGTGCACACCTTTAATCCCAGCACTTGGGAGGCAGAGGTAGGAGGACTGCCATGAGTTCGAGGCCACCCTGAGACTACCTAGCGAATTCCAGGTCAGCCTGAGCTAGAGTGAGACCCTACCTCAAAAAAGAAAAAAAAAACCAATAATAATATAATGGTTACCTACCATGTATATTTTTCTAAATGCTTGGATTTTTCCAGAAAGTTAATTTCAATGGTAAATGTAGACAGAAAGAAAAGATTCATAAGTAATAGAAACAAATAAAATACAAAGGATAATGTTCTGTCCAAAGAATACCAGCCACAGCCACATGGACAACAGCTTTGTGGAGGCAGCTGCTCCTATAGCATATTGTCAAAGATAGGGTTGCTGGAAAATGACAGACACCTTTCATCAGGCTTCCACTCAGCCAGCTGTCCCTGGGGAATGATGTGGTCTTTGCTTACATGCACCCACATCTATGCCTATAAAACTCTACTGCAATCATAAGGGATGTAGAATACGCGTTGTGTTTTGGCTTTCCAGCTCTCATGGATATGAGGCATTCCCAGTTTGAAAGGCTAAAGAGAGTCACTTGACAAATGAGAGTGAAGAAATATGGAAATGAGCAATTAATTGCGAGCTATTTGTTAGAAGGTAAGTGTCTTAACTGCTAAGCCATCTCTCCAGCCCTCTATACTCATCTTAATCCATGGTTTTACATGTGAAAATGAGAATATAATCTTGGTTTGAGTTAGGATATAAGAGAAAAAATAGAATTCATTTATTAACTTAATGCCCAATGGAAGATGAAACTGGCCTATTTCCTGGAGCAAGCAGACAATGAATGGGTGAGCAGATAGTGATACAGAAATACACAGCATGTGCACACACAAATATACGCAATCATATCACGTACACTAAGACTGCTTAAATGACATTGCATACGAGTCAGGAAAATAAAAACCTTTATGAGGTCATCCAACCTGAAACTTGTTTAAGTTTCCCAACCACAAGTCTCTTATAGTCCATTCCATTCCCATTTTTCTACTTCTTTCACTGGTTGAAACTTTTTTTTTTTTTTTGGTGTTTCAAGGTAGGGTTCACTCTAGCTCAGGCTGACCTGGAATTCACTATGGAGTCTCTCAGGGTGGCCTTGAACTCATGGTGATCCTCCTGCCTCCTGAGTACTGGGATTAAAGGCGTGTGCCACCATGCACCAGTGAAACTTTCTTGAATCTAAAGATTTTTCCATCATTCAGTCATTCTTTCCTTTTTCTTTATAGTTTGTGCGTTTGTATATATATACACACATATATGTATATGTATACATATATATATATATATACACACATGTTCTACAATAATAAGTTGGGTTTTTTGTATTCTATAAAAGGAAATCTAATTGAAATGTTTCCTGGCTTACATTTTGGCTAAACTTCACACTTCTGAAATGCATATTAAGTATATAGATAGGGTTGTAATTAATGCGCTTTCATTATTGTATGGTATCTTACATCCACAATTTAAAACTGTTTACAACTGTGTATTTATTCCCATATGCGTTACTTTCTGTTGCTATGAATCCTCGGGTTTGTGTCTGCTGGTACACAATGGTAAAATGCATATTCAACTTTATAAGATGACATCAAATTACTTTTCAAAGTTCTTATGTAATGTCCCCTTCTGTCACCTGCACAGAGGAGCGTCAATTGTGAGCATGTCACCAAAACACATTATTATGAGACTTTTTCATTTCTACCATTCTAGTAAATAAAAAGTACCATCTTACTGTGGGTTTCCTCTATTATATATTAGTTTTCCTAACTGTCTTACTTCCAAATAGATATGTATAAAAAATAAAAATGGGGCAGCACTTTGATATAGAGATGAAAGTGAAGGGGGTGATTAAAAAAAGAAAAAGGCATTTTGCAGTCTAGCCAGCAAAGTTGTGGCTTCTCCAGCTTCCTTCTGGAAGATGGTGTCTCACCTTCGTTTCTTTAGATGACTTTGCTCCTTCTCTAATCCATGAGGACCAAAAGAAAGATTCAAATTAGAAGTGCAGGAGCCAGGTGGTGACATGAAGTCCTGTGGGGCTGTGGCATTGGCTGTCACTTCACTGGTGTCTCCCAAAGGGTCTATGCAGGGACTGGTGTCAGAAGGAAGGCCGTGCCGCCAACTCTGAGACCCCAGAGTGGAGCCCATGGACTCAGGGCTGGTGTGGGCAGACAGTCCCTCTAAGTTAATATAGTTAATATCCAAATCGCCAACCTGGAAATTGGAAGAAAAAAAAAAATGTTGCTAAATCAAAGCAGGAAAGAGTGGTTTCACTAAGAATTAAAAATAAAAGCTTCCTAAGTTAAAAGTTGGTTTCGTTCATCATTTTCATCATCTGTACTTTAAGTGGAGACTTCTTTGATGACTCCATGTGTTACAACTGCTGTCCAATTGTTCACGAAAGAAAACTACATCTTTATTACAAAACCAGTCAGAAGTATGCTTTTAACATCTTATGAGCCATTAAGTCAAAATGAGGGGAAATATACTGAGAGCATATACTAAAGAAAATACTAAATATACTAAAGAATAAAGAGTGTGCAGCTTTATTCACAAAGCATCTCAACAGAATTGGAACAACCAAGGTAACAGCAGTGACATCAATCCGTCACAAGGTGAAGAACAAATCAAACTCCATAAAGCACAGTGACTAATTAGGAGACAAGAGACTCCCCAAACTTGACCTGTCAATAGTAACATGAGCATTACACCCAGCAAGCAACATTTTGTGCTCATATCATAAGACTCTGTAGAGACTAGGGGGTGGCTCACACCGGGCACGGTGGCGCACATCTTGAGTCCCAGCACTCGGGAGGCAGAGGTCGGAAAGAGGACCGCCGTGAGTTCGAGGCCACCCTGAGATTACGTAGTGAATTCCAGGTCAGACTGAGCTAGAGTGACAGCCTACCTCGTAAAAACAAAACGAGAGAGAGAGAGAGACAGAGAGTAGGAATGGTTCAGAAAGAAGGAAATGGAGAAAAATAAGGAACTAGAGGGGGTTTGACACTTATATAATATTCATCTGCAAAAAGAAGTTCTGCCTGGGCAGGTGAAAAAGAGCCCCTGATCCAAACACTTGCTTTAAGAACCAGGATTAAAAGTGTTTATGAATGAGGTAGTGGTTATTCAAGAGCATCATTTCCGGGGAACACACACTGAAAAGGGGGAGAGCAACACCCCTGCAGATAGGGCTGGGTTGGAGGAGCAGCTCGGTGGTAGAGCATGCGCTTAGCATGTACGAAGGGTGGGCTTTATCTCCAACACCAAACAGAGAAGGGAGAAAAGGAGTGCAGGAGGAAGAAAAGTCCGGAGCAAGAGAGGAACGAGTGAACAGAAATTTTAGGATGCTAAAACCATCAAGCCTCATCGTAATAATTTCCTAAGGCAAAAACCATCAGTGAATACTCAAAATATATAAGAATAACAGGAAATTTACAGTACTCAAAAGTACCTCCTACTAAAATAGTTAATAATTTAAAAAAAGAAAACAACAGTAACCATACTGAAAAGAAACTTGGCAGAATAATTATAAAATTACCAGCACATTTTCTTTCACTACAAAGATTATTATTAAGACAAGAGGCTAATAGTGAATAAAGTCTAGAGATAGCCAATGGTATTTTGTCAATGCTAATTTTCTCATGTTAGTACCTATATTGTATTTATGCAATATAATGTCCATGCCTCAAGGAAAATACATAGCAAATAATTAAGGGAGAAAATAACATTGTATTTTCAACCTATTCCCAAATATTTTAATATTTACAAATATATTCACTGGCATGCACAGATGCACAAACTCTCAGAGAACAAGAAGGTAAAATGTGGTTAATTATTAACATGAAGGGAGTTGAGTTAAGAGGTATATAGGAATTCTTTGTGTTGAAGTTATATATGGCTGGAATTATGTTAAAACAGAATGGTTTATAAAGTAGCTTACATGAAAAGGAAATTTTCAAAGTTGTTTTTAACCATAAGAATTTCCTCATCAGGTTTTACAAGTGATAACCTGGAAAATTAATGAGAAACAGGACAACAAATAAGCTAATGATATTTTCAGATTTCTGTGTCAGGTTGGATGAAAAAAGAGTTCAGGTAAATTTCTTTTTAGATACTGTGGAAATTGTTTAAAGCGGTTTCCTCACATTGTCCTTATGATTCAGTTGGATACAGGAACAATAAAAAGGACCTAAACGATTTAATGAGCTTTGTAACTTAAATGTGGCCTTAGTTTTCTTCCTCAATATTAACTGCATATATTTGGCAGTATTCTGCCATGTGTTAGTTTAGTGAATTAAGTGGTTTGGATTCTCTTCAAATGTTTGTTTCATTTTTTTTTTGTTGTTGTTGTTCATTTCACATTATTGAAGCAATATTTCTCTCAGACAAAATAGTTCCAAACAGAAATTATATCCTGACATCATCTCTGCTTTAGGAAAGTTTTCATTTTGAATGTATTATGGGACACATAAAGACAGTTTCACCACATAAAATGGCAATTTTACAAAAATGGCAATGTTTGCTACTTTGGCTAGCTGGGGGTAAATGGAATTGCTGTAATATTCACTGAGGCTCAGAACAAAATGCAACAATAATTCAAGAGCCTTTCATTGCAACCACTAGAAAATATGGCAAAAATAAGCCGGGCGTGGTGGTGCACGCCTTTAATCCCAGCACTCAGGAGGCAGAGGTAGGAGGATCTCTGTGAGTTCGACGCCACCATGAGACTATACAGTAAATTCCAGGTCAGCCTGGACCAGAGTGAGACCCTACCTTGAAAAACTAAAAAGAAGGAAAGAAAGAAAGAAAGAAGGGAGGGAGAGAGGGAGGGAGGGAGGGAGGGAGGAAGGAAGGAAGGAAGGAAGGAAGGAGGAAAGAAAGAAAGACAAAAGAAAATATGGGGAAAGAAAAACTCACTAACACCAGAACACAGCAAACACGTGCACCTTGGAAACTACGAAACACTGATGAAGGACTGAGATATCCATGTTCCTGGTACTGGCAAAATGTCCATACTTCACAAAGTGATCTATGGATTGAATTAAATGTTGACCAGATACTCACAGATTTAGAGAAAAGTCCTAAGATTTATATAAAGCCACAAAATCTCCAGCATAACTCGAGCAACCATGAGCAGCATGAAGCTGGAGGCATCTACTCCATGATTTCCAATTCTATGATCACGCCACGGCTATCAAAGCAGTACAGGCCACGAATAACAGACACATAGATCAATGGGACAGGGTAGAAAGTGCAGAGGTCAATCCACGAAGAAACAAAATTATGATGGGGAAAGAATACGTCTTCTTAATCAGTGATACTGGCAAAATTAGACATCCACAAGCAACAAGATGAAGCCGGGTCCCTTTCTAACACCACACACAAGAATCACTTCAAGAGGCATTTAAGACTTAACGCTATATCCTAAGACCATGAAAGCAAGGATTTTCATAAAACTCTGTGACTCGGGTCTCGTCAGTGGTCGCGATGGCTCATCTTTGTTGTCAGCCTGCCGGGATCTGGAATCACACTGAAACAAATCTCTGGGAGTGTCTGTGAGGGAGTTTCTGGATTAGACGAATTGCTGTGGGAAGGCCCATCCAAGCTGTGAGTGGTACCATGCCATGGGCTGGGGATCCTGGAGAAAGTGATCTAAGCACAAGCATTCATCTCTGTCCTTGCAGACTACAAGATGCCACATGGCCAGCTGCCTCGAGCTTCTAACGCCATGACTTCCCCAATCATGTACTGCGCCCTGGAACTGTAGGCCGAAATAAATGCCCCCTCCCTAAACTTGCTTCTCATCCGATAGCCTGTCACAGCAACAAGGAAAATAACTAGACCGGTGATTTTTTTTTTTCTTTTGGACATGAAACCAAAACCATAAGCAACAAAAACCACAACACAAAATAAGTAACCAGGATTGTATTATACTAAAATGCCTCTGCATATGCACAGCCAAGGGAACAATCAGCAAACGTGAAAAGGAAGCCTACAGAATGAGAGAGAATATTTCCAACCCACATCCCTGTAAGGAGTCAATACCCAAAATCTACATGAAACCCAGACAATCAGTAGCAAAATAATAATAATAATAATAATAATAATAATAATGATGATGATGATGATGATGATGATGATGATGATGATGATGATGATGAGCCGGGCGTGGTGGCACATGCCTTTAATCCCAGCACTCGGCAGGCAGAGGTAGGAGGATCGCTGTGAGTTCGAGGCCACCCTGAGACTCCATAGTGAATTCCAGGTCAGCCTGGGATACAGTGAGACCCTACCTCGAAAAACCAAAAAATAAAAAGAAAGAATTAATTAAAAAATGGATGAGCCCTAGGGGTGCAACGTCTGCTGTTGTCTGGCTAAATGTATATACTATGCTTATCAAACTGCCCAGTAAGCACTTCTGTTAATGTTCACGCCCTTATATTAATGCTACTCTCACTTTTGGTAGAGAATCTTTTCTTTTCAGATGGCAGTGACCTTGGGACGACTCAGAAGGTATCATGGTGATGGAAAGAAATGATTGCAGTGCTCAGTACTGCAATATCTCTATCACACCTTCCAAGGCTCAGGGTCTAATGCAGAAAAGGTGGCAGAAAGAATGCAAGAGCCAAAGGAAGGGTAGGATTCCATACAACATGCTCCCTCCAGACACAAAGTGGCCTGGATATCCATGGCCTCACAGTGCCTGACACTACCTGCACAAGACCATCATAAGAGGAGGAAAAGATCATGACATCAAAGTTAAAAGGGAGATTGATTGAGATGGGAAGGGGATATGATGGAGAATGGAATTTCAAAGGGGAAAGTGAGGGGAGGGAGGGTATTACCATGGGCTATTTTTTATAATCATGGAAATTGTTAGTAAAAATTTGCAAGAAGAAAAAATGGGGCCGGATGTGGTGGCACACGCCTTTAATCCCAGCACTTGGGAGGCAGAGGTAGGAGTTCACCGTGAGTTCAAGGCCTCCCAGAGACTCCATAGTGAATTCCAAGTCAGCCTGGGCTAGAGTGAGACCCTACCTCGAAAAAAAACAAAAAAAGTGGGGGGAGGGGGAGAAGATTCACAAATAGCCACCAGGTGCATGAAAAAGGTACTTGGCATCACTGGTTGAGGTGGTTGATTACAAAATGCCCCCTCAGAGCCTTGTGTGTTTGTGATTAAACCTCATCAATGGCCAGCTGGTGGGGCCTTGCTGGAGGAGGTGTGCCACTGGGGGGCGGGGCAAGCCTTGGGATTTTTACAGCCAACCCTCCTTGCTCGCTAGCTCAGCTCACTCTTGCTGCTTCGTCCTGGCTGCCATGCGACTGTGTGAGCCGTCTTCAGCTCCTGCCATGCTTTCCCACCATGACACAGCTTCCCTTAGACACTGGAAGCCAAAATAAACCCTTTCCTTCCATAAGCTGCTTTGGGTTGGATGTTTTGTCCCAAATAACTAGTCATCAGAGAAATACAAATCAAAATCACAGTGAATTATAACCATTAGGATGTTTGTTATAAAAAAAAAAAATCAACAGTGACTAGGCATGGTGGTGGCAATACTCTAATCCCAGCACTGGGGAGGCCAAGGTAGGGGGATCGCTGTGAGTCAGAGGCCAGACTGGGGCTACGTAGTGAGTTCTAGGTCAGTCTGAGCTAGAGTGAGACCCTATCTCAAAAACTAAAATCAGAGCCGGGCGTGGTGGTGCACACCAGCACTCGGGAGGCAGAGGTAGGAGGATCACCGTGAGTTCAAGGCCAGCCTCAGAAGACATAGTGAATTCCAGGTCAGCCTGAATTAGAGTGAGACCCTACCTCAAAAAAAAAAAAAAATTAAAATCAACAATCTAGTGCTGGTGGTAGAGAAAGGGAGCCCTGGCCCACTATTGGTGAGGATGTAAATTAATGGAGTCAGTGTGGAAAAACAGTACAGAAGCTCTTCACATGCTTAGAATATAATAAACATACAACCCGGCAATGCCTCTCCTGGGTGATATATGTGCAAAAGAAATAAAATCACCTTCCTCAAGAGAGAGCTCTACTCCAATCTTCAAAGTAGAATTATTCACAATATCTAAGACTAGAATCAACAAAATGCCCATTAACAAATAAACAGATAAAATAAAGTATGGTATGTGTGTAACTTCACAGAGCAAGCCATTATTCAGCCTTTAAGAAAGAAAGAAAGAAAGAAAGAAAGAAAGAAGGAAGAAGGAAGGAAGGAAGGAAGGAAGGAAGGAAAGAAAGAAAGAAAGAAAGAAAGAAAGAAAGAAAGAAAGAAAGAAAGAAAGAGAGAGAGAAAGAAAGAAAAATACTATGTTAGGGTGGTGGCTCACACCTTTAATCCCAGTACTTGGGAGACTGAGACAGGAGGATTGCCGTAAGTTCAAAGCCAGCCTAGAAGAGAGTGAGACCTTATCTCAAATAGCCAAAATTACTTCCTTAATTAATTAATTCTGACACTCCTAACAGTGTGGATGACCTGGAAGGGCAGTATCCTAAGTATAATCAGCCAAACACAGCAAGATAAATATCACACAGCCTCACGCAGACATGAGATCTAAACCAGTCAAGGCCAATGAGCACAAGGATGGCTGCCAAGAATTGGGAGGTGAGAGGGAAGAGGACCTGTCAGTCAAAGATTCCAAACCTCAAATCAAATGGCAGGTGAATTTTGGAGAGCTGATAAATAGCGTGCTGGGTACAGTTAATAATAATAGGTTGTATACTTGACATTTATTGAGGGTAGGTCACAAGTATTCTCATAACAACAAAAAAATAATTATGTGAAGTAACAAGTATTTTCAATTTGCTTGATAATAGTCATTTCATGATATATATGAATATCAAACATCACATTGTACACCTTAAGTGTGTGTCATTTTTGTCAACTATACCTCGAAAACCTAGAATGTAACTATTATACATTATTATGAATACAATCATGAACCTTATGTATATGTATCCACATTTATCTCCAAGTATGGTTACAACACTCGGCCCAACTGCTCAGTACTCTGAAAGAACATTCCCAAAGCTTCCATGTTCCAACCTAGATCTCTATAACTGGGGTTGGTATATCTGGTATGTGTCAAGATGACCAGGCCAGTTCTCTACAGCTGATGTCAAATCCGATTGATTGGTTTCTCTGTCATTTTAAATTATTCAAACCTATGCATCTGCATTATGCATTTAACATAAAAATGCTTTATAACACTAAAAAAAAAAAACAGAGCTATTCAACAAATTGTCTGAAACAGAATTACTAAATAGGAAAAACAGTTTACATCATATGAAAAATGTAAGTAGTAAATCATATGCATATTAATAATAAAATGGTAAATACGTAAATGTTCAGTTAGTGGGGGTGTTGTGTATGTGTTATATGCCAGGTCTTATGTGAGCGCTCATCTTTTAAAGTCAGTGAATCGGAGCAAAAATTGTGTGCTTCCAAAATTATCCATGAAAATACCTTCAAACCCTCATAAATCGGGGTGTGCAGATATCTTTGGATCCCTAAGTGTATTTTAATTTATATAACTACTAAAATTTGGAGATCACTGACTTGGAGGAAAAAAAAAAAAACGAAAAATAGGCATGGCTGGTACAGTCAAACCCTTTGCCTTCATGAACTTGAAGTCCCAAATCTCCATCGCAGGAGTGGAGAAATTCTACACAACAACAACAACAAAAAAAAAAAAAACACCTTCCCTGTGACATAATGTCAGCCTGTTTTCACAGTAAAGATCTATAACCTCAATACATGTTAAATGACATGCTATGAGAATTAAAGCAGTTTGTACGACTGCATCAGATGGACTGACACCAAGCGCTTGCTCATTATTGCTTGCTGGATTTGAATATGACCATTACCTAATGAGTCATGCATACACACTGCCCATTGAAAACAAGCTGTTCTGAAGGTGTTGGTGGTCTGCTGCCATTTCCTATTGCGGCCCCGCTACAGACCCCCCTAACTCCTGTGTGGCCCTGTCTCAAGCCTCTCCCAGCCAGAACTTCCTGCATAATGTGTTCTGAGGTACTCAGGAAGAATCCAAGGATCCAGTGCTCATGGGGGGAGCCTCCACAGCAGCACCCCTGGGTGGCTCTTGGGTTGGACTATTCAAAGGAACACAGCAATGCATGATGCTGAGTATTTCTCACACTCAGGTTCTGGAAGGAGGCACAGACCCTTCCCCCCCCCAGCCCCGCCCGGTCACCTGAGCCATGCCTTACCTGGTCTATCACCATACAGTTAGCATAGACTTCATCGCCCCCGTTCAGTACGTCAGAGAGCCGGCCTGCAGCAAGGAACGCCGGGACATGCTTGGGTTTTTTGTGGCCATCAAAGGAGTTAACTAGAAGAAACGGAAACAGGAGGGGGTTAAATGTAGGAGCAATTCATATTACAGTCAAGCTTTACTTTCTTAGTCAAGCCATAAGAAAAAAAGCAAAACCAAATTGCATTATTTGAGGGGATGGTGTTCTAATGTGTGGAAGTATGTGTGCACATATGTTGATGTATGCATAGAGACCAGAGGACAACCTCAGTGTTTTCTTCCTCAGTGTTTTATTGCAACAGGATCTCTCACTGGCCTATAGCTCACCAAACAGGCTCTTCTGCCTGTGCAACAAAGCCCCAGAAATCCACCTGTCTACTTTCCCAGCATTGAGATGGGAAACACAGCCTTTAAAAATAATTTTTTTTTTTGCTTATTTTTATTTATTTATTTGAGAGCGACAGAGAGAGAGAAGGCACACAAGAGCTTCCAGCCACTGCAAACGAACTCCAGACGCGTGCGCCCCCTTGTGCATCTGGCTAACGTGGGACCTGGGGAATCAAGCCTCGAACCAGGGTCCTTAGGCTTCACAGGCAAGTGCTTAACTGCTAAGCCATCTCTCCAGCCCACACACAGCCTTTTTTTAAAAAATTTTTTATTTATTTATTTGAGAGTGACAGACAGAGAGAGAAAGACAGAGGGGGAGAGAGAGAATGGGCACGCCAGGGCTTCCAGCCTCTGCAAACGAACTCCAGACGCGTGCGCCCCCTTGTGCATCTGGCTAACATGGGACCTGGGGAACCGAGCCTCGAACCGGGGTCCTTAGGCTTCACAGGTAAGTGCTTAACTGCTAAGCCATCTCTCCAGCCACACACAGCCTTTTTTAAAGTGGGTTCTAGGCACTGAACTCAGGTCATGCTTACTAAGTAAGCACTTTATGCATTAAGCCAATACCCTCACCAAAGAGTAACTAAAAAAAAAAAAATTACTCTTTTAAACATGGCCTTGTTTGTTTGTGAGAAGATAGCAAGAGATAGAGAAACTCACAGAGAGAAAGAGAGAGAGAGAATAGGTACACCAGGACCTCCTGGCTGCTGCAAACAAACTCCAAAGTGTCACTTTGTGCATCTGGTGTTATGTGAATACTAGGGAATCAAATCCTGACCAACCAAGTGCTTTTAACCACTGTACCATCTCCCCGGCCTCCAGCATAACTTTTTTTTTAATTTAAAATTATTTATTGATTTATTTGAGAGTGACAGACACAGAGAGAAAGACAGATAGAGGGAGAGAGAGAGAATGGGCGCGCCAGGGCTTCCAGCCTCTGCAAACGAACTCCAGATGCGTGCGCCCCCTTGTGCATCTGGCTAACGTGGGACCTGGGGAACCGAGCCTCGAACTGGGGTCCTTAGGCTTCACAGGCAAGCGCTTAACCGCTAAGCCATCTCTCCAGCCCCAGCATAACTTTGTTGCTGTCTGTATACCTTACAAGCTATTATGCAGGTATCTTCTTTTCTATGCCCAAATCTTCGCAGTTAACTAGAACTTCTATTTACCATGATTAGTTCTAGACACATACTAGCCCACTTCAAGCACTACATATCCCATCACTGGAGATCTCTATAAATTTCTCACAGGTTAAACTACACTCCATTTCTTTTCTTAACAATGTGGGAACGATAGTGGCTGTACTGTGGTTCTCAAGTATATGACAGGTCAGACTCAATGACTATGTACTATGTCCAAGGACAGCACAAAGCCATCTGCAAAACCTGCCAACCCTCACACATGGCGCTTTCCTTTTATTTCACTTACAGAAATGGTTTTGCTATCTTCCACGATCTCAGCGTTGCTCCAAATACATGAGGTTGTCCAGAGTTGAGACCCAACGAGTTGAGACGCTACCTTATTTGTAAAGAATAGAGAGTTGAAGGCAATGACATGTGTTTGTGCCAGAGGCCTTGCTTCCTGTGACTGGCTTGTCTAATGAGTCTCCAGAACCCTCCATGTTGTGTCCACGTATGTAAAAGCAGACTGTCGTCGCTCTGCTCACCTCGTTGTGTGGTCATGACAATGAAATGAGTCTGGACAAGTAACGCAGGGACACTGACTGCTTGATAAATATTATTAGTTACTACTATTATGTTTGCTGTTATTATGGATGGTGATCTTTAACCATGACCTGTGTGTAAAGTTCAAGGTTACGTCTTCTTTATTTAGATTTATTTCAATACATTTTCTTGAATGGGTACAAAAGGGATACTGCTATTCCAAGGCCCTTAGAAATGGTATGTGTTCCTTTGCCTGTCTTATCACGTTATAGTAGAAATCTGGATGTGAATCAAGAACTAAAAAATGGCTAACTATGGGGCTATTATGCTATAATTAAACATTACTATTTTTCCACAGAAAGTTGTGGATGATATAAAAGTTACAAAGATGTATGAATTGCACAAGCCAAATGGTTCTGGCTCCCATTTCCAAATATAAATCTACTTTGTTTTTCTGACAGACCATTAAAGTGGGATTTTATTAAGCTTCTTGAAGAAAATACTTTCGTCATATCTATAACAGATGATTTTATTAATATATCTAAATAGCTAGCAATGTGATGTATGTGAAACCCACAGACACTTCTCAAGTATAACCTTTATGACCAGAAACTACGCATTTCCATTCTAATTACACAAAAGAGGTTCCAAAGGTCATAAATCAAGAACCTGACAGAACACTTTCAACATGCTCCGAAGTAAGAAAATACTTGCCCATTTGTCATTGCAGAGAATGTTCTAAAAACAATCATAAATGATTCAGCATGGCCCTGTGACTTGTAATTAATCCAGCTCAACTGCTCCGCCGTACCACCATTTCACAGACTGTAAAACACTGGTATTTCTGCCATCCCTTTCGGGGGCCATTCATTCTCTTTTCTAATCACTGCCGAATTCAGACTTCATTAATAACTGGCCTAACCTAAGAACTAACATGATACTGCAGACAGTTGCAAACAATGAGTGACTTTCATTTTAAAACCACAGAATCAAATGAAATGCTACCCCCAAATTGCGGGGTGCCCATAAATGTATATATAGCTCTGTCACCCAGTAGCCACGTTCTTAATGACCAATAAGTAGTGCTCAAAACTCCAACCACTAGCTTAAAACATGAGCAAAGGCCAGAAATGACTGCTTTTTTTCCAACGTGCAGACAGAGGTTATTTTGACCTTCACAAATCCATGTGCCCTCGATGGCAGATCATGACCTCTAAGGAGAATATATCCAGGTCCCAAGATGCGCCAGATAGTCAAGTCTCAGTACTTAGGGCCTAATTGGTTTTCTTCATGATTTATTTGATGAGGGTCTTAGAAAATACATAATTGGGTCCAACCTGTCTTAGCAGCAATTTTAAAGTCTAGAAAGTTACGAAAGAGACCAAAACTTTTCCTTATACATTGGGTTCATAAGAGTATCTCGCAGTTACGTCTAATCTGAGTTCATGCCATTTCTGTCTCTCCCAAGCATTCCCACATCTGTCCACAGAAATAGCACAAAGCTTGGTGCCAGCTTCACCCCAGTGTCCCCTACAAGAGTTATAAAACTTGTGGCACCAAGCACCAGGCTCCAAAGACCTCCAAGTTCTGAAGTCCAAATCACACCTGATCCAAGACTTTCAACACCAAGACCACGCTTGTCGCAGTGACTATAGTAACTATGTCTGACACCTGACCGGCTCACCCCAGGCTTTGCCACAACTGCCCCCCCATTCCCGTCGTTCCATAGCTATGTGTCACCTACGTCAGCATGCTTGCTAGTACTTTCTTCAGATTGACTTGCTTTGTGTTCTTCAAATGCAATTTTTTTTTTTTTTGAGGTCGGGTCTCACTCTGGCCCAAGCTAATCTGGAATTCACTATGGAGTCTCAGGGTGGCCTCAAACTCACGGCAATCCTCCTACCTCTGCCTCCCGAGTGCTGGGATTAAAGGTGTGCACCACCATGCCTGGCTCATCAAATGCAATTTTTTTTTTTAAGGAAATACCTTATCTTAGCTATCATGAGAATACCAGCATTCCTTGTCCAAATTAGTAAGGAATGGATGTGCTCAAAGCAATGGAAATAGAGCAATGGGATTTAATTTTTATTCCACTTATTTATTTATTTATTTATTTAAGAGTGAGACAGAGTAAGAGGCAGATAGAGAACGAGGGGGAATGGATGTACCAGGGCCTCCAGCCACTACAAAGGAACTCCAGATGAGTACGCCCCCTTGTGCATCTGACTAATGTGGGTCCTGGGGAATCGAGCCTCGAACCGGGTTCCTTAGGCTTCACAGGCAAGCGCTTAACCGCTAAGCCATCTCTCCAGCCTAAGCAATGGAATTTAAATGGAAAGCATAGTTGCCTATCAAAAGTGGGAGACTGGTAGGCCTGCCCTATTATTTTTTATGAGAGAGTGAGGGAGAGAGAGAGACAGAGAATTGGCATGCCAGGGCCTCCAGCCACTGCAATCAAACTCCAGGCGTGTGCTTTGCTTTGAGTGCAGGAGCAACTTTGTATATGTGTTACCTTGTGCGTCTGGCTTACGTGGTATCTCGGGAGTTGAATGTGGGTCCTTAGGCTCTGTAGACAAGCACCTTAACCACTAAGCCATCTCTCCAGCCCTGTCCTAGCTTTGATAAATGAAAATTCCAAAGGACTCAAGAAGTGCTAAAGATACAAGTACTCAACTAAGACTTCTTCCATCACCAGATAAGAAGCAACTTGAGGGCTGGAGGGATGGCTCAGCAGTTAAGGTGTTTGCCTGCAAAGCCAAAGGACCCAGGTTCGATTCCCCAAGACCCACATAAGCCAGATGCACAAGGGGCACATGCATCTGGAATTTGTTTGCAGTGGCTACAGGCCCTGGCATGCCCATTCTCTGTCTGTCACTCCTCTCTCTACCTCTCTCATTCTGTGTTTGCAAATAAATAAATAAAACTAAAAATAAATATGAAGGGCTGGAGGGATGGCTTAGCGGTTAAGGCATTTGCCTGCAAAGCCTAAGGACCAGGTTCAATTCCCCAGGACCCACGTTAGCCAGATGGACAGGGGTGGCACATGTGTCTGGAGTTTGTTTGCAGTGGCTGGAGGCCCTGGTACGCCCATTCCCCCTCTCTCTCTATCTGCCTCTTTCTCTGTCTTTTCTGTCAAATAAATAAATGAATAAAAATAAAACAAATATTTTTTTAAAAAAGAAGGAACTTGAAAAGAAAATTCCTTCATGTTATGGTTTGAACATAAAATGGCCCCCACAGGCTCATGTTTGAATGCCTGGGCCCTGGCTGGTGGGGCTGTTTTGGGAAGATGTGGAATCTTTGGTAATGGTGAGCCCACCTGCCAGACACATGCAGTCCTTGAGGGTTACAGCCCAGCACGGTTCCAGTCTAGCTTCCAGGTTGGAGCTATGTGACGCTGCCGCATAGAGCCCTGGTTTCCACAGACCGCTGACCCACTCCAGTCACTATGTCTTCTGCACTATGAAGCAGAACCAAAACAAGCCTCTCCTACCTTAAATTACTTCTGTCAGGGCTGGAGAGATGGCCTAGCGGTTAAGCGCTTGCCTGTGAAGCCTAAGGACCCCGGTTCGAGGCTCGGTTCCCCAGGTCCCACGTTAGCCAGATGCACAAGGGGGCGCACGCGTCTGGAGTTCGTTTGCAGAGGCTGGAAGCCCTGGCACGCCCATTCTCTCTCTCTCCCTCTACCTATCTTTCTCTCTGTGTCTGTCGCTCTCAAATAAATAAATAAAAATTTATTAAAAAAAATGACTTCTGTCAATTATTTTACTGTGTCAATTATTTTGTCACAGAGGTAAGGAAAAGGACATGACCCAACTCTATGACCCAATGCAATCTAGGGTAAGAAGTTGGTTATCTCCAAGAGGAACTGTTCCCACAGTCTTCCCACTGGCCTAGACTGGGCCATCACTGTTATGCTAATGATGACTCCACGGTGGCAGTAAGCCCTGTTGGGGAGGTGGGCATGAATGTACAAGAGGGTGTTATAGAAGCAAAGAGGCAAGATCTGTCCCCTGTCTGGTTCTGTCACGACAGCCACAACCTGCCTTATCGATTCGGTTGGACTGTTTGCTGCAACTATTAACACAGACAAAACTCACTGTCCAGGCCAATCCCACTACATTCCCATTTCCCCAAAAAACTACAAGCCACACATCAGGCTACTTTTCCATGCCTCTGGCATTCTCTACGTAAGTCTGGCTCTGCCCGTTTGCATAGCGACCACCCTACCTGCTAAAACCCCTGGGTTTCCACACACTGTTAAAACAGCATCTCTTCCATAATGCCTTCTGTCGTAACTACCTATAGGTATCTCTCTGCAACAACAGCAGCCCCCACATGTCAAAGGATAACTAAAAATAACAGGAGCTAGAAGACTGACAAACCAGGAAATCCAGAGTCTCACAGGATCTCCTATTCTAGTGACGTTAGCACTTGTCCCTGCCAAGGATGGCTCCAAACCAGAAGATAGTGACAGAAAGTGAGTTTTCAAGAGGACTTTCAAACAACCCAGACTCAAAGAGTCAACTATATTTTAGTAACTCAAAAGAAAAAGTTATATGCCCTTAATTCTTTTTAAGATTGATCTTTCCAAGATTTCCAAGAAATACAATTTTATTACTTCCACGTATAACGACTTTAGTAGTAAATTTTAAAAAGATTTATGAGCTGGAGAGATGACTTAGTGGTTAAGGCGTTTGCCTGTAAAGCCAAAGGATCCCAGTTAGATTCTCCGGGACCCACCTAAGCCAGATGCACAAGGGGGCGCATGTATCTGGAGTTTATTTGAAGTGGCTGGAGGTCCTGGCACGTCCATTCTCTCCTTCCCTCCCTCTCTCTCTCTCTCTCTCTGTCGGCCTCTTTCTCTCTCTCTCTGTCTGTCTGTCGCTCTCAAATAAATAAACAAACAAAATTCAGAGAAATAAAATGTCACTTTTACTACAACCCTAACTCAGAGCTCAGGTTAAGAAATTTTACAAAGTCCGTTCTGGACAAAGTAACTGACAAACACTGAGTGGGAAAATGGAAAGAAAGCCAAGCTGTCAGCCTGCCCATGGGATTTCCCTCCAGCAACTCAAGGATGAGAAATCAACAACTGCGAGGGATTATAACTACGGAGGAACGGAGACCAAGCAGACAATGAGAGAGCACGCTTCTACAGAACAGAGGGAGGAGTTCAGGAACTGAGACATTCTGTCCTGACATGATGGAGTTGGATGCTGGCCAGCTTCTCCCCTCAGAGCGCCTGCGGGATCAACAGCCACCCAGGGGATCCCCAGCCACCCCCCCCCCCACATCATCCTCACTGTTAGGTAACTCTACCAGAGGCCCCTAAAGCAGTTTCCCAAACCATATCTGTGCTCTGCTAGAAGTTCTAGTTAAGGGCAGCTCTTCCCCTGGGAAGACCAAAGTGGCCACTAGAAAGGGGAGAACGTGGGTGCCTCCCTCCCTTCGCTGGGGCACTGCAACTGCCTCAAGTCTGGCAGCCCAGAGCGGCCTGGACTTCTGATGAAACCCAGGACTCGTTCTGGAAGCTCCAAGCTGATAGATAAAGGAAGGTCTGGCCTACTTGCTGCTTATGCCAGACAGCTACACCCAGATGTAAACAAACTCCGGCCAACTGCCGCAAACCCACTGCGTGTCGGCTCTGGCCCACTCGGTGCCAAGCGCTCACCTCAAAAGCCAGGTAAGGTTTTGGTTCAGTCCAGAAATTTCCTAGCTACAACTAGGCAAACTGGTCTCATTCGTTCACTCCATGTGATTTTGTTTTTGTTTTTGTTGTTTTTTTTTTAATTTTATTTATTTATTTATTTGAGAGCGACAGACACAGAGAGAAAGACAGATAGAGGGAGAGAGAGAGAATGGACGCACCAGGACCTCCAGCCCCTGCAAACGAACTCCAGACACGTGCGCCCCCTTGTGCATCTGGCTAACGTGGGTCCTGGGGAACCGAGCCTCAAACCGGGGTCCTTAGGCTTCACAGGCAAGCGCTTAACCGCTAAGCCATCTCTCCAGCCCTGTTTTTGTTTTTTCCTAAACCTTTTCTCTCTCCAATTATTCCCTGTGCCAATACGATGTCACATGTCATCCCATGATGATGGCTCTCCGAGTCTCACCTTCAGTTCAGACCTCTCACCTAAATGATGAGGCGCTCCCCAATATCCCAACTGAACTGCTCAGCCATTGTGTCCCCCAGCCCATGCCCACGAGTGCGGGTCCAAACCAGGATGCTTCATCTCTCCTCCTGTATGCACGCGCTTCCCCAGAAAGCAGCAACAATAGCTTTCCATGGAGTCACTCTCTGCTGTTCCCTTTCTGTCACAGCCGAAGACAGAGGCTCCCCGCCATTGGTCATCGTCTCCTGGGCAGGTCTCCACCATCTTCTGTCTCGTTATTGCAATAGTCTCCTCACTGGTCTCTTTGCTTCTGCCCTTGGCCCTCCCCAGCCTATTCCCTACAACACAAACAAAGCAAGCAATCTTTTTGTTTGGTGAGAGAAGGGAAATAGAACCTGGGTCCTTAAGCTTCACAGGCAAACACCTTAACCGCTAAGCCATCTCTCCAGCCACCCCCCCCCATGACACATTTTCATCACAAGTGCACAATGTATTTTGATCATCACCCCTCCAATTACCTTCTTTCCCCCTTTCCCTTGCTCCCCTTTCATTGAATCCCTTGCCAGTGATTTTCTCTTCTACTTTGATGTCTTTTTTAAATATAGTTTATCTTTATTTATTTATTTGAGAGACAGAGATTGAGAGGGGGCAAACAGAGAGAAAATAGCCACACCAGGGCCTCTAGCCACTGCAAACAAACTCCAGACCCATGCACCACCTTGTGCATCTGACTTTATGTGGGTCCTGGGGAATTGAAACTGGGTCCTTTGGCTTTGCAGGCAAGCCCCTTAACTGCTAAGTCATCTCTCCAGCCCTTGATGTCTTTTTTCTTTGGGGCGCATTCATCTGGAGCTCGTTTGCAGTGGCCAGAGGCCCTGGCACGCCCATTCTCTCTCTCTCTGTCTCTTACTCTGTCTCTGTCTGTCGCTTTCAAATGAATAAATAAAAATAATAACAAAAATAAAAAAATAAATTTCTTTTGAAAGGGCAAACTCTTGGGCCCATTGGGTCCTAGGGTTGAAGTTCCAAACCCAACAAGAGGATCTCCAGGGGAGGAGGTCAGAGACTGGGGTTCCACATGCTGATCCCCAGTGAAGCTAGAAAGCCTAACTCTCTGAGACAAGTTAGAGACTTGGGCCATGTAGACCACAGCAGGAAGTCAGTGAACAGCCAGCAGTCCAGGTCTCCGAGGTCACAGCACTCTTTTCACAAAGGAGATCACACCGTGGCACACCTCTCGACAGTTCTCCAGTGGCTTCCTCGCTCATACTCAGTAAGAGCCCAACTGACCAGATCTACGGGGCTTCACGTGATCTGCCCTCACCCAACCTCTTGGAAGCCCTGCCCGTGGCTCTTCTCTTTGCTGTCCCATGCCACTGGTCATTTGCACCTGCTCCCCCAATGGACACTGCTTTTTATGTGGGAGCCTGCTTCCTTACTTGAAGGTCTCTGTTCAAATGTTGCTATATCAAAAAGCCCTCATATTAGTAGCTATTATATATACATGTACAATGGCAACTCGCTAAGCTCTGCTTTACCTTCTCTTAGATGTGGTATTTGCTGACTACATTGCCCATTTCTTTCTACCAAAGTGTAAGTCCCATGAGAATAGTGCCTTGAATGCTCTGTTCATGGTATCCCCAGGGCCTAGAAACAGCTCAGCCGCGTAATACAGTGATTAATAGTCATGTACGGAAGAAATTATTTCTCCTACAGAAAAGAAACTTTGGGAGCAAGGCAAATGGCTCAGAGGTTAAAGGCACTTGCTGACAAAGCCTACCAGCCCGAATTCAATCCCCCAGCACCCCCACACACACACTATGAAGCTGGACCCTAGTGAATGCACGTATTCACACACACACACACACACACACGGGGGGGGGGCAGGGAGAGAAATAATGTTTAAAATATTTTATTTAGTTAGTTGAGAGAGAGAAAGAGAAAGGCAAATATATAAAGAGAATGGATCCATCTGCAAACTCCAGACACATGTGCCACTTTGTGCACCAGGATTTACGTGGGTACTAGGGAATTGAACCTGGGTCCTTTAGCTTTGCAGGCAAGTGCCTGAACTGCTAAGCCATCTCCCCAGCCCTGAGAAATAATTTTTTAAAAAAGAAAGTAAGGAAAGAGGGAAAAGGTAAGAAAAGGGAAGGGAAGGAAAAGGAAGAAGAAAGAAAGGAAGGGAAGAAGAAAGGAAGGAAGGAAGGAAGGGAGGGAGGGAGAGGAGAGGAGAGGAGAGGAGAGGAGAGGAGAGGAGAGGAGAGGAGAGGAGAGGAGAGGAGAGGAGAGGAGAGGAGAGGAGAGGAGAGGAGAGGAGAGGAGAGGAGAGGAGAGGAGAGGAGAGGAGAGGAGAGGAGAGGAGAGGAGAGGAGAGGAGGGAAGAGAAGAGAAGAGAAGAGAAGAGAAGAGAAGAGAAGAGAAGAGAAGAGAAGAGAAGAGAAGAGAAGAGAAGA
This sequence comes from Jaculus jaculus, assembly GCF_020740685.1. Taxonomy (NCBI): domain Eukaryota; kingdom Metazoa; phylum Chordata; class Mammalia; order Rodentia; family Dipodidae; genus Jaculus; species Jaculus jaculus. The sequence goes on from NC_059115.1 coordinate 56,070,558, forward strand.
GAAGAGAAGAGAAGAGAAGAGAAGAGAAAAGGTTAGAGAGATCTTAGCAGTTCAGGCACTTTCCTGCTAGGCCAAAGGACCCATGTTTGACTCTTCAGATCCCATGTAAGTCAGATGCACAAAGATGAGGCAAACACAAGGTCGCACATGCCCACTGGGTGGCATAAGTATCTGGAGTTCAATTGCCATGGCTGAGGCCCTAGTGAGGCAATTCTCTCTGTCTCAATCTCTCTCTTGCTCACTCTAAAGAATAAAATAAAACAACTAAAAGAAGCTTGTATCTGGAACAACTAGGAACAGTCTCTTCTTCGGGGCTACACTGCTTTCTCAGCTTTCTTGCTATGCTCCAGTTAGTGATAGCAGTGGCACTTTTTTCACACATTAATTCACTGATTGATTGATTCACTCATTCTGTTTGCATATTTACTGTGTATTAATTGCCAAGCATTGTGTGACCCAAGTCAGTCCCCTCAGCCCCTATGATAGTAGAAACATCTTCAAAACACAATCATAATGGTCTATTCCCTGGAAAGTTCCCTTAGAAGTCACTGCACAGCCAAAAGGCTTTCCTTCCTGGGCCTTTCATCCCCTACCTCTGTGTTTTGCCCAGCGTTATCTGTCGCACTCAGAACTGGTCGCTTGGCTCCTCCTGGTTTGGACTGGACTACGGAATCCACAGAACAACACAGATGTTGTGGTTTCTGTGTCCCCGGTATCCACACATGGCCCAACAACATTACTATTAAATCCCTCTACTTAAAATACCCAGAGCTTGGGCTGGAGAGATGGCGTAGTGGTTAAGCATTTGCCTCTGAAGCCTAAGGACCCCGGTTCGAGGCTCGATTCCCCAGGACCCACGTTAGCCAGATGCAAAGGGGTGCGCGTGCATGTGGAATTCGTTTGCAGTGGCTGGAAGCCCTGGCACGCCCATTCTCTCTCTTTCTATCTGCCTTTTTCTCTCTCTGTCACTCTCAAATAAATAAATAAAAATAAACCAAAAAAAATTTTTTTTTAAATATCCAGAGCTTGTCATGACGGCACAAGCCTGGAATCCAGCACTCAGGAGGCTGAGGCAGGGGGATCTTGAGTTTAAGGCCAGTCTGGGCTACACGGTGAGATACTGTCTCATAAATACCGAAATGAAATGAAATATCAGATAGATACCCCCTTTCTAAAGAAATAATGAGACAAGCAGGCAGATATACAAAGTAAATGTACTAAGGGAAAGATGGGAAAAAGCACTGAAAGGGAGCAAGTAAAAACAAAATATGAGATAGTAGAAAGGTCAGTATACAGGGCATACCTGTTCCATATTCAGCAATATTAATACCACTGTCGTTATAACTAACACAGACTAATATATAAGTTATATAGGCCAGGTGTGGTGGCGCACACCTTTAATCCCAGTACTTGGGGGGCAGAGATAGGAGGATTGTGTGAGTTTGAGGCCACCCTGAAACTACATAGTGAATTCCGGGTCAGCCTGGGCTAGAGCTAGATGCTAGACCCTACCTCAAAAACAACAAAAAATATATACAAGTGTGTGTGTGTATATATGTGTGTGTGTGTGTGTGTGTGTGTGTGTATACACATACATATAGATATTTATTAGGAAATAGGAACTTATTATTTATACATACATTCATTTATTTGCTCTTCAAGCAATTCTTGGAATCTGTACTCTTAATGGTTTCCATTGTATACATAAGCAAAGTGATGTGTCATTCACACAACCAATATCTGCCAGCTGTACCCAGGCACCTTGCTAGCCCATTACACTCACTTTATTTAATAATTGGGGTTATTGTGTGTCCTGTTTTGGAACAAGGACAATGGTATTTGAACAATGTCTGGTATTTTCCCATTAAGAAGTCTCACTAATGTTTTACAGTATGCCATATCCCTAGGTATGTCTGCCTACTTCCTGGCCCTGTTTGTGTAATTTCTCCTAGTGACTTGTTGCCATGACATGATCATATGAGCCTCACTGAGAAAGCATGCATAAAATATAATTCATATAATTTCATTATGTTTAAAAGCACAACATTCAAAATACTCAAGGGGAAAAAAAAAGATTTGGAAAGGAAAAAAAAACAAGATGCCATCTCTACATGCTAAAATATATCTGGTTTTGACTTTTAACTTTTTACTAATGTATAATTTTAGATTCTGGAGAATAACATCTTTATATCTAAAATGAGAGGGAAGAAAGTCCCATTTTCACAATGTATTTCTTATGTAAAAGAACAGCTGTGTAATTTCATACAAAACAGTAGCTTATCAGTTAGCTGCCTATATCAGATAATGTAGGCAAACATGTATTATCTGGAAATGCTTTCTTCAAGAGTATGCAGGGCTAGTTTTAACCATCGCCCTCCTATATTCTCTACAACCACATGAGGTATCAGCGCATCCATTTGTAGGTGGGCTGGAGGTGAAGCTCATTAGCAGCATACTTATCTAGCATGCAGAAAGCACTGGGTGTCGTCCCCAGAACTAGCCAGGATATTATGTGATTAAACTGGGACAAAAACTCAGTGCTGACTGGCACCCAACCCCATCCTTTTTTATTGTCTCCCTACCTAAAAGGACCTTTGCCAAGTTCTAAAATGGAGCAATAGCCCTTTTCACCAATAAGTTCAGTGTGATTTCCCAAGAAAGTAATACCTACCACCTAGACTCCCAATAAAAATGCCCATTTCCAGCTCACTTCCTTGTCATTCCTCCTTCAACGTTCTCTAAGGATATTAGTCCTGGCATGGAAAAATCCTTTAGCCTCACACTTCTGAGTTGGGCCTGTGGTTATAGAGAGAATTCATCCACTTCCAAAATGATCCTCAACCCAGGAATTTCCCGCGGGTCACGTGGAAGCTCAGTTTCCTAGAGACTACAGTCTGCACCAAGAGATGTCTGGAAGAGACCAGGCAACCTCTGTCTACCACGTAAGAGTCTCTAATGATGATGCCCCCCCCCTATGCCCACCACCCCTGGGACCCTATAAAAAGAAAGGCAAGCCCTCGGGCATGGAGGAGTGGGGATCTTCTAACGAGTCCTGTTACCAAAAGTGACAGCTAGGGACAGAAGCTAGTAGACTCCAGAGGTGAAGGCCTCCAGCCTCCACTGGAGCAGAGGTTGAAATCTCCTTCCCATCCATATCAGATACAATCTAGTTCTGTTATCTCAGATTCCTAGTAAGTCCTTATTCTATTGTTTTAAAAGGCCAGTGGTCAAAATGATTCTCCTGTTTTGAAAGCCAGTGGTCCAAATGATTCTTCATGATACACATGGGGCACTGAGGGAAGTGGAAGTCAAGGAGAGAAAATAGTTTTCTGAAGGCAACAAGTTCCCCCAGATTTCACCCAGTCCTCATTCCTAATTAGAGTATCACAAGGTGGCCTTTCAGAGTGCATACATTCATGTTTGAGAAAGGACTCTCAAGTAGGCAAACCACTTGTTTCTACCCTTGCTTCCCCAAGCAAGCAAGCAAGTAGGTAAGGAGACTCTGGTGGGACTAGATTCGACCAACAATTTCCTTCTTATGCAACTCTCTAAGACCTAAAGCAAGAGGAAACTTTGAAAAGCTGGGGTGGGGGACTAAACTAATGCATGATCCAAACCCCAGGGCAGAACTGAAAGTCTGAGACTATAAAATGGTAGGACTTTCTCAAAGCCACTTCAAGTAAATAAACAAGCTAATGGAGATGGTCCCGTCCGTCATCATCACAGGAACTCAGTGAGGAATTCAAATATTGTGTAATTCATGGAAAGACGCTGGCACACAAAAATGAGTTTGCTCATTTCCAAAGTCATAAGAAGCTTCCATTCCCCAGTGTTCGTCTCTAGAGCCACATAGGTTTTGATGTTTTTCCTCATCCTTGGTATCACCAAATTCATCAAGTTCTGACCTACACTAGGAACTGCTAGGAAAACAGAGACTACTCTTGGAAATGTGAATTCTTTCACTCATTTCATATGTGTTTTCAACAAGAACATTTTGAATGAGGGAATGAATGATGGGTCCCAATTACAGTCTAGCCATCCCCCAAATTGTTGCGGTTTTCTTCAGGTTGAGAAACTCTTCTGAATCCTATTCCTTTATCATGAGCAACTCAGGGGCAACTCTGGACAGGTAAGCACGAAAGAAAGCTGGATGTGGGATGTGTTAGTGTCCGTCACCTGGGTTTTCCACTGGCAGAGATGATGGAGAATTTTTTTTAAAAAGACATGTGCTTTCCCTGCTGTGGGAAGAAGTGAAATAAGATGGACTACTCTGAGTATCGAGGCTCCACAACAGTACATCCTGCACTATGAGAACAACCAGAGTATGGACTTGAAGGTGAGGCAGCAGTGCCAGGCTCCTCTCCGAGCTGTTTCCAGTTGCCTCAGTGTGGGCACAGGATCCCCAGGCTCCCAAAGTGGCTGAGTGGAGCATACAGAGCCAACCATCACGTCTACCACAGAGCAAAGAAAGAAACCCTGAAGCAGATGTTTGCGGAGGGAGCTTCTAGACCAGCAGCCACAGCCAGAGATCCTAGGGTTCTGTCATGTGAGAGCCAAGGGGACACCAAGTCGGGGTAAGGCTCAAAGGCAAATCACTAAGCCCTCTCTGACACCAGAGAGAGGACCCCAGCTGAAGACCTTGGCCATGCATACTAGGATGCCTAGGATCAAAGCAGTGATGCTTCTGCGAAGAGCCTAGGTCAATCCATCCACAGAGAAGGCCAGCAGGACCCACAAGGCAATGCATGGATTCAAGGACCAGCGCCTCCCACCACCCACCACCTCCACCCTCATTCTAGAAAGGAAGAGGGCTGAGCATGAGGGGTTGGGAGGAGAAATCTGAAGTACTGAATTATCAAAGAAAATTATTTTTTACATTATTGTATCAGACAGATCAAGTTTTTCTATATGAGTTTAAAATATACTTTTCCCCCTTTCTCTGTACCACTGCCTACAGGGCAGAATTTCACACAGATTAACATTTATTATAGAAAAAAAATGGAGTCAGTCAACCAATGTTTGCTGCCTGCTTTCTGTGATCTTGGCACTGGAGATGTGGAAAATGTGTCAGGAACTGGGATCTGAGGGTGGAGATGTCAAATGCTAGTTGTGATATAGGGTGAGAGAGGCTTTAGCAAGAGAGGTGAAAGATACACCAGACAGGGGCTGGAGAGATCACTTAGCTGTTAACACGCGCTTGTCTGTGAAGCCAAAGGACCCAGGTTCAATTCCCCAGGGCCCACATAAGCCAGATGCACAAGGTGGTGCACGTGTCTGGAGTTTGTTTGCAGTGGCTGAAGGCCCTGGCACACCTATTCTCTCTCTCTCTCATAAAATAAAATAAAATAAAATAAATAAAATAAAATAAAAAGTTTAAAATAGTAAAATATTTTTTAAAAATACGCCAGCAGAGTAGCTGAGCATTCAGAGAAGGCCTTTTAGAAAAAGGCCACACAGGCTGGAGAGATGACTTAGCAGTTAAGGTGCTTGCCTGCAAAGCCGATGGATCCATGGTCAACTCCCCAGATCCCATGTCAGCCACACACACAAGGTGACACACGTGCAAAGTTATGCATCCATCTGGAGTTTGACTGGAGGACTTAGCATGCCAATTCTCTGACCCCCCCCTTAAAAAAAATGAAAAAGGCCATAAACAGCATCTTGAAGGACAAGATGGAAGGTTCTAGTTGGGAGTGGAAGACATATTCCACTGAATTTGCAAAAACAAAGATAAAAGGGGAGAGAGGAGACTCCAAGAAGGTAACTCACAGGACTGAGGGAATTTATTCTCCAAGGCTTGAGAAGCAGAAAGCTGGGCAGATGCAGGGGCCTTGGTGACTACAGCAAAGGCCTGGAGTGTCACAGGCCCCCTAGCACCCAGCCAGTTCTCTATGCATCTCCTCTGACTACAGACTGGTTTCTTGCAACTTCACCTCCAACCTTCCAAGAAAAAAAAGACATCTCATCTCCCTCTAAACTCTAGTTTGAAAAAAAAAAAAAATTCCACAGGAAGGATTCTGATTGGCTGTGTTTAAGTCAAGTTCTTATGTGGGGGCCAATCACTGTGTGGTCAGGCATGAGAAATGCTGTGATTGGTCACACCTCGATGACATCCCATCCACTGCACCTAGGGAGGCTCCCTCACTTGTGGTAGCATCCTTTGGACCCAGGGCCAGAGCGGTGGGAAATCTATCCCTGAAACTATTTGAGAACTGTTGAGAGAACAGGATTCCAGCCAGACAAAACTCACTGTCCAGGCCACTCCCACTACATTCCCATTTCCCCAAAAATCTACAAGCCACACACCAGGCTACTTTTCCATGCCTCTGGCATTCTCTACGTAAGTCTGGCTCTGCCCGTTTGCATAGGGACCACCCTACCTGCTAAAACCCCACGGGTTTCCACACACTGTTAAAACAGCATCTCTTCCATAATGCCTTCTGTCGTAACTACCTATAGGTTTCCACTTTTTAGTTTTGAGCGCTGAAGACCTAGCCCAGAGTCTTGCATGCGCTAAGCAAGCACTCTTACCACTGAGCCACACGCCCACCTATGATGCCTTCCTTCTCTTCACCTTGAAATTTGATAGCAATTTATACTGTTCCATAGGATATGATTCCTTTCTACTGTACTTAATTAATGCATCTTATTGTGTAATTAAGCAAGCATTAGTCCTTCCTCAAAACTAAGAGTGGTGGGAAGAACACCCCTAAAAATGGAGATAGTAGATTATAATGCTGCCTCCTGTCCCCCTCACAGGGTTTAGTGAATAAAGATAGCTTGCCCAATAATTTAAGCCAGCCAGAAGTAAAGGGAAAAAAAAATCACTTTCAAAAATTGGCTAAGAGCCGGGCATGGTGGCACACGCCTTTAATCACATCACTTGGGAGGCAGAGGTAGAAGAATTGCTGTGAGTTCAAGGCCACCCTGAGAATACATAGTGACGTCCAGGTCATCCTGGACTAGAGTGAAATCCTACCTCGAAAAAAGAAAAAGAAAAACAAAGAGGAGGAGGAGGAGGGGAAGAAGAAGAAATGGCTAAGTGTGCATTTACTAAGGGGGTCTGTGATGTGGCTGGCTAGTGTGGCAAAGGGCTTACATTGGGTACCCTCTCCTCTGAGACACCACACCGAGAAGGCTGTAAGCAGAGTCTGCCACTGAGCTGCTCTGTGTGAAGTTAAGCACCGCCTTCACTGAGAGAGAGCACAGAACCATAGCAGGTCATGTCTCCCTCGAGACACTGTCTCTCCTCCTTAATAAGGGCTGCAGTGGTGATTTATTCCATCTATGGTATTCAGGCGTCCTTTGGTGAACTTGTAAACACACGCTCACCTTGGGTGAATTTCTAGAGTAAACACACACGCACACCTCTGGTGAACTTCTAGAGTAAACACACACACACACATCTTTGGTGAACTTCTAGAGTAAACACACACACACACACACACATCTTTGGTGAACTTCTAGAGTAAACACACACACACACACACACACATCTTTGGTGAACTTCTAGAGTAAACACACACACACACACACATCTTTGGTGAACTTCTAGAGTAAACACACACACACACATCTTTGGTGAACTTCTAGAGTAAACACACACACACACACACACACACACACACACACACACACACGGCTGTGTACATGTCTATTCTCGAAGAGAAAAGGAACGTAAGCTCAAGAATTCAAAGTAAGGCCAGGGAGGTAGCTCAGCAGTTAAAGGCACTGGATTGCAAAGCCTTACAGCCCAAGTTTGATTCCCCGGAACCCAATACCCAGTACACATGTAAACTCAATCTCTTTCTCTTTCTCTCTCTCTCTCACAAATATTTTTTAAATTAAAATTTCTGAAATGTCATCATTCTTCTAAGTACTTACTGTGTTATATTTTTTTTTTCAGGATATCTGCCATCCAAACAATCAAAAATCAAAACGAGCCAGGTATGGTGACGCATGCTTTTAAGTCTCAGTACTTGGGGGCCTGAAGCAGAAGGATCATTTGAACCCAGGAGTTCAAGACCAGCCTGGGCAACACCATGAGATCCCAGCACAAGAAAGAAAAGCAAACCAGTGTCCTCATCAACCTCATCTTCATTCTCTGTGCACTGCATGGGATGTCTCTGACCGTATCTATGTCCCGGTGCATGGGATATCTCTGACCGTATCTATGTCCCGGTGCATGGGATATCTCTGACCGTATCTATGTCCAAGTGCATGGGATGTCTCTGACCGTATCTACGTCCCGGTGCATGGGATGTCTCTGACCGTATCCATGTCAGTCCAGGGGAAGACTGAACCTGCCAGCATTCTCATAGCTGTCTATTCTCACTTCATCCTGTTTTCAGGCATCTGCCCATCCGGGTCCAACCCCAAAGCAGGGACGTGTTTAAGGACCATGTGTGGACAGGACCAGGGATGTGTGTAAGGACTATGTGTGAAGAGGAGCATAGAGGGCTCCCCTCCTGTAAAATATAACAACAGGGGCTGGAGAATGTCTCCGCAAAGCCTCAGGACCCATGCTCGATTGCCCAGTACCCACATAGAGCCAGATGCACAGAGTGGCGCATGCATCTGGAGTTTGTCTGCAATGGATAGAAGCCTTGGCACATCCATTCATTTTTCCTCTCCCTCTCTCTCTGTCTCTTCTCTCTCTTCCCTTCCCTTCTCTACTCTTCCCTCTTTTCTCTCTCTCTCTCTCTATTTCTCTTTCTCCCTATCTCTCTCTCTCTCTCTGCTTACAAATAAATAAATAAACTATGACAACATATGTGGGAAATACTTTATTCATAAGTCCTTCTTTCATTCACTACCCTTCCTTATTCTGAAGCAGTTCCCAGTCTCTGTTTTCCTAGAAAAGCCTTGGGAATAACATTCAAACATTCTATTTCCTATAGCTATGACAAAATGCCTGAGGCTAGTTGGCTTTGAAATTTTAAAAATATATGTATTCATCTCACTATCCTAGAACAGCCTAGCACTGACTCTGCTAATGGCTCCCCGGCTTGTACACTATGGCAATGACATCGTGGCAGGAAGGTGCAAGGCTGAGTCTCACATAAGACGGGAAGCCAGACAGTAGGCAAGGGCCATGCTTGGTCCTTTATAACAGCATTCTCTTCTGTACTCATTAGGGTCCCACAAAAACTACTTCAAAGACACTGCTTCCGATGTCCTAATGACTCCACAAAAGCCCTATTTCTTCAAGGCCCTGTATCACCTCAACAGTTGTACCACAGGGGAACCAAGCTGCCGACATATGAACCTCAGGTAACACACACCGTCTCTGTCACAGCCCTCTGAGCCTCAGCCTCCTCATCTGGAAACCAGAGATAACATCTGTATCACAGAGTTTGTTCAGAACCAGATCTGCTCTATGTCAAGTGTCTACTAGAGTTCAGAAAAGGCAATTATTGTGATTAATAAAGGATCACATAATTTTAGTTCTCTTTCTAAATTTTTGTGTTTTTTTTCTTTATTTGAGAGCGACAAAGAAAGGTGAGAAAGAGAGAGAGAAAGAGAATGGGTGCACCAGGACCTCCAGCCACTGCAAATGAACTCCAGACACGTGCGCCCCCTTGTGCATCTGGCTAACGTGGTTCCTGGGGAATCGAGCCTTGAACCGGGGTCCTTAGGCTTCACAGGCCAGTGCTTAACTGCTAAGCCATCTCTCCAGCCACAATTTTAGTTCTTTTGAAAACTTGAATGCCATTAAGCTTTCCAGGCTTTTTAAGCTAATTCTCATTGCCTCCTTTGGTGACTGTCAACTGGTTTTTCACTAACAAAAAGCAAGATACATCTCTTTGCACTTTACCTCACTGGAGAGGGACACAGCATGACCCAGGGTAAGAGAAAATGGGAAAAGTTGCATAAGTGAATGAGGAAAGGTTTGCAAAGACCATTTCAACATTTTCTGGAGCCTGATGACTTACACTAAGGTGTGTATTTTAAAGATAATTATGAAGCTGGGCGTGGTGGCGCACGCCTTTAATCCCAGCACTCGGGAGGCAGAGGTAGGAGGATCACCGTGAGTTCAAGGCCACCCTGAGACTACATAGTTAATTCCAGGTCAGCCTGGACCAGAGTGAGACCCTACCTCGAAAAATTAAAAAAATAAATAAAGATAATTATGGAAGCCTTAGGTGAGGTCTGATCTCCATGTTTTTTGATTAATCTTTGATTAACAAACATTAAATCTCTTGGTTGAATCTCCTACTGAAACCAACAAAACAAAAATCCAGGCATTCCTGGAGCCCTTGAAGCAGAACAGTCGTGGATTCTGGCCCCCTCCAATTATTAACCACTGGGCTCCCAGAACACCATGTCCTGTGTTGCCCATAAGGAAACACAGAGAAGCTTCTGAGAACCCGCAGGTCTCATACTGGGCAGCTAGGTTTTAACTGCTTCCATTTCACGCCCCTCAAGACACCAAACATTTCCAAAGGAAGTGGCATGGTTTCCTCCTTCTCTCTGAAGGAAAAAGGACAAGCAAGTAATAGCTATGCTTTTGAGCTGAAATATGGCATGGTGGGCTGCTCATGACCACAGAACCCTTTCTCACAATTCCTTATCACTCTCTAAATAAGGCAAGAATGTGGATGCATCTAAGGATCTGCCAAAGAACTATGAAACCAAGGACAGGATGGGGCCTCAGGACAAAGGGAGTACTAAGAGAAAGGTCAGGACAGGGAAAAGAGACTCGCAGAACATATTTCTGACCACATACAAGGGGGGTGTATTAACAAACCAGAAAGCCTCAGAACCTCTAATCTTCCTTCAAGTTTTCCTAGCTCACTGGAACCTCCATGCTGATGCCGGTGGGAATTAGAAGGAAGGAAAGAATGAGGAAGCAATAGGGGCTGACTAAAATTTCTATTCCTGGGCTGGAGAGATGACTTAGCGATTAAGCACTTGCCTGAGAAGCCTAAGGACCCTGGTTCAAGGCTCAATCCCCCAGTACCCATGTAAGCCAGATGCACAAGGTGGCGCCTGCATCTGGAATTCATTTGCAGTGGTTGGAGGCCCTGGTGCGCCTATTCTCTCCCCTTCTCCCTCTCTCTCTTTCTCTCTCTGTCTGTCAACCTCAAATAAATAAATAACATTTTAAAAAACTTCCATACCGTTTTTTCAGAGAACACAGCTCTTCATAAACTGGCCAGTGGACTGAAAATTCATATCTCTTGGTGTGTGTGTGTGTGTGTGTGTGTGTGTGTGTGTGTGTGTTTCCCACACTAGATGGGGATGATGGACGATGTGCGTAGGTGCTAGGTGATGTAGGCTCCAGTCCGGATGCCACGCTATAAGCAGGGACAGGCTTTGTCATGGCCAGCACTTCACCCCATGTTCGGGACACAGGCTGGCACTGGGAGAATGTCTGTTGAAAGAACTAATAACTTCCTCACCTGACCTCTTGGGGCCCTGTTGTCTTCACCTGGTAAGAGGGGAGCTTGGGCCGGGGCATTCCCATGGACCCTTGGCTCTAAGAGCTTTATGGTCCAGCTGACATGACAGCAAGGTCACAAGCAGGTCACCGGTGCCATTTCATGAAGAAAGGAAGCGTGCTACGTGGCCCTCCAATTTGCCACCCTGCTACCAACTGCATTTTCACTTGTGTTTAGCTCACCGGTGGCAAAGAGTTAATCATTTTCCTACCCCAGGTACTTGCTTTCACTTGAACCAGGCTTAATTTATACATAGCTTTGCTATGACTTTCTTCTGTAGCTCTGACTGGCAGTGCTCCAAGTCTAGATTTAAAGGGAGAGTGATTCATATGTTCCCTACCTCCTCACTGGCCTCTCGAGGCTCTCCCTGGCCTTCTAGTCCTTAATCCCCACCCCGCCATGTTGTGAAGATGCCTGGATGGACCCCCAAAACACATCGGGATCCAGTGAGTCAGCTAGATAACATAAATACAAAAAAAACCTCACAGTTCCCTACCCTCAAGACACTTCCATGTACTATAATTAGTCATGTCTACCCAAACGAAGGACTCCATGCCTCAACTCTCCCAGAAGTTAAGTCTTTCAAAAAGTTACCATTGGATAACAATTGCAAGCTTATAGGAAATCTGAAAAGTCAGGATAGCACAAAGAACACCATATACCCTTTACCCAAATTTACCTATTGTTAACATTTTCCACTGGCATACAAGATTAATTTCACAAGCACATAACTGCGCTCTCTCATATTGCATGTGTTCCCAGAATCATTTAATGGGAACTTCCATATATCATGGTCCTCACATATAAAAACAGCGTGCCCTAGAAGTAGACAGTCTTTAACATTGACATTTTGTTTGGTTGGTTGGTTGATTTTTCAAGATAGGCTCTTGCTGTAGCCCAGGCTGACCTGGAATTCACAATGGAGTCTCAGGGTGGCCTCGAACTCATGGCAATCCTCCTACCTCTGCCTCCCAAGTGTTGGGAGTAAGGCGTGCACCACCATGCCTGGCAACACTGACAATTTTAAATATTCTCCTTACAACTATGAAATCAATAAAATGATATAAAACAGTTTCCAGGACACAAAATAAAGAAAAAGAAGTTTTTAACAGGATAACATGCCAGGCATGGGTGGTGCATGCCTTTAATCCTAGCACTCAAGAGGCAGAGATAGAAGGATGGCTGTGAGTTGGTGGCCAGCCTGGGGCTTTAAAGTAAATTCTGGGTCAGCCTGGGCTAGAGTGAGGCCTTATCTCAAAAAAACAGAGAGAGAGAGAGAGAATAATGAGAAATAATGTTAACTATTTTTAAACGCCTGTGTGCTGGGTGCATGAGTGGAGTATGTAGGTGATATATGCATTGCATGTGTGTGTATGTGTGTTTGTGTGTGTGTGTCCTAAGCACATGCCTGTAGAGGCCAAAGGAAGACACCATGTGTTCTTTTACTGCTCATCTACATTATTTCCTTAAGATGGGGTCTCTATCTATCTATCTATCTATGTGTGTGTGTGCGTGTGTATGTGTGTCTGAACACAGAGCTACTGTCCATCAGTGAACAATTCTCCAGTCTGTACCCTCCTACGCCCATGGACTGGCTTTTTACTTGGGAGTCAACGTTGGCAATCTCCAGCTGGAGGGGACTTCCTGCTTAAGCATCCAACCCTCTTAACCACTGAGCCATTTCCCCTGTACATTAAATATTATTCAAAGTCTGGAACAACAAGAGTCATGGAGCCCCCTGGGAGAGGTGTCCAGGCTGAGTCTCCCTAATCAACCCTTCTTACCCCTACGGTTGGCTTTGATGGCAGCCAAAGTGCAAGAGAGGAAGAAAACACCTTAATTGTATGTTAGAATGAAGGAAGAAGACCCTAGAAGCTAAGCAGGTGCGTGCACACTGCAGGAGCCACGGAAGTCGCCCTGCTGTATGGAACGAACAGACAAGCTCCCTGGGGACCGTGCCACGGAAGCCACGCTCCGTGGAACACCTCTTCGGCCTGCAAGCCTGGAAAAGGTCCCTGTTCCCCTTGAGTTAAAGGCACGGTTGCACAAGTAAGTCTCTACGTGATATGGAGATGGCACAGATTACTCACTTTCAGGCTTTTTTGAAACCTCAGAAGGCCACAACAGTCACTCTCCATACCCAGCCCAGGACTGGCAGGGTCTCTTCTCTTAACACTTCCGCTGAACCTGATGCCCACCTGCCCCTTGGCTTATGAGGTCCAGGCGGCAGCGAGGGCCCGGCAAGTTGGCAGGGAAGAAGCCACGCAAGTCTATGCCATCTAGTTGCCACGCATTTTGTTTCCTTGTCATTACTTTTCATGAGCGTAATAGATTGCCATCTTCTCCAGAGACATATAAGCTCTCTTGTTGAAATTGCTACTTTCAAATCCTTTCCTTAACAGTTTCTATGCAATCAATACACAGTACTTCTCAGGTACAAGATTTTCTTCAACAACACATTTGAAAACTACACAAACCAAAGAGAAAGTATCAAACATGAGTTGCTCTTTCTTTCAACCTCACAAAGGCTAGATATGTTTAAATCAACGTGTCTCTGTTTTCAAGGTAACTCTGACCAAATGAATCCAAAACATTTACCTGGCACTACTGTTCCCCACCCCCTTTTCTGAAAGCCTTGCCAGTGGGTAAGTGTAACACCAAGGCAGAGGCTAAAAGGAAGAGAACTTAAGGAGAAAGTTTCCCTCAGAAGTCCACATGTATAGTATTTCTACTGCAAGAGTTTTGGAAAGACAAGTAAAAACACGGACTTCATTCGCAAACAGGCAGGCAAAGAAAACAGGGAAAGGCAAGGTAGGAACATGAAGGTGGTGAGGCTCTGGGGAAACAAAAGCCACGGTGGGGGGGATCTACCTTGCTTGGGTGCCCTGCGCCGGATCTTCATTTTGGGAAAGGAAGGCCAGGAGTAGTTAAAAGGTGAGTCCGAGTCGGAATCCATTGCTTTGTTTTCGTGGAAGGATCAGATGAAAAGGCAAAGGAGACTGGAGAGGACCCGTGCCCAGGAGTCCAGGCGGGAGGGAGACGAGCCTCCCCGGTGATGTCAAAGGCAGGAATGGGGCTGGAAGAAATAGCTCTGAACACGGGAGGGAGAGGCAATAAACGCAGAGCTTCCTCCGGGCGCTCAGGCATGTAGCCCCACACGAGAAGGCTGTAAATATTAACGCCAAGCAGGGGAAGCAAAGAGGGGGAGAGAGAGAGCGGGGGATGGGGAAGGATGGGGGGGGCACCAATACATCGCTACAACCGTCCAGTTATTCAAAAGGTCACTGGGAGCAAATGAATCATTAACTCCCCCCCCCCTTCTCCCTGTGGCTAGAAATGGAAATGCAAAAAGGAAGGGAGCTGGGAAGGGAAAGTACTGCCTTGCGAGTCAAGAAAAGCCCAGCGAGCGCTCTCTTTGCTGGGAGCTACGGTATCATTTCTCAGAAAAGATAAAGGCTGAGGTTTATGCGGCTGGACAGCCAGGGAAGCTTGCTTGGTCCCACTGGCGCTGCTGGAGAAATCCAGCCTCTCACAGCCATCAGCAGCTTGAGCGGCTCTGGGGATCTAAGCAACAGCTTTGGGATCGCGTTTAACAGTCCAGTCGCCTGATCCTTTTAATCCTAACGTGGTTGGATGCTTTTCCACTTGATGTGCAATTGTTCTCATCTCATTCCGTTCGTACCAAGTCACCTACTATTTAGCACGGCTGGGATATTTTCCTGAATCGTCACCAAATTTGGTTGTCAATCATCCTGAGGATTTTGCCACTGTGTCAGCTCCCATCTAAACTTTTTGTGTCCATATAGCTGGTGACTGATTGGCCACCAGCGCACAGTTCCTGCAGTCTCTTGCAACTCTGTCCAGAAGACGGTGCTGCCTCCCATAAATCACAGCTGCTCGGCGTTCCTTCCCCACGTCTACAGGCACAAGGATGGTGTGACCCAAATAAGATCAAGCCTAGCAGACAAGATCTGTGTGTGGGGGGGGGGGACAATGCCAGTGTCCTAAGGGATTTTCTCTGAAGCACTTTCAGAAGGAGGAACAGAAAAAAGGACCACGTTTTCTTGTGTTTTGTGAGGTTGTGTGATGCCCAGAGAAACGGAGGGAACTGGAAAGAACGTTAAGATCTTTCAAGCCTGAAGATTGTGGAACATGACAGTGTGTGTCTCAATTAACATTCATCTCTTTACTTCAATGACTTCTCAAGTGGCTGGCATGATCATGCCATGCTGTGTACAAAATAGCTGAGCTGCCTGCTCTGTGGAGGGTAAATTGACTCTGCCTGGGGAGGAGTGAGTGAGAGAGGGGGAGAGTACTCAAGTGCAAATCCAAATAAAAATCAGAATTGTACAAATCATGGTTGTGATTTCATATAGCTTGCTACACAAGCACACAAACTAGAAGAAAATCAAACCAGAATATCACTGCAAGCATTATACCCAAATGAAAAGAAATATGAATATATTTGCTACTCTGTGGCCTTTCATCTGAGGAATAATTAGATATTTTTTGTAATTAAGCTCAATGCAACATAAGGACAAATTATTCTCAGCCTTTAACATCAGTAAGAGTTTTAACCCATGCTGATCTTTAATAAGAAAACAGACAAGGGGAGCTGGAGGGACGGCTTAGCAGTTAAGGCGTTTGCCTGCAAAGCCAAAGGATCCTGGTTTGATTCCAACCCAGGATTCACATAAGCCAGATGCACAAAGGAGCACATGCATCTGGATGTCCGTTTGCAGTGGCTGGAGGTCCTGGCGCACCCATTCTCTCTCTCTCACACACACACACATAAAGAAAATATATTTTTAAAAAATAGACAAGAGGGCTGGAGAGATGGCTTAGCGGTTAAGCGCTTGCCTGTGAAGCCTAAGGACCCCGGTTCGAGGCTCAGTTCCCCAGGTCCCACGTTAGCCAGATGCACAAGGGGGCGCACGCGTCTGGAATTCGTTTGCAGAGGCTGGAAGCCCTGGCGCGCCCATTCTCTCTCTCCCCCTCTATCTGTTTTTCTCTCTGTGTCTGTCACTCTCAAATAAATAAATAAATAAAATTTTAAAAAAAAATAGACAAGATCTTGTGAGTTCTTACAGTCAGTTCAAGTGTTAAAGCCTGGGAAGGTGCCAGGGATATTATTGGTCTTTGCTACATAAATGAATAATGACCTGTGGATGAAAAAAATCTTTACATAACAGCTAAGATGTTTGTTGGTTATAAGCATACACGTTGACAAGAGCACAAAAACTCTTACAAAGTGTTTAGAAACATATTAATGTATGTTTTTCAAATATTTATTTATTTGCAAGCAGAGAAAGAGAAATACAGAGAAGAGAGACAGACAGAGAGAACAGGTGCACCAGGGCCTCTAACCACCGCAAACGACCTCCAGAAGCACGCACCACTTAGTACATCTGGCTTACGTGGGTACTGGGGAATCGAACCTGAGTCCTTAGTTTCGCAGGCAAGCACCTTAACTGCTAAGCCATCTCTTCAGCCCCCATATTCATATTTTTGTCACCACAATATCTGCATTTGTAAATGGAACTTCTACATGCAAAGGAAATCCTTTGTTGTCTGAAGTTTTGTGGGCTCTGGGCTGCTTCTAAGATAACCCCAGACCACAGAAAGGGGAGATAGCCTCATCTAAACTGTCACCAATCTGAAACAGCATATTGTCATCCTTCTTCGGCCCTTCTGTCAAGGATCCTCTGAGGGGGAATTCCAAGGCAATTGGAAATACTGAAGTTGGGCTGGAGAGATTGTTCAGTGGTTAAGGTGCTTGCCTACAAAGCCTAAGGACCCAGGTTCAATTCCCCAGTACCCACCTAAAGCCAGATACACAAGGTATCTCTGTAGTTCATTTGCAGTGGCTAGAGGCCCTGACATGCCCATTTCCTGAATGTCTCTGTCTCTCATAAATAAATAAAATCTTTGTTAAAAGCTGGAGTTCTGGGGCTGGGAGAGAGTGCTTAGTGGTTAAGGTGCTTGCCTGCAAAACCTAAGGACCCAGGTTCGATTCCCCAGTACCCATATAAGCCAGAAGCAAGTTCACACATGTCCAGAGTTTGTTTGCAGTGTCTAGAGGCCCTGATGTACCCATTCTCTCTATCTGCTTCTCTCTCTCTCTCAAATAAATAAATAGGAAAAAGAAAAAGAAAAAAAATCCTGAAGTCCTCATCCTGAACTGCTGGTGATGATTTTTGAGTTCCTTACTTCACTAAAAGTATCAAGCATCCACATTCATTTTCCTAGTGCTATGGGAAAGATGTTTGATTAACATATTTGATTAACAATGTGTATTTGCAAATGCGACAAACCTCATGCAATCAATACACGCAGGGTTTCTCGTTTATGTGAAATGGTCAGAAATGTGACAGCGTGGTCAGAAGGTGCCAGTGGTACAGACGGCAGAGTCTAGGCCAGGATGCCTCAGAGGGCATCACTGGCATGGAGGTGGTTACACGCTGTGGAGAACGCTCACCACAATGTACTCGCCTGGGTTCCGGCTGTAGGACTGTGAAATCAAGCTCTCCGAGGGTGGCCCAGGAATCGGCACTGATAAGGAACCCCGCCCCACCCTTGGCAATTCTTTTTTTTTTTTAATATTTTTTTAATTTATTTATTTGGAAGCGACAGACACAGAAAGAAAGACTGAGAGAGAGAGAGAGAATGGGCGCGCCAGGGCTTCCAGCCTCTGTAAATGAACTCCAGACGCGTGCGCCTCCTTGTGCATCTGGCTAACGTGGGACCTGGGGAACCGAGCCTTGAACCGGGGTCCTTAGGCTTCATAGGCAAGCGCTTAACCGCTAAGCCATCTCTCCAGCCCACCCTTGGCAATTTTTGTGCCCGGTGAGATTTTCAAGCCACTGAACTAGGAGATAGTTAAGCCCTGACAACAAGTGATTAACCATGTTCTTCCCTGGACCAGAGATAAGTCAGGAGAAGGCAGGAAAATGCAGGCAGAGTGAGAAGTGAAAGAACTTGGTAAAAGGCATTTTTATTAGTTAAGATACCAAGTGGGTTCATCCTCATCTCAGTTCCCAACTTACATATCAATTACTGATATGGAACTTATTCTGACAGTGAAACTATTAGAATTACCTAAAAAACATATGTGAAAATACTTTGGTTATCAAGAGACTTTCTTTTTAAAAAAAAAATTATTTACAAGTAGAGAGAGATAGAAGAGAGAGAGACAGGGAATGGGCATGCCAGGGCCTCTAGCCACTGCACATGAACTCCAGACACATGTGCCACTTTGTGCATCTGGCTTTATGTACCGGGGAGTTGAACTATGGTCGCTGGGCTTTGCAGGCAAGCACCTTAACCACTAAACCATCTCTCCAGCCCCTCAAGAGACTTTCTAATGTTCTCATTTGCTTTACTATATCTCAATACTTTCTGAGGAATGAAGTGACTTCTATTTACCAGCCATACACAATTAACATAAGAAGTAAAGTAGAAAATACTGTCTACACAGCCTGTTTTATTTTCAGGTTAACTCATTTCCTTGCTCATCAAAGATTCTCTCCTCAAATGTGGGTCATTTTTCCTCGTTTTTTTTATATAATAAGATTGGGATTTTTCCATTTGCCAGCATAATTGCATGTAATAATTAATTCAATTCATATAATTAATTCAAAATATTATTTACATCCCATTCATATTTAACAGATATTTTTTTCCTCTGTCTAACTACTACTGATTTCAATTGCATTGGCAAAATTCAATGATATTTTCTCCTCCTAAGCCATTAGAGTATAACAGTACACATGACTTCACAGGCAATCCTTCATGTTTTCTTTAAGTAGCAAACATCACCTCCACGAGGCTGTAATCATCCATGGCAGATTGCCACTGCCCATCTAGGAAGACCTAGATGATGGTTTGAATTGGGTATACCCATGTATTCTGAGTGCTTGATTTCCAGCTAATGGCAATTTGGGAGGTGGAGCCTTGCTGTAGGAGGTGTGTTGTTGGGGGCGGGGTGTATGGGTATTATAACTCACTTTCCCCATGCCAGTATTCAGCACACTCTCCTGTTGCTGTTGTCCACCTGAGGTTTGCCAGCAGGTGATGAACACCTTCTGCTCATGCCATCATTTTCCCCTGCCATCATGGAGCTTCCCCTCGAGGCGGTAAACCAAACCAAAATAAACCCTTTCCTCCCACAAGGGCCAGCAGCAAGAAGGTAATTGCGGCAACGTATAGACCTGTGCATTTGTAAAGGGAGTGGTACCTACAGACAAAGAAAGCTCCCTGTCCACTAAGGCTCTGATCCCATTTGGATTGTGAACAAGCCTGGACTGCTGCCAAGTGACTTCAGACCAAAGGAAAAGGGGCTTCTACAAACTGTCACCAATCTTAAATAACATCAGCATATTGTTAGTCTTCAGCCCTATCCTCTGAGCCCAAGGACCCTCTGAGATGTAATCCAAGGCAATTAGAAGTACTGGTGCCAGGCTGGAGGGATGGCCCAGTGGTTAGGTGCACTTCCTGTATAAGCATGAAGCCTGAGGGGGCCTGAAACTGCCACAGTTCAAATCTCCATATGGCACATAAACAGCTGGACATGGCCACACACGCACGCCTGTAACCCCAGTCCTGCGAGGAAACAGGGATTCAAAAATCTAGGAGCGAGAAAACCGCCGGTCTCTCGACTCGAGCCGCAGGACAAGCCAGGTGTGGGATTTTCCCCTCACACCGCGCTCTCCGCAACTCGGGAAACGTGAGGGGAGAGCGGCAGCGAGCAACGGAGGGAGGAGCAGACCGCGAGGTAAAAGCACACGATACAACCAGAACAGCCGCGGCTCCCTCCCCTCCCCTGCCGCCTGAACCCAGCTCCAGCGAACACAGCAGCGGCCCGGGACCCGGCCACGCCAACTTGGGCTGACGGCGGGACCCAAGCAGGAGCAGAATTTGGCAGCAACTTCAGCGGCTCCAGCACCGGTACCAGTGGCCCCAGCAGCAGCGGACCCAGGACAGCAGCGGCTTCGGGGTGAGCAGCAGCGGTGGACACGACAACGGCAGCTTCAGCAGTGGTGGGGGCTCCGGCGGAGGCACCTACAACAGCTGCAGAGGCGGCCCAGTTTGCCCCGTAGGAAAAGCCAGTGCCCAGCTCCAGAAACCAGAACAGCAGCCCGACGACCCAGGCAGCAACTTGACTGAGACCACAATCACCCAAGGTAACTGGGATTGCACCAGGGAAGGGTCTCACCTGGTCACAAGCTGACTTGGATACCTCAACAGACCAGAAATCTAAACCTCTTTGTTGATAGAGGATCTGGTCATTATAATAACTACTCTTGCATACATACTCGGGGCTGTTGTTGATGGAATGGGTACAGTGTTTAGCTAAATTTTAGAATCTACCAGTATATTATTCCACTCAGCCTGCTTGAATACTCCTATAGCAGGGAAACTCAACCCCTAAGAACATCTTTGTAGATACTCTGAGAGTCTTAAGAGCCACACCTAATACCTTAAGGTCCTACCCTGAAAATATTTTACACCAAATCAATTGATACAGCTAAGAATACACAGCTAGCTAGAAAATCCAAGCATTAACTTAATCCAAGATGCAAAAATATATACATTATAACACAAGAAACACTAAAAAGCAAGACGATATAAATCCACCTAAAAGTATTAATGCATCAGAAATGTCCTCCAGTGAGAAAGAGTTAGAGGAAATGCCTGAGAAAGAGTTCAAAAGAATAATTATAAATATGTTCAAAGAGGTCAAAGAACACATGAATACAACCAAAGAAGAAATCAAAGAGGAAATCAAAGAGGAAATCAAAGGAATCAAAGAAGAGGCAGGACACCAATTTAATGAAATAA
The DNA here is from genome assembly GCF_020740685.1 of Jaculus jaculus. Lineage (NCBI taxonomy): Eukaryota > Metazoa > Chordata > Mammalia > Rodentia > Dipodidae > Jaculus > Jaculus jaculus. Next base: position 56,091,842 of record NC_059115.1, read on the forward strand.
AGAAGGCAATACAAGACATAAATAGAGAAATAGAAATAATAAAGAAAAACCAGTCAGAATTATTAGCAATGAAGAACACAGTTAATGAAATAAAAAACTCTGTAGAAAATCTCACCAGTAGGATGGATGAGGGAGAGGACAGAATATCTAAGCTAGAAGATCAGGTGGCAGACCTAATGCAGTCCAACAAAGAGAAAGACAAACTTATAGAAAAGTATGAGTGGGAATTTCAAGATATTCGGGACACTATGAAAAGATCCAATATAAGAATTCAGGGCATAGTAGAAGGAGAAGAATTCCACTCCAGAGGCATAGTAGGCATCTTCAACAAAATCATAGAGGAAAATTTTCCCCAAATTGGGAAAGAGGTGCCAATACAGATACAGGAAGCCTTTAGAACCCCAGCCAGACAAAACCCAGAAAGAAACTCTCCTCGCCACATTATACTCAAACTTCCAAACACACAAACCAAAGAAAAAATATTGAAAGCAGTTAGAGAGAAAAATCAAGTTACCTACAAAAGCAAGCCCATCAGGATTACAGCAGATTATTCAACACAAACTTTTAAAGCCAGAAGGGCCTGGAGTGATATATTCCAAGTTCTGAAAGATAACAACTGTCAACCAAGGTTACTTTATCCTGCAAAGTTATCCATCCAAATAGATGGAGAAATAAAGACATTCCATGACAAAAGCAGGTTAAAGGAATATCTGAAGACAAAACCAGCTCTACAGAAAATACTTGATAGAATCCTCCATGCTGAACAAAAGGAAAAGCACACATATAAGGAACCTAGAAAAAACCAGCCATACTCAAATACCAGTTAACAGAAGAGAGCACAGGTAGAACAAGTAACACACACACACACACACAAATGGCAAACATAAATACACACCTTTCAATAATATCTCTTAATATCAACGGTCTCAATGCCCCAACGAAAAGACATAGATTTGCAGACTGGGTTAAAAAACAGGATCCTACAATTTGTTGTCTTCAAGAAACTCACCTTTCTACAAAGGATAGACATTATCTTAGGGTGAAAGGTTGGAAGACGGTGTTTCAAGCAAATGGGCCTAGAAAACAAGCAGGGGTTGCTATCCTAATATCAGACAGGGTGGACTTTAGTCCGAAGTTAGTCAAAAAAGATAAGGAAGGTCACTTTATATTGATTAAGGGCACACTCCAACAGGAGGACATTACAATCCTAAACATATATGCACCTAACATGGGGGCTCCCAAATTCGTCAAACAAACACTATTAGAACTAAGGTCACAGATAACACCAAACACGGTGGTGGTGGGTGACTTTAACACCCCACTCTCATCAATTGACAGGTCATCCAGGGAAAGAATAAACAGAGAGGCATCTGGACTAAATGAGGTCATAGAAGATATGGACCTAACAGATATATACAGGACATTTCATCCAAAGGCTGCAGAATATACATTCTTTTCAGCAGCACATGGAACATTCTCTAAAATAGACCATATATTAGGACACAAAGCAAATCTTAACAAATTCAGGAAAATTGAAATAATTCCTTGCATTCTATCTGACCACAATGGAATTAAACTACAAATCAGTAGCAAGAAAGGCTATAGAGCATACACAAAATCATGGAAGCTAAACAATACACTACTAAATGATGAGTGGGTCAATGAAGAAATCAAAAAGGAAATCAAAAAATTTATAGAGTCAAATGATAATGAGAACACAACATACCAAAATCTCTGGGACACAATGAAGGCAGTTCTAAGGGGTAAATTTATAGCCTTAAGTGCCTATATTAAGAAATTAGAAAGGTCGCAAGTAAACGACCTAATGCTTCGCCTTAAAGCCTTGGAAAAAGAAGAACAAGGCAAACCAAAAAGTAGTAGACGGGAAGAAATAATAAAGATTAGGGCAGAAATTAATGAAATAGAAACAAAAAGAACAATCCAAAGAATTAATGAAACAAAGAGTTGGTTCTTTGAAAGGATAAACAAGATTGATAAACCCTTAGCAAATCTGACCAAAAGAAAGAGAGAAGAGACACAAATTAATAAAATCAGAGATGAACAAGGTAACATCACAACAGATTCCAGAGAAATTCAAAAAATTATAGGGACATACTATAAAAGCATATACTCCACAAAGTATGAAAATCTGAAAGAAATGGATGATTTCCTTGATCTATATGACCTACCTAAATTAAATCAAAATGAGATTAATCACTTAAATAGACCTATAACAAACATGGAGATCCGAGCAGTTATCAATAATCTCCCAACTAAAAAAAGCCCAGGCCCGGATGGATTCACTGCTGAATTTTACCAGACTTTTAAGGAAGAGCTAACACCATTGCTTCTTAAGCTTTTCCAGGAAATAGAAAAAGAAGGAATCCTACCAAACTCCTTCTATGAGGCCAGCATCACCCTGATACCAAAACCAGGCAAAGATAGAACAAAAAAAGAAAATTACAGACCAATCTCCCTCATGAACATAGATGCAAAAATTCTCAACAAAATATTGGCAAACAGAATACAAGAGTATATCAAAAAGATCATTCACCCTGACCAAGTAGGCTTTATCCCAGAGATGCAGGGATGGTTCAACATACGCAAATCTATAAATGTAATACATTACATAAATGGGTTGAAGGACAAAAATCACATGATCATCTCATTAGATGCAGAGAAAGCATTTGACAAAATCCAACATCCCTTCATGATAAAAGTCCTACAGAGACTGGGAATAGAAGGAACATATCTCAATATAATAAAGGCCATTTATGACAAGCCTACAGCCAACATATTACTAAATGGGGAAAAACTGGAAGCTTTTCCACTAAAATCAGGAACAAGACAAGGGTGTCCACTGTCTCCACTTCTATTTAATATAGTTTTGGAAGTCCTAGCCATAGCAATAAGGCAAGAGACACACATAAAAGGGATACAAATTGGAAAGGAAGAAATCAAGTTATCACTATTTGCAGATGACATGATTCTATACATAAAGGACCCTAAAGACTCTACTAGCAAGCTGTTAGAGCTAATCAAAACCTACAGCAATGTAGCAGGATACAAAATAAATACACAGAAATCAGTAGCCTTCATATATGCTAACAACAAACACACAGAGGATGAAATCAGAGAATCACTCCCATTCACAATTGCATCAAAAAAAATAAAATACCTTGGAATAAACCTAACTAAGGAAGTAAAGAATCTATACAATGAGAACTTTAAGACACTCAAGCGAGAAATTGCAGAAGACACTAGAAAGTGGAGAAACATCCCTTGTTCCTGGCTTGGGAGAATCAATATCGTGAAAATGGCAATCTTACCTAAAGCAATCTACACATTTAATGCAATCCCTATCAAAATTCCAAAGGCTTTCTTCATGGAAATAGAAAAAACAATCCAAAAATTCATTTGGAATCATAAAAAACCTCGAATATCTAAAATAATACTGAGCAACAAAAAAGAGGCTGGTGGTATCACCATACCTGATTTTAACCTATACTACAGAGCCATAGTAACAAAAACAGCATGGTACTGGCACAAAAACAGACATGTAGATCAGTGGAACAGAATAGAGGACCCAGATGTAAGCCCAAGTAGCTATAGCCACCTGATATTCGATAAAAATGCCAAAAATACTCATTGGAGAAGAGACAGCCTCTTCAACAAATGGTGTTTTGAAAACTGGATAAATATCTGCAGAAGGATGAAAATAGATTCTTCTCTCTCGCCATGCACAAGAATTAAGTCCAAATGGATTAAAGACCTTAACATCAGACCGGAAACTTTGAAACTGCTAGAGGAAAAAGTAGGGGAAACCCTCCAACATATTGGTCTTGGCAAAGACTTTCTAAATACAACCCCAATTGCTCAGGCAATAAAACCACAGATTAACCACTGGGACCTAATGAAATTACAAAGATTTTGCACCGCAAAGGACACAGTGAAAAAAGCAAAGAGGCAACCTACAGAATGGGAAAAAATCTTCGCCAGCTATATATCTGATAAAGGATTAATATCTAGGATATACAAAGAACTCAAAAAGTTAACTAATAAGGAATCAAACAGGCCAATCAAAAAATGGGCTAAGGAGCTAAATAGAGAGTTCTCAAAGGAAGAAATACGAATGGCATATAAGCACCTAAAAAAATGTTCTACGTCACTAGTCATCAGGGAAATGCAGATTAAAACTACATTGAGATTCCATCTCACTCCTGTCAGATTGGCCACCATCATGAAAACAAATGATCATAAATGTTGGCGGGGATGTGGAAAAAAAGGAACCCTTCTGCACTGCTGGTGGGAATGCAATCTGGTCCAGCCATTGTGGAAAACAGTGTGGAGGTTCCTAAAGCAGCTAGAGATTGATCTACCATATGACCCAGCTATAGCACTCCTAGGCATATATCCAAAGGACTCATCTCATTTCCTTAGAAGTACATGCTCAACCATGTTTATTGCTGCTCAATTTATAATAGCTGGGAAATGGAACCAGCCTAGATGTCCCTCAACAGATGAGTGGATAATGAAGATGTGGTACATTTATACAATGGAGTTCTACTCAGCGGTAAAGAAAAATGAAGTTATGAAATTTGCAGAAAAATGGATGGACCTGGAAAGTATTATACTAAGTCAGGTAACCCAGGCCCAGAAAGCCAAGCGCCACATGTTCTCCCTCATATGGGGATCCTAGCTACAGATGACTGGGCTTCTGTGTGAGAATGAAAATACTTAGTAGCAGAGGCCAGTAAGTTGAAAAGGAGACATAAAGGGTGGAGAAAGGAAGGGAGGAGGATACTTAATAGGTTGATATTGTATATATGTAATTACAATGATTGTAATGGGGAGGTAATATGATTGAGAATGGAATTTCAAACGGGAAAGTGTGGGGGTGGGGAGGGAGGGAATTACCATGGGATATATTTTATAATCATGGAAAATGTTAATAAAAATTAAAAAAAAAAAAAAAAAAAAAAAAAAAAAAAAAAATCTAGGAGCCCCACAAGGTTCGGAATCAGTAAAGAGACGCTGGATCAAAATAAGATGAAGAAGAAGAGCGATGGCCTGTCATTCTGCTCTAGTCACCCTAGCAGAGCATCTCCCACTGCAGTGAGAGTACGGGGTGCCGCAAGGGCACATACACCACATACACACACACTTGCACGCACCCATACACACACACCACCACCACAACCACACCATACATTCACACAAAAAAAAAAGGAAGGAAGGAAGGAAAGGAGGGAGGGAGGGGGGACTGGAGAGATGGCTTAGCAGTTAAGCGCTTGCCTGTGAAGCCTAAGGACCTCGGTTCAAGGCTCGATTCCCCAGGACCCACATTAGCCAGATGCACAAGGGGGCGCACGTGTCTGGAGTTCGTTTGCAGAGGCTGGAGGCCCTGGCGCGCCCATACTCACTCTCTCTCTCTCTCTCTCTCTCTATCTTCCTCTTTCTCTCTCTGTCGCTCTCAAATAAATAAATAAATAAAAATAAAACAAAAAATTTTTTAAAAAGAACTTGAAAATAACTCACACTGGTTGACCTAATCTTCATATGAGTCTGCACAATGTCTGATGATATGACCATCTGACATCCAAGAGAAAAATATACCACCCATAGGACATGCTAATATTGCTCTTTTCTGAACAAACCTCCTATGAAGAATGGTGAGGTGTGGGCTGGAGAGATGGCTTAGTGGTTAAGGCACTTGCCTGCAAAGCCAAAGGACCCAGTTTTGACTCTCCATGACCCACATAAGCCAGATGCACAAGGGGGTGCACATATCTAGAGTTTGTTTGCAGTGGCTGGAGGCCCTGTAACAACCATCCTCTCTCTCTCTCTCTCTCTCTCTCTCTCTCCCTGCCTATTTCTGTATCTCTCTATCTCAAATTAATTAATAAAAATAAAACATAGAACTAAGAAAAAAAAATTTTTAAAAAAGAATGGTGAGGCTTGACCATGTGCACAAACCATAGGGCCTTCGCTATCAGCTCCCTCTCCAAAGGCTCCAGACCAAATCCTTTTCTTATACCATAAATACCTCGAAACCATGTCCTCATAGAGGCAGGCTCGAGCTCTGGGGCTCTGACCTCAACACATTCTTTTTTTTTTTTTAGTATTTTTTGTTTATTTGAGAGTGACAGACAGAAAGAGGAAGAGGAAGAGAGAGAGAGAGAATGAGCGCGCCATGGCCTCCAGCCACTGCAAACGAACTCCAGAAGCGTGCGCCCCCTTGTGCATCTGGCTAACGTGGGTCCTGGGGAATTGAGCCTCGAACCAGGGTCCTTAGGCTTCACAGGCAAGCGTTAACTGCTAAGCCATCTCTCCAGCCCCTCTCAACACATTCGTTTACAAAGCATGTCACTTCAGCAGAGCAGCCTCCTTGGTCAGGCACACTGTCATTCCACCTCTTCCTCCTGCTTCTCCCTGAGCCCCCACCCCAACAGCAAGAGACCTGACACCTTCCAGAAGCTATTCACTTAATTATTCAATTCCAGGATACCTGTATAGTGGTACCAGAATTGTTAACCTGTGTCTCTGTGCAGAAAAGAAAAATCTTTACCAACTAGAGGTCAGCATTTCTGTTCAGCTTATTTTTCATTTATTCCTTTTAAAAAAAATGCCACTCATTTCCAAACTTATTTAGTTATGGACTACTTCTCCAAGAGAATCCCCTTTAATATGTTTGCGTCACACATTTTAATGCAGGTAGATTGTTTTGTCACATTTTTCATTCCATCCTTGGATCTTCTAATCTGATTTTTTTTTATTTGCATGCATTGAGGTTTATTCTATGTGCTATAAAGTTCTATGGGTCTTGATTAATCCATGGTATTGTGCATCCCCAACTAACAAATCAGAGACTGCTTTTACCATGTCAAAGACACACACAACAACGGTGAAGATATGTAAAAAGAATACAGGATCCAGCTAAGATTTTCTAATATCAGAGCTGGAATGCTTTGACGACAAAAGAAAAAGCTATAACTCAAAATGTAAAATTAATATTTTTCCTTCACAAAGACAGTAGATGAATAAGTGGTATAGGGGTAAAATTTACAAGGTAAAATAATTCCAAGTTATTTATGTTCTCTACTCATAGGAAGTATATAGATAAATCCCACTCCTTAAGTGGGGGCTACACATCTGGGCTTGTTTGCAAAAACTACAGTATAAAAAGGGAATGAGGAAAAGTAACTCGACAGGGGAGAAAAGAATCAACACCATCGTAGCCAGGGGAGCAAGGCCATCACACCAGCTGATGAGATACCCTTAATGTTATGGGATAGAGGTGGCATTTTGCCTATGTGGTCTTCATCCCAAAACAAAGAACTCTTATTGAATGCTGGGGGCGGGGGGGGTTAAATCCCAAATGCAGAACATCCTACAACATTCCCAAACAGTGCTTCTCAACACTGTCAAAAGACGTCAAAAACCAGGTAAACGTGAGAAACTCTCACAGCCAACAACCAAGGACAACATGATGATAAAATACAGTGTCATGGATAAGCAAATTAGGTAAAAGTTAAGGAAAACTAAACAAATTATATGACTCTAAAACTTTCCCCCAAAATTTACTTTAAAAATGATAATAACGGGGGCTGGAGAGATGGCTTAACAGTTACGGCGTTTGCCTGCAAAGCCAAAGGACCCCCGTTAGATTCTCCAGGACCCACGTTAGCCAGATGCACAAGGTGGCACAGGCGTCTGGAGTTCGTTTGCAGTGGCTGGAGGCCCTGGTGCACCCATTCTCTCCCTCCTTTTCTCTCTCTCTCTCTCTCTATCTCTATCTCAAATAAGTAAAATACACAAAAAAATGATAAGAATGGGAGCCAAACTTTACCCAACCTGTGTTCACTAACTGTAAAGGAAAGTTTATATCCTTTATTCAGATGTGTTCACCAGTCAAGCATTGAATTCCACCTCCTTTTGGTTACCTTCTGACAATTTTGCTTTGTTTTAATGTTATTTTTGTTTATTTATTTGAGAGAGAGAGGGAGAGAGAGAACGGGCATGCCAGGGCCTCTAGCCACTGCAAACAAACTCCAGATGCATGCGTCACCTTGTGCATCTGACTTTACCGGGGAATAGAACCTGGGTTCTTTTGGCTTTGCAGGCAAGCACCTTTCACCACTCAGCCATCTCCCCAGCCTCTTGTTTTGACTTTATTACAGTAGACAGGTCCAAGCCAGAGGAAGGGCCTTTTCGGTTGTTCTTAACTCCCCAGAGCATCAAGAAATCACACTGGCTATTAGCATATATACTAAAAATGACTGCGACTGTAGGAATTATATCTAGGATGGGAAGTAACCACTAAACGATCTCTCTGGCACAATTTTGTGGCGTTTTTAATCAGAAGAAAATACCATAAAAGTGACTATCTAGCTCCAGCAAGATTTCAGTTTCCTTGTGTTTTCTGGTCTTCGGGCTACGGTCTATGTTAACCTAGACATTCCTTCCAGATACTCTTACCTTATAACTTACAGGATGAAAGTGTGTCAATAAATACCCAGTGGTCTCACTGAAAGAAAAGTGCTTCTTTAACATTCCACAAGGAGAATCTTACCCAACAAGGAAGCCACAGATATAAAAGGGCAGAACCAGCTCAGTAAGAGAGCCCGCTGACCACCTAGCACACAGCAGAATTCCAGTGTCAGAAGTCGGTCTACCAAAAACAGCTCCTTAAACCTCAACAACCACCGTACGATCTCATCAAAATGGACCAAAGGAATAAAATTTCAGTCCGAATCTATACAAACAGCGACACTGGCAATATGCTTCTTGGAGCATTTCTCTGTCCCCCAGACCCTTTACTTCAAAACACAATCATGGGTGAGGTTTGTTTTGAGGTAGAGAAACTTTCCCCACACAAGCTAAGGTTTCCTCTCCCTCCATCTTTTTCCTTTTTCATGCAGCATTCCTGAGATGGTGGTGGTGATGGTGGTGGTGGTGTGTGTGAGCTTCCAATTACATGGGTGCTGGCTCTTAGAATTCCATGCTCAGGATCCTGTTTGGGGCTGAGGACCGAACCCAGGGCCTTGAGCAGGTTAGACAGGGGCTCTTCCACTGAGCTGCATCCCCAGCCCTAATTCATGCTGCGTTGGTTTGATTCAAGTGTCCCCCGTACACTTATGTATTTTGAATGCTAGGTCTCCAGCTGTTGGCAATTTGGGGACTGGATCCTCCTAGAGGTGGTGCATTTTGGGGGGCGGGATTATGGGTGTTACAGCCAGTTTCCTCTTGCCAGAGTTTGACACACACTCCTGTTGCTGCTGTCCACCTGATGTTGGCCAGGAGGTGATGTCCACCCTGTGCTCATGGCATTGTTTTCCCCTGTCTTCATGGAGTTCCCCTCGATTCTAGAAAGCCAAAATAAACCCTTTCCTCTCACGAGCTGTTCTTGGCCAGGTGTTTTCTGGAAGCAACTGGAAACGAACTGCAACACATGCCGTTCATCTACCCCTGCTTTCTTCCATTGCCTCCAAGAGCTTTGCCTTGTCTCCTCCCTGTCAGCTGTCACAGGCACGAACCTCACTCTCTACATGTGGCAGGATCAGAATCAGATGTCACCCCTTCAGCTCATGTCTCTGCCCTTTGAGTAAAATGCCAACCCTTACAGCACACACAGGGAGCAAGGCCAGGGCTCCACGACTCAACATCAAGGTCAAGTATTCAACATCACGGCAGTGGTTCTAGGGTACTAGCCTGTGTGATCTCACCAGCTACTTCCCATCCTAGACATAATTTCTACAGTAACAGTCACTTTTAGTATTATCAACTAATAGCCAGTGTGATTCTTGATTCTCTGAGGGGTTACAAACAACAGAAAAGAACCTTACTCTGCCTCGGACCTGTCTAATATAATAAAGTCAAATAAGAGGCTGGGGAGATGGCTTGGTGGTGAAAGGAGCTTGCTTGCAAAGCCTGTTGGCCTGAGTTCAATTCCCCAGCACCCATGTAAGGCCAGACACAAAGTGGGGATGGAGAAATGCTCCAAGAAGCATCTGGGGCTTGTATATGGCAGCAAAAAAAAAAAAAAAAATTAAGATAAAGTGGCATAGATTGTTACTAGAAATTTTTCAGTGCCAGGGATGGAATGCCTTCCAGTGAGCTGTTGGTCAGGGAGGTCCCTGATGCCCCCAAAGCATTACAGGCCATTGCCGAGGCTCTTGGTTTCCCTCCAGGAATAGATGGTAAGACCCTATTGCTGAAGACTCCACATAATTGGGCTGCAAGGCCACTGAGAAATCCTGCTGGAACTGAGCCGAAAATCTCCTCCATGTAGACCAGCTGACAGAGAGCTGGGAAAAGCCATTCTGCATGCAGTTCAATGGGAGAGAGAGAAATCACCAGTGAAGATACTCAACAGTGGACACTGCAAGTCTTAAATTTGGCCAGCCAGGCCAAATGAGCCAACAGGTGCAATAGTGGCACGTCTGTTATGAGGGAAACCAATTGCCCTCTAATGTGACCGGAGGCCTGCTCTATGGGAGGGAATACATCCCCGATAATGAAAACCTACAACCGGGGTAGTCATGAGCCCTAGGGGTGTACGTCTGCTGGTGTCTGGCTAAATGTATATACTATGCTCACCCAAATGCCCTGTAAGCACTTCTCTTAATGTTCATACCCATATATTAATGCCACTCTCACTTTTGGTTAGAGAACCTTCTCTTTTCAGATGGTAGTGACCTTGGGATGACTCAGAAGGCACCATGGTGCTGAGAAGTGACAGAGCAGTGCTCAGCACTGAAATATCTCTATCACACCTTCCAAGGCTCAGGGTCCATTGCAGAAGAGGTGGCAGAAAGAATGTAAGAGCCAAAGGAAGGGTAGGGCTCCTTACAATGTGCTCCTCCAGACACAAAATGGCCTGGATATCCATGACCTCACAGTGCCTGACACTACCTACACAAGACCATCATAATAGGAGGAAAAGATCATGACATCAAAATAAAATAGAATGATTGGGGAGGGGGGGATATGGAGAGTGGAGTTTCAAAGGAGAAAAAGTGGGAAAAAAGGGAGGGTATTACCATGGGATATTATTTACAATTATGGATGTTGTCAATAAAAAATAAATACAAACTTAAAAGAATACTCTAGTCACATCCCTAATAACTTGATGGGCATAGGTGGCTGTCGGCTACTGTTCCGGATAGCACAGCTCCAGATATGTCCATCACCCCAGAAAATTCTACCAGAACAGCCCTGATGCTATTTATGAAACCACAGAGAATAATACAAATCAAGACTGGCTTACACCTCTCCCCCACATACTTTTATCAGCAGTTCCTCGGAGATGGGGCAGGAGTCCAAGCCCGTATGGAACACGAGTTTTGAAGTGGCCACTAGGGGGAGCTAGTGCCTTGCCCACCTCAGGCTTACCATGCGGCTATAGCTCACTGCCCACTGCCTCCTCCGCTGTCTCTGAAGCTTCCTTTAAAGTCTATTACCATTCCCTTACATAAAGTCAAGGGTGTGTGTGTGTTTAATCCAAAATCTTAAATTAATAACAAAACAAAAATTAGGTCCAGGAAAGGGCCTTTTTTTTTTTTTAATAAACCACCAGATTATAGTTGTGTCATTTCTTCCTCTCTCTCTCTCCAGGCCTCCCCAGTGTCCCTCTCCAGATGCAGGGGTGTGACTGACAAAGCACTCAGCTGCTCCAGGCTCCACAGCAAAAGTCTTACCCAGCAAGTATAGCAGTTAAAGACCGGCATGAAGTTTTAAAGCCTAGAATTAAAATAAGCCCACTGTTTAATACTTTTAACAGCCAGCTCCTCTCCCAGCAATTTGTCTGGGTAAACATTCTTCAAAGCTGACATTCCTGCGAATGTGATGCAATCTGTCCATGAGACATCCTGTGTCCATGAATAGCAGCCGCTCCGTTTCTGGCTTCTGTGGCCCACAGCAGTCATCCAACTGGAGACTTTCCTCTTCCTCTTCCCTCTTTCTGGAAGTGGATTATTACTCTCACCTTACACAGAGAGCAGCGATCATAGACGCACGCATATGGCTGGGCACCTAGCCACGTTTCTGCTTCCAATTTCAGCAGCCCCTCCATCAGGGAGTCCAGCAAAGCACCTTCGGGCTTGATGCCAGGCCCCGATCCACCAAGCCAAGCGACACCGGTGCTTCCTTCTTGCCTTCTCTACGCTGCAGGATTTCCCAACTGTTCTAACTGCCCCGTCATGTGTCTGCCCAAAGCACCAACCACACCGGCGGGGCTCCCAGGAGGCCCTGGGAAAGTCAGCTCACAGTGTCATAGGTCAACCACGTTTGCTATTTACTCATTGTGCTTCGCATCAGCCTGGGCACTGGACCTCCACCCTGTCTCACCTGTGGCACCCTGAGACGGCTCTGGGCATGTGTGTTCTCCAGGTGGGCACACTGCAAGGTGCCTGAAGCAAAGAGCTTGGAAGACACACACACACACACACACACACACACACACACACATCCCACAGAAGAGTCCCAGGGGTCTCTACAGAACACCCAAGGGCCCCAGCTGGGCATCGGTGGCAGGCCAGCCCACGTCCTCCTACCCACCCAGCTTCATTCTATTCTGCTTGCCTCTAAATAATCTCAAGGGATAAATCTGGGCCCAAATGAGCCTTGAAGAAAGAGAAAGTATCTGGAGGAGAGATCTGAGGAGGAGCTATCAGGAGTGTTAAACTAGAACTCTGGTGAACAGATGAGAATTCCCAGGTCCACGAGAAGAATCACCTTAGCCCCCTCCCCACTCAGGAAGCCCTGGTTTCTCTGTAAGGCACCCATGCAAGACCCACACCCTACAGTAGCATCTGGTCTTCTCTGAGGCCAAGGGGTTAGATCACATAAGCACCTCTCCGTGGGTATATACTGAGTCATCACTGTGGATGAGGGGTAAACATGGAGGCGTTAGGACCCAGGCACAATGACATTCCAAATCTCCATCCCAACTCTTACTATTCACCAAGGGCTCAGTGGCTTCCCTGAAAGGAAGCTGGCAGAGCCCACCACATTGGAATAATCAGGTAACTAGGACAACTACCAAGTCAGCAGTTGGCAGAATAAAACTGCTTGGGAAATGCTTTTATTTGCTTATTTTTATTTCTTCACATTTTAGATTGTAAATGGAAGTCACAGTATTATGACTGATGCTGCAAAGGAAATTTACCTGGGTAAGCATGGTTCCCAGGAAAGAAGATTTTTATACAAAAAAAAAGGGGGGGCTGGAGAGATGGCTTAGCAGTTAAGTGCTTGCCTGTGAAGCCTAAGGACCCTGATTCGAGGCTCAACTCCCCAGGACCCACGTTAGCCAGATGCATAAGGGGTGCATGCATGTGGAGTACGTCTGCAGTGGCTGGAGGCCCTGGCGCGCCCATTTGCTCTCTCTCTACCTGCCTCTTTCTCTGTCTGTCACTCTCAAATAAATAAATAAAAATAATAAACAAAATTTTTTTTTAGGGCTGGAGAGATGGCTTAGCGGTTAAGCGCTTGCCTGTGAAGCCTAAGGACCCCGGTTCGAGGCTCAATTCCCCAGGTCCCACGTTAGCCAGTTGCACAAGGGGGCGCACGCATCTGGAGTTCGTTTACAGTGGCTGGAAGCCCTGGCGTGCCCATTCTCTCTCTCTCTCTCTGCCTCTTTCTCTGTCACTCTCAAACCAATAAATAAAATTTAAAAAAAAAAAATTTTTTTTTAAATGTAGGGCTGGGTGTGGTGGTGCATGCTTTTAATCCCAGAACTTGAGAGGCAGAGGTAGGAGGATCACCATGAGTTCGAGGTCACCCTGAGACTACATAGTGAATTCCAGGTCAGCCTGGCCTAGAGTGAGACCATACCTCAAAAAACCAAAAAAAGAAAGAAATAAAACGCACTTTATTTCTTTATTAAAGAGGTTTTTTTTTTGGTAATTTTATTTATTTATTTGAGAGAGAGAGAGAAAGAATGGGCACATAGGGCCTCCAGCTACTGCAAACAAACTCCAGATGCATGCGCCACCCTATGCATCCGGCTTACATGGGTACTGACTGGGGAATTGAACCTGGTCCTTAGGCTTCACAGGCAAGTACCTTAACTGCTACGCCATCTCTCCACACACAACCCCCAAAATGTATTTTCTTTCTATCTACCATCTGTGAAACCCCATGGGTGTAGGGAAAGCGACATTTTGGAACATACCCGAATCTAGGCTGTCCTGATCTTCATGTCCTTTCTGTTGGTCCAGCAGCCTCGTGACACACTGAAACACACAGTCAGATGAGGTATGTTTATTAAATTACATCTCCGCCACATTAATGTTTATCTATTTTTGTGAACTGGCACAGCAGTTTTGGAAAACATCAATAAAGCCAGGTCACATGTATCACACCACACAAACAGAAAACTAGTCTTTGTTTATAATGACTACTTCTTAAGATCTAAAAATAAGGAAGGAACTTGTCCCCAGCTGAAACACACCACAATGTTGTTCACAGTAAGGCACATTACTGGCAAACATCCACAGATAAACTTTGAGGACAATTTAGATTTAATTATCTTTTGTTTACACCAACAACTCAGAGAGATACCTAGACCAAGTCATAAAGCATAGTGATCAAGAACCTGATAAAAGAAACTGAATTTGAGACACAGCCCTGTTTACCTGTGGATCTCCCTTTTCTGTATTTATGACCACTAGATGGCCCCTTCGATTTGAACCCTGGAGAAATGCGTAAGGAAGAATTCATTACCTTTCCATCCTCCTCCCGTAGAGATCTGTCAGACACCAAATTCTTAATCTCTGCAAAAGGAATAATTCACATCATGACCTGCTGATTAAAGCTTTTGCTTACAAAAAGAAAAAGAGATGGGGGGAAGTAAAAAAAAAAAAAAAAAAAACTAGATAAAAAATATAACCAAGGTCCCCAGGTCTGTTGGCTGCTAGATTTCTAGATTAGGGTTCTAAAAAACTCAGCTCTGAGGAGAATGAAAAAGCTGATCACCTGACAGCCCACACTGGTACTGTTTGTGTCTACTGAGATGTAAACAACACTCTGGCCTTCTGGCAGGAAATCCTGAGGGAAAAGAAGGAGCATTCAATAAACAAGCTCTCTTGATTCCAGAGGAAGGCTGCTCACCACCTAGGCTTCTCCAGAGCCAGTGAGGACGTGCGTTGTACCCACCTAAGAAGGAAACCACACTCCCCGATTTCCTCAAATTCTTCAGATGGCAATGAGAGAATGCAACAGAGTAAATCACTCCAGACGGGAGTCGCCTGTTCCCCTCCAAGTGTTAGAAGTGTATAGAGCACAGAGCTTTTGGCTCCAGTCTCAGCCAGCCAGGTCAGCTGGGTAGTGACCGACCTCAGATGCCCCAGGAGTGCCCACCCACACCCACCCAGCAAAGATTTTCCTGGAAACAGTGCTCAGGATGTTCTCTATTGAACAGGAAAGTCCACGTGAGGAGACATTTTTCCCTGTGGCTTCACTGACTGGCTCTCTCCCCAAATACTCCCGTTGCCCAGAAACCAGAGCCAGACTGTCAAAATAACTACCAGGAACAGGTTTGGACTGGAGAAAATAAGGGTTGACATCCCTAGGAGGAGCGAGTGACTGAAAAGCTTGCACCTGAATTTATATAAATATACAATCCTGCAAGGGAGGGAGGTAGCCAGAGTCTTTTTTCTGGAATCTCAGCTTCCCAGTCCTGGGGCCATACAGGATGTGGACGCAGAGTGGACTCTAGGAATTTTCCTGGTGAGTACACTGACTGTACGATCCCCACCCTGCTTTGCTGTTCCTGTTCATTTCAGGTGTCTAACGCCTCAAATTTCCAAATGAAGTTAGCTAAACTCGCCTTATGACCCAAAGTTTTCCTCTATGTTTTGTGCAGAAAACATATAATGGCTTTATGTATATAGTTCTCCATGATAATCAGATAAAAAGGATGATAAATTACAAAGCTGGAATAATAAATAGTAAGAATGGAGGGCTGGAGAGATGGCTCAGAGTTATGGTGTTTGCCTGCAAAGCCTAATGACTCAGGTTCAATTCCCCAGTACCTATGTATAGCCAGCTACAGTGTCACATGCATTTGCTTATTAGGCTGAAGGCCCTGGAGTGCCCATTCTCTCTCTTTTCTATCTCTCTTTCTACTTACAAATAAATAAATTGAAATTAAAAAAAAAAAAAGAAGGCTGGAGAGTTGGCTTAGCAGTTAAG
Organism: Jaculus jaculus; assembly: GCF_020740685.1. Taxonomy (NCBI): domain Eukaryota; kingdom Metazoa; phylum Chordata; class Mammalia; order Rodentia; family Dipodidae; genus Jaculus; species Jaculus jaculus. Next base: position 56,108,036 of record NC_059115.1, read on the forward strand.
GCACTTGCATGAAAAGCCGAAGGACCATGGTTCGATTCCCCAGTACCCACATAATCCAGATGCACAAGGTGGCGCATGCGTCTGGAGTCCATTTGCAGTGGCTGGAGGCCCTGGCACACCCATTCTCACTCTTTTTCTGTTTGCTTCTTTCTCTCTCTCAAATAAATAAATAAGAAAGAAAAAATAAAAATAAAGCAACTGTAATCCCACTTGTCATGAGTTTTGTAATTGCTTAGCAAAAAATGAATGTGTGTTGTAGCAAGTAAGTAATTTTACAATAACACTCCATGATAGCATATTGCTCTTTGATTTATATTGCACACTAGCTCACATGATAAAATATAAAAAGGTATAAGAACCTAAATTTTGCATGTCAACTCTTTTCCACCCAGACTGAGGATAAGGTGGTAATTGACCACCCAGCCTCAGGTAGTTGGCATACCCAGCACTATTGGCTCCTTTTAAATGCACAGCCCACATCTGGCCTCCAGGTGGCAGCAGAGAAATATTTGCATAAAGGAGACTAGACCAACTTCAAGTCAAGTCAAAATCCTAAACAAAAGGCTAAAGAAAAAAATCTCATCCCACTGCAAAGATGCAGGAAATTGGTGTAAATCAGTTGGTGTTTTCTACATAGGTTCACAGGAGGGGTTTCATTTCATATACATACACAGTAAAAACTGTAGCAAATGAAAAAAATAAATAACTTCACTATGCCAAAAAAAAAGAAAAAAAAAATCAGAACTAACATTTTAACGGACACATCTATATTAGACACCAAGAGGATCACACGGTTTTATTTGCTCTTATAGGATATTCCTTTAAAGTCCATTTCAGACATTGCTGATCAAATGGCCACTCGGCCACACTTACGAAGCGCTCTGTTCATACCGCAGTCAGTTAAGAGGAGATGACCTATTGTCCAGTTTTCAGTATCAAAGGTCACATTCACACCGGGTGGTTAAGGTCCCGCTTTCTCTCCCCTCTGGCCTTAAAGGTTGGCTACATGATCTCAGCAAATGTCCACGTTTTCCTGTGATTTCTTTTCCTTTTTAAAATAACTGCTAGCGCTGGAGAGATGACTTAGCGGTTAAGCACTTGCCTGTGAAGCCTAAGGACCCCGGTTCGAGGCTCGGTTCCCCAGGTCCCACATTAGCCAGATGCACAAGGGGGCGCACGCGTCTGGAGTTCGTTTGCAGAGGCTGGAAGCCCTGGTGCGCCCATTCTCTCTCTCTCCCTCTATCTGTCTTTCTCTCTGTGTCTGTCACTCTCAAATAAATAAATAAAAAATGAACAAAAAATATTTTAAAATAACTGCTAAAACTATATTAAAATAGACAAATTTGTATTATAATTATGCTTCATTTTCAACATAACTCAAAGGTAAAAGTTCTTCATCTTAACTCTTTTTTAAAAATGTTTGTGGGGCTGGAGGGATGTCTTAGTGGTTAAGGTGTTTGCCTGCAAAGCCAAAGGACCCAAGGTCGATTCCCCAGGACCCACACTGGCCAGATGCACAAGGGGGCGCACGTGTCTGGAGTTCATTTGCAGAGGCTGGAGGCCCTGGAGTGCCCCCATTCTCCCTCTCTTTCTCTTCCTCTGTCAAATAAATAAGTAAATAAAATATTTTAAAATTTTTTGTGAAAATGTGCAGATTCGGGGTAGTAACACATCTTTAATTCAGAACTACATTTTAAGAGTTTTCAAAGAATTTGACACTCATTGTATTAGAGTTTAATTAAATTGTTCCAGGAGGGTTTCTGCTAAATGACTAGGATCCTTTTACACTAGACCCACAGAACCACCAGTTGCACAGTGCAATCAAACCACTTGTTGCTATAGCAACCTTTGGCAGATGATGATATCAGTGACTCCAGCTATTCTGCCTCACAAGCCTGTTAATCTTGCCTTCAAGGCACACCCAGAAGGAAGGATTACTTCTCTAAATCAGACTTACCAAACTTGATAAACATGTTTTGTTTTGTTTTTCATTGCCAAACTATAATGGAACAAGAGATAATCTCCAATACTTATGTTCCCTCGTGAGGAAGCACCAGCAAACAGGGCTTTTTAATCAGGGTTAAGTAGCTGTAAGATTAATATCAATGTCTCATTAAGAAGATTTGGGCTCGAGGGATGGCTTAGCGATCAAGGTGTTTGCCTGTAAAGCCAAAGGACCCAGGTTCTATTCCTCAGGACCCACGTTAGCCAGATGCACAAGGGGGCGCACGCGTCTGGAGTTCGTTTGCAATGGCTGGAGGCCCTGACACACCTATTCTCCCTCTCTTTCTCTCTCTCTCTCATAAATAAAAATAAAATATTTTTTAAAAAAGATTTGCCTGAAAAACAAAAACTTGTGCTCAAGTTGTACTGCTTCCTTTTGCAACATGGACCTGGAATCTAGCCTCAAACCAAGAAAAGGTTTACACGCAAAATGTAGGATTCTCCATACTTTCAATGTCAAGTGGCTATGCCATGCAAACCCTCTGCCCCCCACTCACAGGATGGCGGGGGGGGGGGGGGAGGTTCCCAGTCAGAGTTAGATTCTGGGAGGACTGAGAAAAAATTGATTTGTATCCCCTGCCAAGGTCTTGTATCCACCGCTTGGCACATAGTAGGTTGTGAATCAACAAATTCTTCTCTCCTCCACCCACATCTATTGACCCAAAAGACATGCGGGTGATGCGAAGTAGTGAACTGTGGATTGGAACAAGGGAAGGGAAGTTATTTACTTCCTTGAATTGCTAATTCAAACACCTTTGATACCAGCACTATTTTTTATTTATTTGGTTTTTTTGTGTGTGTTTGTTTGTTTTTGAGGTAGGGTCTTGCTCTAGCCCAGGTTGACCTGTAATTCACTATGTAGTCTCAGGGTGGCCTCGAACTCACGGCGATCTTCCTACCTCTGCCTCCCAAGTGCTGGGATTAACCAGCACTACTTTATTACAACTTCTGGACACCAGGTTGGTGAGACCTTCCCACCCTTCAGCTCTGCCAGTCCAAAAGCCACCTTCCCACACACACACACACCCTGCACCGCACTGATGTGCGTCCTTCACATATCGCTTTGATGCTTGATGCCTGGGCGCACATCCACCTCCCAGTGTGAGCGAGAGACTTTCATAATACTTTGAACTTTTGCTTCAACAGCCCAATTACTCCTTTTTTCCCCTAGCAGTGGTGACACTAGTGAGGACTGTCATTTTGCCTATCCAGTACAAACATGGAGTGGGGAAAACAATGAGGCAATTATCCACAGAAACGCCAAAGTGAGCCTTGCTTTTCCAAGAGCCCCAGCATTCCCACAAGCTCAACCCATTCCTTCCCAACTATAGCAGCCCAGAGGATGCTAATGACAGAGGGAATTCTGGCCTTTTTTTTTTTTAATTTTTTTTTTGTTTATTTATTTGAGAGCAACAGAGTGAAGGAGGCAGAGAGAGAGACAGAGAGAGAGAGAGAGAGAGAGAGAGAATGGGTGTGCCAGAGCTTCCAGCCTCTGTAAACGAACTCCAGGTGCGTGCGCCCCCTTGTGCATCTGGCTAACGTGGGTCCTGGGGAATTGAGCCTCGAACCGGGGTCCTTAGGCTTCTCAGGCAAGCACTTAACCGCTAAGCCATCTCTCCAGCCCGAATTCTGGCCTTTTGAGCAGCTCAAACTGTGCTGTTTTAGAGGACTGCGTTTATACTTGTGCTCTGAATTACTCAGAAAGAATAAGATTCTTTTGAGGTACTTTTAGAATTTAAATTGTTCTCAATAAATGTTTGTACCTGAGCCACAAAATAATAATAATAATTAATAAAGCTCCTAGTGTTCCTGAACTGTGCTGAATGGTGTGGCTTTTAGCCTGTGGCGTTTTCTCTCTCTGCTTAGACTTGTAAAAACAGGCCAGCTTCTTCTGCCATTATGGAACTTCCCCTGGACCTGTAAGCTTCAAATAAATATTCCTTCCTCCAATTAAAAAAAAAAAAAAAAACATAAAGCCGGGTGTGGTGGCACACGCCTTTAATCCCAGCACTCGGAAGGCAGAGGATCACTGTGAGTTCAAGGTCACCCTAAGACTCCATAGTGAATTCCAGGGCAGCCTGGGCTAGAGGGAGACCCTAACTTGAAATTAAAAAAAAAAAAACAAACAGCATAATAGGGCTGGAGAGATGGTTTAGTGGTTAAGGTATTTGCCTGCAAAGCCAAAGGATCCCGGTTCAACTTTCCAGGACCCACGTAAGCCAGATGCACAAGGGGGCGCATGCATCTGAAGTTCATTTGCAGTGGATGGAGGCCCTAGCATGCCCATTCTCCTTCTCACTCTCTCAAATCTAAAATATATTTTAAAAAACATAATAATAATGAATAAAACTTGAAAAACTACTTGTATAGTGGCCATTCAGGGAGAACCCACCAAAATGGGCATGCCAGGGCCTCCAGCCACTGCAAACAAAACTCCAGATGCGAGCACCCCCCTGTGCATCTGGCTAATGTGGGTCCTGGGGAATCGAGCCTCGAATCAGGGTCCTTAGGCTTCATAGACAAGCCCTTAACCCCTAAGCCATCTCTCCAATCTGCTTGGATGGATAATCACGCAAATGAAAAGGACTGGAATTTTATCAGGCAGGTTATTAGGCTAGTGGATGAAGGGCTTCATTTTCGTATCATTCCAGAGCAACATCTTGAGGTCAGAACAAAAAGGAACATTACAAATGCACACATTAGCCGGGTGTGGTGGCGCACACCTTTAATCCCAGTACACGGGAGACAGAGGTAGGAGGATCGCCATGAGTTCAAGACCACCTCCATAGTGAATTCCAGGTCAGCCTGAGCCAGAGTGAGACCCTATCTCGTACAACCAAAAAAAAAAAAAAAAAAAAAAAAAGCACACATTAGGGATGGAGAGATGGCTTAGCAGTTAAGCACTTGCCTGTGAAGCCTAAGGACCCTGGTTTGAGGCTCGATTCCCCAGGACCCACATTAGCCAGATGCACAAGGGGGCGCACGCATCTGGAGTTTGTTTGCAGTGGCTGGAGGCCCTGGAGCACCCATTCTCTCCCTCTTTCTCTCTGTCTGTCACTCTCAAATAAATAAAAATAAACGATATGTGTGTGTGTGTGTGTGTGTGTGTGTGTGTGTGTGTGTGTGTGTGTCATAGCCTTATTCAAGTACAATTCATATATAACACAATTCACCTACTTAAGGCATACAGTTCAATTGGTGTTAGCATATGCAGAAGTGTGAAATCATTACCACAGCTTTATCGTGCCAACACACAAAAAGAACCCTCTCGTCCATTAGCAACCACTCCCCGTATTTCCTCAACTGCTCTCTGACCTACTTCCTGCAGCCCAGCCCTAGACAACCTGTAGTTGAATTTGTCTCGATAGGTTTGCCTGGCCAGGATATAAGCGGAACCACAGTCCGCGGTCTGTCATCATTGGCTTCTTTGACATAGCATATTTTCAAGTACCAGATCAGTCAGTATTTCACTCTTTTGTGTAATGATGGAAAACTTTACTTGGCATCTCTGTGCTGAGGTCACATGATGAGGAAATATAATCCACGTGTAATACAGGAGTACAGAACTTCATAACAGAATTATCCCTAGTATCACATACTACAAGTTAGAGACGCTGTAGTTAAAGTAACATGTAATTTATCACATTCAAAGGCCGGGCATCAAACATGGCAGAATGTAAACCAGCCAGGTTAAATGCAGCGTCTGTCAGTATTGTTAAAGCGTCAAACTGGAACTAATCAAAAAACTGAGGAAAATCTCTGGCCTTAAACCCATCTCACCTGATAGCCAGCAGAAATACAGTGCATCACTTTTCTTTCTTTCTTTTTTAGTTTTTACGCAGCATGGGTCTGTGCGTTCAAATGTGTGCAGGTACATGTGTGCGGGCGTGGATGTGTATGCACATGGGTACTCATAAGCATGTATGAGCATGCACGTGGGGAACAAAGGACAACCCCAGTGTCCTCCTCCATGTGCTGTCCACCTTGTTGTTTGAGACAGGGTCTCTCCTTGGCCTGGAACACACCAATAAGGCTAGACTGACAGGCCAACAAGCTCCAGGCAGTCGCCAGTCTCTGCCTCCCCAGTATTGGAATTACAGGGGCCACCACACCCAGTATTTTTACACGGGTAATGGGGAATGAACTCGGGTCCTCATGTTTGCAAGGCAAGCACTTTACCAACTGAGCTATCTTGCCAGTCTCTCGTGATTTATTTATTTGAGAGAGTGACAGAAAGAGACAGAGAGAGAAAATGGGCACACCAGGGCCTTTAGTCATTGCAAACGAACTCCAGACGCATATGTCACCTTGTGCATCTTGCTTTATGTGGGTACTGGTATATCGAACCTGGATCCTTAGGTTTTGCAGGCAAGTGCTTCAATCGCTAAGTCATCACTACAGCCCCCTTTTTAAAAATTTTATTCTCCCATGATTTTTTTTGTTGTTGTTGTTGTGTTTTGTTTTTCAAGGTAGGGTCTCACTCTAACCCAGGCTGACCTAGAATTCACTATGTAGTCTCAGGGTGGCCTCGAGCTCACAGTGATCCTCCTACTTCTGCCTCCCAGGTGTTGAGATTAAAGGCGTGCGCCACCACACGGGATCTCTCCCGTGATTTTTTTATGTACATTTTTATTTATTTATTTGAGAGTGACAGAGACAGAAAGAGGCAGAGAGAGAGAGAGAGAAAGAGAGAGAGAGAGAGAGAGAGAGAGAGAGAATGGGTGCGCCAGGGCTTCCAGCCACTGCAAACAAACTCCAGATGCATGCGCCCCCTTGTGTATCTGGCTAATGTGGGTCCTGGGGAATCAAGCCTCGAACCAGGGTCCTTAGGCTTCACAGGCAAGGGCTTAACCACTAAGCCATCTCTCCAGCCCCCCTCCCATGATTTTTAATCAACTTAAATTCCTTTCCTGAAACAAATATGAATACTAGATGAACACAGTAACAAAAATACTACTTTTTTTACTAAAAATAGTTTTATGAAAATTTTAGAACCACATTTAGAATCATTTTCAAAATATCTAAGTGCTACACTGATCTTCAGAAAAGCTTACTTAGTAGAACTTAATCCTCTGCTATGAATGGGGACAAATGATCATGGTGGGACACCATGAGCATCTTGTGAGACAAAGCAATGCAACAGTGCAGAGGGACGTGGCCCCCTGAAGACCACACACACCCTGATTCATTAGGCCTCTGACACACACCCATCACGCCTGTTTACTCATTCCTCCAAGGATGGGCTTTTGCATTGCTCCTGCTTGTATCTGTTGTGAGCAAGGCCACTATGGACATTCATGTACAAGGAGATTTTTCTTCTAGTCTTTTTTTTTTTCTTACTTTCTAATTCAATTAGCATAATGTTCAAGTTTTGATGCCTCTTGAGCACAAAGCTAGGAGTATAATTGTTTTATATGACAAATTCATGTTTAGTATTTTTTTTAATTTTTTATTTATTTATTTGAGAGCAACAGACACAGAGAGAAAGACAGAGGGAGAGAGAGAGAATGGGCGCGCCAGGGCTTCCAGCCTCTGCAAACGAACTCCAGACGCGTGCACCCCCTTGTGCATCTGGCTAACGTGGGACCTGGGGAACCGACCCTCGAACCGGGGTCCTTAGGCTTCACAGGCAAGCGCTTAACTGCTAAGCCCCATGTTTAGTATTTTTTTAAATTATTTATTTGACAGAGAAAAAGGCAGATAGATAGAGAAAGAATGTGTGTGCCAGGGTCTCTAACCACAGCAAACAAACTCCAGACACATGCATCACCTTGTGCATCTGGCTTATGTGGGTACTGGGGATTCGACCTGGGTCCTTAGGCTTCGCAGGCAAGTGCCATAATAGCTAAGCCATTTCTCCAGCCCTATGTTCAGTTTTTTATGTAGATTTTTACATTTTCTGTACACCTTCTATCTCTCAGTTCTTCAAGGGTAAAGACTTGAGTTGGGGGGAAAGGATATCCTCAACCTAAAATTTGGTTGCAATTATCATTTATAAAGATGCTTTAAATCATTATATCTCAAAGTAAATTGATTAAATTCTCCTAATTTAGTTGCTTGGATAAGATGAGTCAAGGCATCTGACCAAGACAGACACAAAATGCACATTTGTTTTAGGATGACTTTTATGTCCCTGAGACTTAGCTTGGATTCTAATAAGGAACTAACTCTTTACCTACAATTTCATAGGAAGCTCTTGAACTCCATCAAAATCCAGCTAGAGGGCTGAAGAGATGTCTTAGCAGCTAAGGCACATGCCTGTGAAGCCTAAACACCCAGGTTCAATTCTCCAGGTCCCACGTAAGCCAGATGCACATGATGGCACATGCATCTGGAGTTCATTTGCAGTGGCTAGGGGCCTTGGCATGCCCATTCCCACTCTCTCTCTCTCTCCCTGTCTCTGTCTCAAATAAATAAATAAATAGATAAATATTTTTTTTAAATCCAGCTAGAAGGAAGATACCACATAAGGAGTAAAATGAATCTGTTGCCTCTGGATGAGATGTGGAGAGCCTCTGCTCTGTGGATTCATATAAAGTGGTTCTTTCCAGCTCAATCTCTAAGTTTCTAAGTCTGAGATTCACTAGTAAATAAGAATTTTCATGTACGAGAGACTGACACACTGCCCGCTGTGTCAAGAGGGCTGAATTTTCATTTATATATATATAAATGCTAATGTAATAATATACAAACGTGATCATCATATCATCTTGACGTTCTATCTTTATCTTTGATCTGTTTAATGGCAAAAGGACTTTATAATTTTTTTAATTTATCTATATTATTTATTTGGAGGGGGTACAGATAGAGAAAAAGACAACGGGAGTGTCAGGGCCTTTGGTGCTGCAAACAAACCGCAGACACATGCACCACCTTGTGCATCTGGCTTACATGGGTCCTGGGGAATTGAACCTGGGTCCTTTGGCTTTGCAGGAAAGTGCCTTAACCACTAAGCCATCCCTCCAGACCAAAGTTCTTATTTAGACAAAAAAAAATTTTTTAAAAGACTGGCAAGATCAGTCTGTAAGGAAAATTTGAAAAAGGCTAAATTGCTCTGTAGAATGAAAGAAATCACTGCCTAGGGGTAGGAGGAGCATTTTCTGTGTGGTTTTAATTTTTTTAATTTGTTTGTTTTAATCAACACATGTGTATGTATCTATACATATACATATAATGTGTAATAACCAGATCAGGATAGTTAACGTTTCCATCATATTTTTGCTTTTGGAGACTATAAACTCCTCTCTCTCTCTCTCTCTTTTATTCTTAAAATCTATAAGGCATTGCAAGTACAGTCACCCTGCTGTGTTGTGAAACAGCATATTCCTTCTAGATAATTGGATGGTAGAGACTGGCATCCAACTGTGCACTATCTCCCCTCTTCCTGGCCTCTCACCATCGCTGTCCCCCCTCTGCTGGCTGCCATCTATGACTTACAAGAGGCAGTAGTTGTCTTTCTATACCTACCTTTCAAAAATTGTGTTGAAAACACTCAAATCACCTAATCCCTTGTGAATGATGCTCATCAAAGCCTTGGGCAGATCCCTATGCTAGGGTAGTAGACACTTGTGACTCAGTTTAGTATTCATCTTACAGAACTGCTTCCCAAATGCTGGCCTCCACCCCTAATACCTCAGGTCCCTACCTTCCTGGTACAGTGGTTTGAATGTATGCCCCCCAATAGACTCAGCCACCTGGCTCGAGGAGGTGTCCCTGGGGGCAAGATTCTGGGGTCCAGCCCTAAGGTGTGTTTGGGGGCAGATCTGATTTACAGCCTAAAGGGGTGCAGAGCTGGCTGGGGTCTCTACTCCTTGCTCTAGGTGTGTGTTTGCTGCTTTTTGGGGTGTGTACTGGTGCTAATGTTTTGCTAGCAGCAGTTTTTCTCTCTGCTTGATGTGTGGAAGCAGCTGACAGCCTGACGGAACGTCCCCTCAATCTGTAAGCTTAAAATAAATCCCTTCCTCCTATAAACTGTGTCGGGTTTGGATGCTCATCCCAATAATGTAGAACTGTCTACTTCACCTAGCTTAAAGGACTTTTATCTTGATTCAATATTTAAACCATGCACAACATCTTTAAAAGGGCCCACATTACAGTATTTAAAATAAAACATCTCAAAAGGCAGCTATGTTAACCACTGAGCCACCAACACCACACCACAATAAAACATCTTGGTTGGAAAACTGTACGGATAAAAGGCCTCTTGTTTTCCTAATAATGTCTCATAGGGAATATTCAAACATGAAAAATCTGTCATAGCATTCCACTTCTATATCACAAATGGAAGTACCACATCCTCATCTCTGCTCACCTCTAGTCACTGACATGAAAGGTCATGTCCTGAGGCTCAAAGTATCCACTTTAGGGCTGGAGAGATTGCTTAGTCATTAAGGCATTTGCCTGTGAAGCCTAAGAACCAAGGTTCGAGTCTTCAGAATCTACGTAAGCCAGATGTGCATGGTGGTACACGTGTCTGGAGCTCGTTTGCAGTGGCTAGTGGCCCTAGTGACCCTTCTCCCTTACCCCACCTCCTCTCTCTCCCTCTCCTCTCTCTCTCTCCTTCTCACTCATAAAAATAAATAAAATATTTTAAATACACACACACACATACATTAAATATCCCAAATTCACTACTAGGTACATGTTAGATGATGTACCCACTACCTTAGATTATTAGTTAGGCAAGGAGCTTTGCCCATATTTTCTCTTATTAAATGACCTCATCTTTAGTTCTTCCTCTTCCTCTAACACCATGGTTGGCTTCCAGCATTTTCCATACAAACGAACATTGTCAAGCGGCTTGCAGAATGCTGAAACGCCAGGTCACGGGAGAGCTGAGCTGCTGAACGGAGCCTGCGTGCGGCCAGCACGTGTCATCACAAGTCTGAGCACGCGGGCCACAAATCTGTCACAGGCGCTGGTGATTGCCTCTTCCAGGCAATGATTCTAATGTTACACTTTTTCCATCACACAGATGCTGGAGAAAATTCTAGACCAGCCGGTGCAAAGACAACATAAAACAGATCCTCTGTTACCTAGGAATAGCTGGGAGGGGAGCGATAGCGCAGGAAGAAGTTAGACAACCGGTTTCTGACTGCTGATGCAAAAGTGTCACTTCAGACAAGGTCCAGAAGCTCTCTGTGCCGCCTCTCCCTCCCGCAGGCCTCAAATGAGAAAACTAACATCCTGGCTCCCAGAAATGAAGACTGTGGAGTTTGAATATCAAATGTCCCCACAGCCTCGTGTGTTTATGACTAAACCTCGTTCATGATCCCCAGCTTGCTAGAGGAGGCGTCGCTGGGGGATGGCACTTGAGATTTTAATGACCCCGCCCCCTTGCCAGTGTGAGCTAGTTCACTCTTGCTGAGTCTTCCCAGCTGATGTGACAAGATGTGACAGCCTCATGTCTGCTTCTGCCATGCTTTCCTCTCTGTGATGAAACACATAACCATACGCCAAAATGAACCCTTTCCTTCAGTAAAGCTGCTTCTTGGCTGGGTGTTTTGTCCCAGCAATCAGAAGGTAACTTATAAAGATGATCAAAGTACACTATTTACATGTATGAAAAGACTCATAGTCAAATCCATTATTTTATATAATTAACATGTGCTAATAAAATTAAATACAGGGATGCCAGGCGTGGTGGCGCACATCTTTAATCCCAGCACTCGGGAGGCAGAGGTAGGAGGATCGCCGTGAGTTCAAGGCCACCCTGAGACTACAGAGTTAATTCCAGGTCAGCCTGGACCAGAGTGAGACCCTACCTCGAAAAACCAAAAAATAAAATAAAATAAAATAAATAAATAAATGCAGGGGGCTGGAGAGATGGCTCTGCAGTTAAGGCACTTGCCTACAAAGCCTAACAAGTGGAGTTCGATTCCCCCAGTACCCACATAAAGCCATTTGCAGTGGCTAGAGGTCCAGGAGTGCCCATTATATCTCTCCTTCTTTTTCACTCTCTCTTGCTCTCTGTCTCTCTCTGCTTGCAAATTAATTAATTAGTCAAACAATAAATAGATACAAAAACAGAATGAAAAGAAACCAAATTTTTGTAATAGAGAACTGGTGCTATGGGAGTTCTCAGCTGGCTCTGTGACCAGTGGGTTCTAGACAGTCAGTGGTCTGAAATGGCATCACTCACTATGGTGAGAACAAGCGGCGGTGTCTCTCACCTGTAATCCCATCCCTTGGGAGGTGGAAACAGGAAGATCAGATACTGGAAAAGGGAAAGGGATGAGGGAAAGAATGGTACCAATATATGCTCTTTACATACTATGTCCACAGCTAATAAAAAAAATAATAACCTGTGCTGTTGAAAATAATAATATGAAATAAACAAAAGGGGAATGGAGGCAGGAGCCTGGGAGGCACTGACAGATTCACACACAAGATGACCATGAGTGGGCAAAGCATGCCTCCCTGGGCCCCATCACCACGCTGAAGGACACTGAGAGCCCAAGTGAGATGGACCAGGAGAAAGCAGGGCCCAAGGAGGAAGGTCAGGAGAGACAGGGAACCGCCCCATTCTCCAAATTACTTTCCGCAGACCACTCCCAAGAAGCACTGGGAACAGAGCAGAAGGGATTCTTCAGTGGTCGTCTGGGTTGACCCTCTGACACCCTCTGGTTTACTAGAACACTAAATGCACCCTGGGTCTCCAATGTGAGTTTCATATAGAGCATTTTAAACCTATTCGGTAAAAAAAAAATCCTCACTTTTCAGATGATTTTTTTTTTTTTAAGACTGCTGATCAGTACAGTTCCTTTAGAAAGTCCTAGGGTAGAAAGACCAAATAAAAGTGAGAGGTCAAGGAGGGAATGGAGTCTGTTTGAAGGGAACTGTTAGGCCATTCAATTGGTGCAGAATAACTTCCTGCCAGTGAAATTATAATCATGAAATCATGGGGCCATAATTGGTTCACAGGAATAATAATAAAATCATTTATCACACTGACAGACAGCAAAGTTAATTCCAGATTAAAGCCATTACAGTCTTTTAATCTATGTCAACTACAGACACTAGCTTGAAGTCTGTGTAGACACATTACCCCAGAAGGAACAGACAAACATAATCTATTAGAAAAGTCTTCTAGCAGATCTGAAAGAGAAAGGTTTGCTTAGTATTAACAAGGAAAAGTAATAGAAGACACTTTCATGTTCAAAATGTTTTGATCTTCCAACCCAGTCTTCTGTCTCCTTGAATGGGCAAAACTCAAGGTGGGATTTCCACATTAGCTGAACACTGCCCTCTGCTGGAATATGAAAATAGCTCCTCACATCCCTGCAAAGGTCACATAATCTAGAAGATCCACAAAATACACTGGTTACTTATTGGACCCAGGGGCTAAAAGGTTTGATTATCTGGCCAAATTCTTTTGATTGGGTGACTTCATTCCTCTTTATTTGGTAGTCCCATAGACCCGACAAACTCAACCTGTCAAAAACTGAGTTCAGAGCTGGAAGCATGACTTAGCGGTTAAGGCGCTAGCCTGTGAAGCCAAAGGACCCAGGTTCAATTCCCCAGGACCCACATAAGCCAGATATACAAGATGGAAAGTTCGTTTGCAGCAGCTGGAGACCCTGATGCACCTGTGTTCCCTCTCTCTCTGTCTTTCTCTCTCTGTCAAATAAATAAATGAATACATAAAAAAAAATTAAATGAAAACAAACTGAGTTCCTTGTTTGTCACAGTTCTGCTTCCTACCCCACCCAGAAACATAATGCAGGACTAGAAGAATCACTCCTCTCTCTTTTCCCTGGCACCTGATCAGGCCCTCCCCGACCAGGATGGTACTTGCCTCTCCCCATCTTTCTGAGTGCCCTGCCCTGCCATGGTGCAGTCCTTCCATAGGACTATCTGCAGCCCCCTGGCTGATACCCTGCCTTCTACTTGAACCCCCAAGACTCCGTCCAGAGTGACCTTTCCAGAACAGCTTACATGGGTCCTGGGGAATCGAGCCTGGGCTCCTTTGGCTTCGCAGGCAAATACCTTAACCACTAATCCATCTCTCCTGCTCCTGCTCCTTAAACTTTTTTGTGAAAGAATGAGAGAGAGAGAGGAAGAGAATTGGCATGCCAGGGCTCTAACCGCAATGGAACTCCAGACACTTATATCACCCAGCGCACATGTGTGACCTTGTGCTTGCGTCACCTTGTGCATTTGGCTGGTGTGGGACCTGGAGAGTAGAATATGGGTCCTTAGGCTTCGTAGGCAAGCTCCTTAACCTCTAGGCCATCTCTCAAGCCCCTTGCCCAAGACATTTTCACTCAACACAGGGATTAAGAATCTAAGGCTCTGCATCTGAGAGTTGCCAACCATGTTCTTCGGGTGAGAAATCGTGATTCATTTTCTACCCCTGGTTGGAATAATCTCTAAAATGCTCTGGTGACTGATTGGCCTTAATTCTTCATGCTATTTTATTTCTTAAAAAATATCAAAACTGAAGTCTCTGAGAAGAAGAACTCTGAACTCGGTTCTTAAGACAGCAAGCAGTAAGGGAGGCTATGGAGATTATCAGTAATCTTCAGATGTGAGGGTTTTCTGCCACAAAAGCCGCATTCAAATTGTAGCTGGTGAAAGCTTTTTCCAGTTTTATTTAGAGAAGGCCACGTTGAATCTCTGTATAATATTATACTTGTCAGCTTCATTATAAGCTCAGGTTTTCATTGACCTTTAGAGTCCTTTGACAGGGTAATAGTTACCTGCAGGCATAATCAGGACTGACTGGTTATAAAGCCATTAATATAGAATGACTATTTAGTCGGCTTAGACTGATTTTTCTACTTGAACATAAATTGCTATTGCTCAGAGGCCTTTCAGGTTCCCATGAACTTGAAAATTTCTCTCTTGGCAACTAGGGGATTGAAAGGAAAAGCTTCCATGTGTTGCTAGTATACAATTATATGGGGTTTTTGTTTGTTTGTTTGTTTGTTTTTTTGAGGTAGGGTCTCACTTTAGCTCAGGCTGACCTGGAATTCTCTATGTAGTCTCAGGGTGGCCTCGAACTCACAGTGATCCTCCTACCTCTGCCTCCTGAGTGCTGGGATTAAAGGCGTGGGCCACCACACCCGGCTTATGTGGTTTTTAATAGTTGGATTTTGAGGGAACCTCCCTAAAGAATGGGTTTCCTTGAGGAAATCATGGGGAAATTTGTTCTTTTGAATTGATGTTCTTACATTTTTTTTCCTAAGTCTATGTAAGTAGTTATGTATACATCTACAATTGTATAAATCTTTATAAATATATTTATATAATTACAAAAAAAAGAATCTAAGGTTACACTATCTGACAAATACCAGAATGCAGCTACTCTGTGTGGCCAAGTAGAAGCAAAATTAAAATATTAACCAGATATTAGCATTGGAGGTATAAAAATAAGGACCTTGTTGTCCTTACTTTCCTCCCTGACCGTAACTGTGGTTCTCAACCTCCTCAGACTAATATCTCTTACATGAGTATTTATTTCATAACTATCTTTCCTACTCCCCACATTAACAGCTATTTCTAACTCCCCAGCTATAAAAATAACCTTATATCTACACATAATTCCAAAATCCAGAAATCAATGCCCTAACTAAAATACAAAACAAAAGGAAAGTAACTAAGAAGATAATCTGCATTCAACGTATAAAATGTTTTCCAACCTAAAAGGTACCATGGTGTGGTTAAATGTTTGTAATGTACTAGATTGTAGGGGGTCAGAATGCATCCCCAACAAGAAGTAGAGGAACAGATAAGAAACAAAGGTGAGAATGTGTCATAGACCGAAAATTGTTTATTATTAGACTTACTGATAGATCAGGATTATTGTCTAGGGAGAAGGGGATGTGTATGAACAAGCAAGTTGACTAAAATGAAGAAATAATGATTCTTCTGAGGGTGGACTGGGTATTGTGTAAAAAAAAAAAAATGGCATCAGAATGAGTCATGTACCTTGATGTGGAATAGAACAGTGTATTATTAAACATCTCTCAGTGAGAACTCCCACCATGAGCAAAAGTAACCTCATCACTGGAATTGGCAACATGGAATAATTTTTTTAAATTATTTTTTAAGAGAGAGAGGCAGAGAGAATTGGCATTCCAGACGCTTGCACCACGTAGTGGGCAGGCGTGACCTTGCGCTTGCCTCACCTTTGTGCGTCTGGCTTACATGGGATCTGGAGAGTCAAACATGGAACCTGAGCATGGGATATCTTGTAGGTGTGCAGAGCACCCAACACCCCTGAATCCTCACCTCTAAATGCCAGTGGTGCTGCCCAGCCTCCACGCAGGTGGACACACTTCACGCTTTCTGAAACATCCTCTTACTGAACCAGTGGTGCAACCCAAAGGAGAAGGTCCCTAAAGGTTGATAGGGCAAAGCAGCAAGGGTAACAGAAGGGCTGAAGGAATGAACATAGTGAACTTTGGGATGAAGAAGATGTCCTGTGTAGGGGGCAGTGCTCTGAAGATCAGGCCCATGAGACCTAGCCTGGGGCCAGAAAACTGCCCCAAATAAATGCTAATGGAATGAAGAGTAAACACAAACAGTACGCTGTGTTTGATGCTGTCAGAGGCCCAGGGGTGATAATGTACCCCCACACCCCAGATCTCTCTATATCCCTTGGTTGCTGCTTTACTGTGTGTCTTGGTGGACCAGCCAGCTGGTTTATCCTATAATGTCTAGGCTCCCTACAAGGGACAGGAGAGCATGCATACCTTCCTCAGTTTCTGCAGCTCCGGAGGGCATGCTCGGTCCTTCCTCTGGCCTCACTTCTTGCTCAAGAGCCTAAGAAATGAAAGGAGAGAAAAAAAAAAAGTCACTGAAACCCATTTGAGGCTTTAGATATGCAGCCCAGAGGTGAGCAGAGCAATCAGAGATCTCGGAAACACTGCTGTGAGAAGGTAAGGCCGGTTTCCCTGGTGGTGGGATCGTGGCAATGAACTCAGGAGAAACCCAGAAGCATGGCCAAGCCTCTCCCTCCTACAAATGCTTGCTTTTTCTTCTGGCCACAATCAGAGGGTCTCAGGAATGTAATGTGTGAACAAAGAGAGCAGAGAACCCTGAGACAAAAAAAAATAAGAGCCATGTGTGTGGGCACTTCCCCTACTGAAGTGTCCCACACCCACATCCTAGACACAGAGATAACAGGACCAGGTGAAGGGGTAGGGCCATGGGTGACCACAGATCACGAAAGCTTGCAAGCCCACGGGCACTGGCACATGTTGCCTTTGACTGCACCATCTCAAGGCCTTGGCAAAAAGCTGTTCTCTTGGAACTATTTGTATCTCCTTTTGAGATTCCTCCAGCCAGCGAAAATATGATGAAATATAGAATTGCATATTGGTGTGCCGAATGGTAAAACACCCTAAGATTGCATCAGCATATATAAAACAAATCTTCAACCTGCTTGGATGGATAATCCACACAACTGAAATGGACCCTGGAATTCTATCAGGCAGGTTATTAGGCCAGTGGATGAAGGGCTTCATTTTTCTGATCATTCCAGAGCAACATCTTGAGGTCAGAACAAAAAGGAACATTAAAAATGCACACAATAGGGCTGGAGAGATGGCTTAGCGGTTAAGCGCTTGCCTGTGAAGCCCAAGGACCCCGGTTCGAGGCTCGATTCCCCAGGACCCACGTTAGCCAGATGCACAAGGGGGCGCACGTGTCTAGAGTTCGTTTGCAGTGGCTGGAGGCCCTGGTGTGACAATCCTGTCCATCTATCTATCTATCTATCTATCTATCTATCTATCTATCTATCTATCTGCCTCTTCATATCTGTTTTATAATTTATATATTTAGTCCCAGATATTTATAACACTTATTTTTAACAATTGTCATATTATCATCAACAAATATAAGATAGAGTAAAAAGATAAAACCAATATACCTGTGACCCAGTGTGGCCTCTGAGAGGAGGCAATGTAGAGCTGTGGTATATGGTGGGGCAAGCTCAGGTTTCTACAGCAAGGTTTTGCTGTTGTTGCTCTAGAAAGCTGCAGATAAGTGAGCAATGTCCAAACCTGAGGCTGCCTATGTCTGCTAGCAAGGACTAAACTGGGCTGTGGCTCAGTGTGGACGGGTCATCCTCCTCTAAGCCTTTCAAGATCTGCCACAGGAAAAAAGACTTTCAGACATATAAAACTCAAAAAATATGATCCCTTCCTTCCCTACTTCCTTCCTCTTTTGTTCTTATTTTTTTAATTTAATTTAATTTTTATTTTTAGAGAGAGAGAATTGGCACAGCCACTGCAGTGGAACTCCAGACACCTGCACCACCTGGTGGGCATGTGCAACCTTGTGCTTGTCTTACCTCTGTGCGTCTGGCTTATGTGGGATCTGGAAAGCCAAGCAAGGGTCCATAGGCTTCACAGGCAAGCACCTTAACCGCTAAGCTATTTCTCCAGCACTCTCTTATCTTTTAAAAATAGTTTATTTATTTCCAAGCAGAGAGAGATTGAAGAGAGCCAGAGAGAATGGACATGCCAGGGCCTCTAGCCACTGCAAATGGACTCGAGATGCACGCACTACTTGGTGCATCTGGCTTTATGTGGGTAGCAGGGAACCAAACGTGAGCCATTAAACATTGCAAGCAAGTGCCTTAACTGCTGAGTCATTTCTGCAGCCCTCTCATATATTTTTTAATTTTTTTTTGTTTATTTTTATTTATTTATTTGAGAGCGACAGACAGAGAGAGAAAGAGAGAGGGAGGGAGAGAGAGAGGGAGAGAATGGGCATGCCAGGGCTTCCAGCCACTGCAAATGAACTCCAGACATGTGCGCCCCCTTGTGCATCTGGCTAACATGGGTCCTGGGGAATCAAGCCTTGAACCAGGGTCCTTAGGCTTCACAGGCAAGCACTTAACTCCTAAGCCATCTCTTCAGTCCCTCTCTTATATTTTTGAGACAGCATCTTGCTATATAGTCTGGGCTAGCTTTGAACTCATGATCCGCCCCCATCTAAGTCTCCTGAGCAATGGGATTACAGATGAGTGCCACCATGCCTGGTTTGCCATGAATACTTTCTGCGCACAGTTCATACATTATTTCACCATATTTCTTATCTGTACCTGTAACTGTAAAGCTTCATTGCCAGCCAGCCATGAACAAGTGCATCTTGCTTATACTTGAAAAAACATCTGACCAAGTAAAATGAATCAAGAGCAACTCAGAACTCAAACTCAAGAATTCTACAGAGTCATTTTCCAGGCCTGTCAGAGTGAATGACATTTCATGTCAGGAAGAATCTCAACCCTTGCCTTTCCCCCTGGTGTCCTGGCTCACCATTCACCACACACCTCGAGGCAGAAAGGAGAGGGTGGTGGTTGGGAGAGAAGGCCATTCCATTTTAACAACTCTCATCTGAAGTGTTTTTCATGAGATGAAAGCTTCACAGAAACCTGACAGCTATCTCCCTTTGGGCAACATTATTGCAGGATGCACTGCAATAAATCAGGAGGTGTCTAGGTTTATTCACCATAAATCTTTCCCACGTGTGTATGTGATGGCACACATTCAACCTGTAAGATGTGGGATTCTGTAATGAAGCAAAATGTGCGATGTGTTTTACTGGACACAGAACTGGATATATTCTTTTTAATCTAGTCACCAAGGGCCTGTCGATGTGTGCATGTCTCTTCTGAGGTCAAGCATACTACCAAGCTCGGTCCCAATGAGGGCGCAAGAGAAGGAAGTCATCCTGAGAACCATGGGCGGCAAAGCCCAGTGGCTGCCTGTTGGGGACTTGCCACCGTCTGGCGCTGCGACGAGAAGCCACAGCGATGGCTGGAAGCTTTAGTGTCCTCGGATGACAAGCACCCGAATCTCAAGCCTCATCTGTAGATGCTGCACATAATTCTACGTGCCAGAAAATTTGACACGAAATTTCTGGAAACCCAGCCAAGGGAGTCAGATCCTATACTGAAGTGCATGTTTCATTTTAACTGTTGAAATAAAATTCTGATGTCTGCTGGTATCTGGCTAAATGTATGTGCTATGCTCATCAAACTGCTCAGTAAGCACTTCTCTTAATGTTCAGAGCCATGTATGAATGCTACTCTCACTTTTGGTCAGAGAACCTTCTCTTTTCAGATGGCAGTGACCTTGGGATAACTCAGAAGGCACCATGGTGCTGAAAAGAAGCGACAGAGGAGTGCTCAGCACTGAAATATCTCTATCTCACCTTCCAAGGCTCAGGGTCTACTGTGGAAGAGGTGGTGGAAAGAATGTAAGAGCCAAAGGAAGGGAAGGGCTCCTTACAACATGCTCCTCCAGACACAAAATGGCCTGGATATCCATGACCTCACAGTGCCTGACACTACCTACACAAGACCATCATAATAGGAGGAAAAGATCATGACATCAAAATAAAAGACAGGCTGATTGAGAGAGGGAGGGGATATGATGGACAGTGGAGTTTCAAAGGGGAAAATGGGGGCAGGGAAGGAATTACCACAGCATATTGTTTTAAATTATGGAAGCTGTCAATAAGAAATAAAATTTAAAAATTCTGTATGGGCCATGCCAATAATATTTATTTGATACATGGTTGTTTGACTGTATTTGTAATTTAGTTACATAATACACACATGAAGAAGTCCAAACTCTGATATGACAACATCTGTGTTCTAAGTTGACTTCTGAATATGCCAAAGGCCTGCACAGCCAGGAAAACCTGTGCATTGCTTGCAGACATGTTGAAGAACTGAGGAGCCATGTGATCTCATCAGTGAGTCCACTGGATCCCTAAGCACTGTCCCCCAGGTTGACCAGGGCCTACTCAAAATAATTGTGCTTACTAATCGTTAGAATGTATCGATATTCTTGCTATTCTTTCAGAGTCTATAAAATAGTACCAGTAATAATACAGATGAGGTGTTTTAATCCTGAAACGCATGAGCTATAAGACCTCTTAAACT
This sequence comes from Jaculus jaculus, assembly GCF_020740685.1. Classification (NCBI taxonomy): domain Eukaryota; kingdom Metazoa; phylum Chordata; class Mammalia; order Rodentia; family Dipodidae; genus Jaculus; species Jaculus jaculus. Next base: position 56,128,944 of record NC_059115.1, read on the forward strand.
TGGTGCATGTGGGCTGCAGAGATGGTTCAATGGAGAAAGCACTTGCCTTGCAAGCACGAGTTGCTGCTCTTGGTGCCCCCAAAAGTCTAGCACAGTAAGTAGTACTATCACCTGTAAGCCCAGAATGCTTAAGGCAGGAAGGAGGCAGAGGCAAGAGAACTGCCTGTAAGTTCATGGACCAGCAAGCCCGGCATGTGCAGCAAGGAGAACTGTGAACACCAGGCACAATGGGAGACCCTGCCCCAAGCAAGGTGGAAGGCAAGAGTGAACCCCTCATGTCGTCCTGATCTCGATACACACCGTGGCACTCCCACGTGCAAACGTGCATGCACACACAAAGGCTGTGACATGAGCTCTGGTGGGGGAGGGGTAAGCATCTGTAAAAGAACTAGGTTCTTGGGGCGGATAGATGACTTTGCTGTTAAGGCACTTGCCTGTGATGCCAAAGGACCCAGGTTTAATTCCCCAGTACCTACGTAAGCCAGATGCACAAGGTGGCACACACATCTGGAGTTCCGTTTGCAGTGATTGGAGGCCCTGGTGCACCTGTTCTCTCTCTCTTTCTCTCTAATAAGTTAAATAAAAAATTTTTTAAAAAGAACTAGGTTCTGGGCTGGAGAGATGACTTAGCGGTTAAGGCACTTGCCTGCAAAGCCGAAGGACCCAGGTTCTACTCCCCGAGACCCACATTAGCCAGATGCACAAGGTGGCACATGTGTCTGGAGTTCGTTTGTAGTGGCTGGAAGCCCTGGTGTGCCCGTTCTCTCTCTCTCTCACTCTGCCTCTTTCCCTCTCTCAAATAAATAAATAAAAATAAGATATTTTAAAAAAAGAACTAGGTTCTCACCTGTTCCCAGTTGTGTAGTGGGACAAAAGCTTAAATATACCTGAGCCATGAAAAAGCTCAGGACTGAATACTAGGAAAGTAGCCCTAAATGAACTATCCGAGGAAAGAATTACAGTATTGTCAATAAGTGCAGAGGAAACTCATATTAGAGTGCTGAAATCCAACCATGGGAGACAGGGCTAATGGTACCTGTTGGTAACCCAAGTACACAAGAGACAGAGCAGGAGAATCATGAGTTCAAGGCAAGCCTGAGCTACAAAGCAAGATATTGTTGCAAAAAAAAAGAGGGGTGCTAGAGAGATGGCTCAGCAGTTAAGGCGCTTGCTGCAAAGCCTGAAGACCCAGGTCCGATGCCCCAGTACCCACGTAAAGCCAGATGCATGGTGGCACTGATGTCTGGAGATGGTCTGCAACAGTTGGAAGCCTTGGCATGCCCGTTCTCTCTGTCTCTTTTCTGTCTATCTCTCTCTGCTTGCAAAAATATAAATAATATCCAGGCATGATGGTGCACACCTTTAGTCCTAGCACTCAGGAAGCAGAGGTAGGAGGATCGCCATGAGTTTGAGGCCACCATGAGATTACATAGTGAATTCCAGGTCAGCCTGGGCTAGAGTGAAACCCTACCTTGAAAAATATAAATATAAATAACAATATTAAAACAAAACAAAAAAATCATGGGTAGAGGTAGGTTCGGAAACAAGGATGTTTGAACTATTTTTTGTCCTGCCAAAATATGTAATAATCTTCATTCTAGAGAATTGGAACGTGGGTCCCAATTCCACGTGTCCCAAATCTTCAATAGAAAAAAAACACGCTTACCCCCCAGATCACTGTTGTCGAAGCATGCATGGATGGTGGTACTCCCTAAAGGAACACACATCATTACATGTTGGGATAACAGGCACAAACCTTGACAAGGAAGGCTCTGTCCCAAAAGTATTTCCGGAAGAGTTTAATATCTGCCTCCAACAAATGCTCGGCAGTGTGGTTAAGGGTCAGGGTCAACGTTTCTGATGAGTGAAGGAACTGCAAACAGGCATCTTCACTGAGCCACGCACGGGAGAAGCTTGGGGAACAGCCACTCTGAAAACTGAAACATCCCAAGTCAAAATCCAAGCACAGCTTTGGAGACGCCCCACCCAGCACCCGCCCTCCCCCCCTTGATACAAGTGCAACTGGATCACGATCCCGGAAAGTCATTCCCACGCTCAAATACGAAGATCATGTAAACAGATCCTTATCAAACCACCTGTACGCTTCCGCTTACAGGTGCGCTCGAAAAGACACTGAAAGTACTATGCGTTTGAAAAGATTATTGAATCGTAAAAACAGTCCTGTTTTAAATATAGAAATTTACCTCCATAGTTCATTCTCTTAATCCAAAAAGATGCCTTTCCCTTTAATGGAGCTCATGCAGAACATATTAGCTGGCAACCAATAGTTTATTAGTGGAAAACAGACATACTCTCCAGGGAGCATGATGAGCTTGCGATGTTGCAAACAACTGACCTAGTCATAACACACTGAGACCACTGTTGTAAGCCACTTTCTCATGCAAATTCTCATGCAAACATGCACAAATTTAATCACGTCATATTCCTGAATGCATTCATTAACAAGGAAACAATATCCCCAAACTAAATTCTTAGATATAAGCTCATTTTTTCTGCTCTGTCTTGGCGAAAAGCAATTGCATGTTCATTAGGTAGAAGTCGTGTTGATGGCTAGAATCACGCTCTCATGGATGGCTTATAAGATCACAGAATCACAACACTAAAGATGCCTCAGGAGAAAAATACTAATGTGCAGCAGGATGTCACCTCCCAACAGATTGCTCTGAGACTCCTCACTTCACAAAGCCATTTCCATGGCTCTTGCTTCTAACATGACCTCACTTTGTTAATGAACACTTGCTTTACAAAAATCTATAGTCTATAGCCGGGCGTGGTGGCATACGCCTTTAATCCCAGCACTCAGCACTCGGGAAGCAGAGGTAGGAGGATCGCCATGAGTTCAAGGCTACCCTGAGACCTGCATAGTGAATGCTAGGTCAGCCTGAGCTAGAGTGAGACCCTACCTTGGAAAAAAAAAAGAAGAAAGAAATATACAGTCTATAACTTGTGATGGCTTGACTTAGAATTTTTCAACTTTACAATGCTGCAAAAGACATCAGAAATCTGACTTCCAATTTTGAATTTTTATCTTCTTTCAGACTAGTGATAAACACTACCATAACTATAAGACTCTCTTGAGTTGTTAGACAGGGGCAGCAAGCCACATTCCCCAGTCAATCACACAGTCATGAGGGTAGAAAACATATTCTGCAGTGGACTGTCACCCAGCTCTGATGTTCAGTAGATTAAGCACAGTAAGTGCATTTGCAACTCAGGATATTTTCAATTAATGGTGGGTTCATGGAGACATACCTGTTTTAAGTTGAGGGGCTTCTGTACCACCCATTGAAATAAACAGTACCTCTCATGAAATGATTTAAAAAAAAAAAAGATGTATAAAGAGCGGTTGTGCTCTAAGACTTCACACTAATTACTGTCAAGGACTCCAGAATCTTCTAGAAAATATGTCCTGATGCCAACAAAAGAATGGACTCCACCTGAGCAGAAAGGTTGCTGTTTTTCATTTAGAATATGAACATTCTATCATACGATAAGAAGTTTGTAGTTTGTTTTTCATCTCATTCATGAGTGAAGCTATTAAACATGTAAACTCTTACAACACAACATCTTCTGGAGTTGGAAACAGGGAGGAGACACAAAGCTACCAGCATATGAGTGAGTCTATCTCTAGGACCTCAGTGGAACAGTGAACTAGGCCATGACAGTTTTAGACAAGGAAACAGGGCTGCACTCCCTAGAAAGGATAATTTCCTTTGGACAGGCTTATGTCAGGTTGATGGTCATTTGATCAAATAAGAGGGATAAAAAGAGAATGTTCTGGTTTTCTGCTCTAACATCCACTTATTCATTATATTACCATTAATTAATTGAATCAAATTCATTATATTGAGGTCAATACACCAAACAAGAAAAAAACAGCCCAATAAGACATCTCATGGAATAATGTTCTAACAAGATGTAATGTTTGTGTAGCACTTAATAATTTTCAATGTGCTCTTCTATTTATGATTTGTATTTTACTGAATGTTGAATTGAGACATTATGATATATGAACTCTCCTTTCATAAGTGAAGAATAATGTTGAATCTGAATCATTCCAAGTAGCAACACACTCGTTAGCCAGAATAAGTGTTGATACTATCATCCACATAGAGAACTTTATAGTCAATAAATTATTTTACTAAACCCTAATGACCATCCCATTGGATAACACTATCAGAGCTTTCTATTTATTCAACAATTCAACAAAACATTTTAATAAAAAGTATGTAGTTGGCACCAAACTAATAGTCCAGTAAGTAAAGCAAACATGGTCTTGGCTCTCAACTGACTTAAGAGAGAAGATATGCTACAAATGGTTACATAAAGTAAACTGTAACTATTATTGTAAGTTAAGCATAATCATAAAAGACCATAACTCAAAAGGATTCTCTGAGGAAATATCATTTAAGTTAAACTTGAGAAATACAAAGGGGTTAGGTCACTATTTACCCAATTACTTTTTTTTTTTTCATATCTCCCCACGATGGACATTTTTTTCCTGGCTCCCTCTTATGAAATGCTAGCATCAAATATATCTATTTATGTACTAAATGTGTATTGTACTGCAGACCAGAGAACTAACAGTAAAACATGTGAGCCAACATTAGCATGTAGTTTGATATTTCTGTTTTTCTAGGCTTTAGAGAAATGGTTAAAAGAGAAACTCGAGAAGCTAAAAAGAGAGAGACTAAAACAGCTGACTCACTTCATGATGTCTTCCACCAGCATGGAGTGTCCGCCACGGGAAGCTAAGTCTAATGGTGTGGCACCCTCTTCATTGGGTAATACCAGGGCCTGGACTCCCCCAGGGAGACACAAGAGGAAGTGGGAGAGCTTAGCCAAGCCCCACCTCGCAGCCAGGTGCAGGAGGGACTCTCTGTGTAGAGATGCTGAGGAGAAGGGAAAACATGATCATTAGTTCCTCCACTTACAAAGTTTGCTTTGTGCATTTGGTTAAAGAGACCATATATTTAGTAAAAATAAAAGTGTCAGAGTGAGAGCTGGAGAGATGGCTTGGCGGTTAAGGAGCTTGCCTGCAAAGCCAAAGGATCCAGGCTCAATTCCCCACAGTTCCCACGTAAGCCAAATGGTGTACACAAGGTGATGCACACGTCTGGAGTTCCTTTGCAGCGGCTGAAGGCCATGGTGCACCCATTCTGTCTCTATCCACTTCTTTCAAATAAATAATAAAAATTAAATTTTTGTTTTTTTTTTAAAGTATCAGAGCTGGAAGGAACCAAAAGCATCTAATCCCACCCTTACTACATGAATGGGGAGATGTCTGGGGACTTGCTCCAGGTCAGAAAGTAGGATGAGGTTGGAGTTAGGTGTGCTCCTTACAGAGCTCTTTCCAGCCACTACGCAACACATTGCCACCATCTGTCACTAAGTATGCAGGAACATCACCTAAGGATACAGGTCCAAGGGAAAGTTCATTCTTGGGAAACACGTTTTTCAATTTCCAAGGTGTCCTCTGAAAAAATTGGACTAAGCTTGCAGGGCAGACTCTCAAGGCCAAGAGCATAGAACGGCCTCCAGTCATCTTTTGAGCTATTCCTCCCTTAGGAGAAACTATGACAAAAACAGCTTTTTATGTCCAAAGCACTTGAGACCACAGTCTTTCTCAAACCTCACAGTGGTGATTTTACTAGCTATTAGATCCCTGGATCATTTCAATAGGGCCAAAGCCACCACAACACTTTGCAGCAGTGAGGCACGGGTTTTTGTAAATGCCCTTGGACACAGGCCCTTGGTGGTTTTGTTTGGTTTCTGCTCACTGTGATTGTTTCCTGACCATCATCTCACAGCTGACAGGCCCTGAAGATTTAACTGCTGGTAATACATGAAGTCATTAGCCACTTGTAGAGTTTAACAGCAATTATCTACTTTAAAATCTCAATTATTTGTGTATGTTTGTGTAGAGTTTAAACTCTTGTCTTCCTACCATAATAGCTGGAGGCCAGGAACACAGGTGGTCTATCACAATGTGTTGTAAATGTGTAAAAGATAAACATTTCCCTGCATTAAAAAAGCAAGGGGCTGGGAAAATGGCTTAGCGTTTAAGGCAGCTTGCCTGTGAAGCCTAAGGACCCCAGTTCAATTCCTCAGGACCCACATAATCCAGATGCATAAGGGGGCACATGCATCTGGAGTTCATTTGCAATGGTTGGAGGCCCTTGGTGAGTCCATTCTGTCTTTCTCTCTGCCTCTTTCTCTCTCTCTCTTTCAAATAAATACATTTTTTTTAAAAAAAAAAGCAAGGGCTGGAGAGATAGCTTAGCGGTTAAGCACTTGCCTGTGAAGCCTAAGAACCCCGGTTCGGGGCTTTCGACTCCCCAAGACCCACATTAGCCAGATGCACAATGGGGCGCACATGTCTGGAGTTTGTCTGTAGTATCTCGAACCTTAGGCTTCACAGGCAAGCGCTTAACCACTAAGCCATCTCTCCAGCACTGGAGGTCAGTTCTTATTGGCTGTGTGTGTTGCTGAATGGAGCAAATGTCACTTCAAGTTCTGCCTTAGCTACTTCCTGTTTTTTTTCTGTTTGTTTGTTTGCTTGTTTCTCGAGGTAGGGTTTCACTCTAGCCCATGCTGACCTGGAACTCACTACGTAGTCTCAGGTTGGCCTCGAACTCACGGCAATCCTCCTCCCTCTGCCTCCCGAGTGCTGTTATTAAAGCGGTGCGCCACCACACCCAGCCATCTTCCATCCCCCCACCTTTTTTTGTTGTTTTTTTTTTTTTGAGGTAGGGTCTCACTCTGGCCCAGGCTGACCTGGATGGAACTCACTATGTAGTCTCAGGTTGGCCTTGAACTCACGGCGATCCTCCTACCTCTACCTTCCAAGTGCTGGGATGAAAGGCGTGCGCCACCACACCCGGCTCCTTGGCTACTTCTTAAATGAAATGTGCCCATGGAAACTGTGTCCTCCCAGTTTGGACTCCCACTGATGGAACATTAAGGACAAAAATGCCTGCCTCCCCGCAGCTTACAGTCCACATGAGCATGCTCTTACTGTTTTCCTGTCTTCACTATTCCCAGAGATTCCTGCTCAAGCAAACAACTGATTTTTTATTTACTTTTTTAATTGCAGAAATTTCCCTGAAGACTCATCAACTCGTAGGCCTTGACAGCACAGAGAAGTCCTAGATGCAATTGCAAACTCTCATGCTCCTGGCTGGCTCCTAATCAGTCTCTTCTCCCAGCCCATCAGTCTCCCTTACCATCAAACTTCAGTTTCCCAGTGAATCCCAGTCTGGCCACCCCCAGACCCCAACCACCACTAAGGTGCTGCTTGCCTCGCGAGGACGGCAGTCGGTGCAGCTCTGTCTCGTCGGCAGGCTGGCTTGATGGGATTTGGGGTGCCTGCATCTGATAAAACGCTAATGTGAAACAGTGAGAAGGAAACATTCCACTGCCCCTGCACATAAATGCCAAATAAAATTGCTCAACTGAACATATATTCATAGGTTTTTTTTCCAACTATTTCTATATCTAGACGAATGAATATAAGGTTTTAGATTTCAAATATATAAATGAGCCTGTTTCACAGTGAAGTGCCACCAAGATCTTCCTGCATATTTGCTCTGTTGTTTTTCCTTTTTTAAATATTTTATTTATATTTATTTATTTGTTTGAGAGAGAAAGGAGAGAGGGAAAGAGAATGGGCACACCAGGGCCTCCGGCCACTGCAAATGGACTCCAGATGCATACGCCCCCTCCTGCATCTGGCTAATGTGGGTCCTGGGGAATTGAACCTGGGTCCTTTGGCTTAGCAGCTTAACTGCTAAGCCATCTCTCCAGCTCTGCTCTATCACTTTCACATGACACAGCATATATCCCACCCACCCACCCCCAGTAAAATAACATCCGAAACACCAAAACATCTACTGTAAGACCCCCAGAATGAGGACCCCACGCTCTGCCCGGAAATGGCGATACCCCAAATCACTCACGAGAAACGGTCTTGATGCAAACAGCAAGAGGATTTTTATTCCAAGCATGCTGGGGCCCACAGTCGTACACCACGCAGGGGTAGAGGACTGCAGAGCCTCGAATGCAGGAACAGGACAGTTTTTATAGGGTTTCTAACAAAGCATTAGACCAATCATTTTTTTAACATCAGGAGCCCGTGGGGTGCAAGCCAGTCAGTTTGTGCCACTCCATAGTTTCTAAGCCAATTAGTTTAATTTGTTCAAGCCCCTCGTGGACCAATCAGTCTCCTATGACCTTGGAGGTCAGCATTTGCGCAGGTCCTTGGGTGGGGGTAGCAGAGTGTGGTATCAGTCTCCTATGACCTTGGTGGTCTGAGGCAGGCTGCTACGGCTTATGGTGCGGGCTACTAAGGCTTACGGTGTGGGCTATTAAGGCTTATGGAACAGGCTATTTACAGAAACCAAATAAGTGGTTCACTTTATTACTCATTTCCCATCCTTGAGGGCTATCTCATGCCCTTTTTACCTAGTTTTATATTAGGAGCGGGCTCTGATATAATGAGAAGAGGGATTCTTTACTTGCTTCCAACAGAGAGTAAAGGCTGGAGTTTGAGGTATGCAGGGGCCCGCTTAAGCTCCCTTTGGAGCGTGATAGTATTTCTGGGCTTCTGAATTCTTGGGCCTTTCACTACAAACAGACAAGGCGGTATGGAAGCACACAGCTACCAGACATTTGATTAATATATTTCATTCATCTTGATGAAAAGCAAAGGAGCTCTGTTGGTTTCATTTTTTTTTCCCCAGTGCTTGAGATCCACCCCAGGGCCTGGTATACACTAGCCATGTGCTAGCTATTAAAGAACTGATCTTTATTTTGCCCTGGAAGGGAAGGATCATCATGCTTACTTGATTAAAAAGTAGGGGCTTTCATTAAAGAATCTATAAACAAGAACAACAACAAAAAAAAGTAGGGGCTTTGTAACTAACAGATTCCCAGCAGAATCAATATTGGCATTTTTCTTCCCTTTTAAACAATAACCAGGATGAAACTTGTCGGGATCAGGTAGCAAAACAAACACACACCTGCACACCCATGCACACGTACACTTATTGTCAGCATAAGAAATCAGCCAAGGCTGGAGAGATGGCTTAGCGGTTAAGCGCTTGCCTGTGAAGCCTAAAGACCCCGGTTCGAGGCTCGATTCCCCAGGACCCACGTTAGCCAGATGCACAAGGGGGTGCACACGTCTGGAGTTCGTTTGCAATGGCTGGAGGCCCTGGCGTGCCCATTCTCTCTCTCTCTCTCCCCCTCTTTCTTTCTCTGCCTGTCGCTCTCAAATAAATAAATAAAAATAAACAAAAAAAAATTTAAAAAGAAATCAGCCAGCCATCCTAGAGTAGAATTACAAAGTCACAGATTCCAATTTGACTGTGCAGCGAAATGTCCCATGTTTGTACAGGTTACAATTTTCTTCCAAGAAAAATACAATCCGCCGGACTCATCTAAGCCCTTTGTGCTCCCTTTTAAAATAATAACACTGGTAAAAGCAAATGCAGCGTCAGCCACATAATTGGTCCTCTTGAGAGCGTCTCTGCTGCAATGCCCTAAAATGAGGTGCAGTTCATTGTATTCAGCGGACCAACAGAGGGAGTGTGGGAGGCGATGTTTGCTCGGCCAATCCCAGCCCTGCAAGTCCCAGCTCTCTGCTCCGTGTGTGGGAGCTCCGACCCACCTCTCCCATGGGAGAGAACAGTAACCACGTGCTTCTCTCTCTCTCATCTCCTCTCACCCTCCCTACTTCTGGGAGAGGAAAGAAGGCAGGGAAAGAGAAAGAAGACTCTCTCGACATTAAAAACAAATAAAATGGCCAGCGTGTTGTAAGAGAGAGCTGTCACATTCAGTGTGAAAGTTCAGCACACAGAAGGCAAACAACTCGAAAGAGGAAGCATCAAGACCAGATAAATAATTCTGCTGGTTAGAGAGTTTCAGATTTCTTATCAGTGGCCGGCAAAACAAACTGTGAAAAGGAGTTATACAATTTGACAGAGGTAGGGCTTTTTAATTAAAATGAAAACAAAAAAAGACTACCAAATAAATGACTCTTCCTGTTTTCTTGGTACCAGGTTTTTTTTTTCTTCTTTTTTAGGAGCACTTGTAACTAAGGCAGAATTATTAATAATTGCTGTAATGGCAAACATTGAAAGGTATGACTTCTAACATCCTGTGAACATAATCACTCAGACACAGTGTGGAACTGAGCAGGTGTGTCTTTCAATAAACCATTCCCACTACAGTGCAGTCAGAGCCCTGTCTGCCCTAGACAGGGAAGGAAACTTCCTTGTCTCACTGGGCCTCACTGCATGCATTATCAGCTCCTTTGCTATTAAATATGCCTGGCACAAAAATATGCAAGACTCCTGTATTCCTTACTTCTCTCATTGCCATGGCCGAATATCTGACAAGAAGCTACTTGTAAAGAAGGAACTATTTTATTTTGGCTCTCAATTTGAAGCGATAGGGTCTATCATGGCCAGGAAGGCGTGGTGGTACTAGCAAGAGGTGGCTGGTCACATTGTATCACTCCAGCGAGGAAGCAGAAAGCTTCAATGCTGGTGCTCAGTGGGCTTCCTTTATATTGAGTCTGGGATTCCATCTCATAGGATGGCACTGCCCACATTCAGGGAAGGTGCTCACCCTTTAGTCAATCCTCTCTGAGAACACCCTCATTGATGGGGACCCAAATTTGTGTCTCACTTACGCTGTAGGCGTTTCTTAGCCAAAGCAAGTGGAAAATAGAAAACAACCATCACAAATCCACCTTTTGTCAACCTGACACCCAAACACATCACTTTTATTTTATTTTATTTTTGGTTTTTCAAGGTAGGGTCTCACGCTAGCCCAGGCTGACCTGGAATTCACTATGTAGTCTCAGGTTGGCCTTGAACTCACGACGATCCTCCTACCTTCTTCCTCCCGAGTGCTGAGATTAAAGGCGTGTGCCACCACACCCGGCTCAAACACATCACTTTTAAATCAGAAAATTCTGCCCCTAGCCCTCTAAGGATCACAGCCACCCTATAATGCAAATGCAGTTAGTTCACCTCTAAGAGTTTCCTAAGCTTTCACAGTTCCAACACTTCAAAAGGCCAAAGGTCAAAATCTCTTCTGAGACCCAAAGAAGTTTTAAATGTAAGACCCTCCCTAATAAAAAGAACAAGTTACATGCTTTCAATATACAACTGCAGAAGGATAAAGATTTCCATTCCAAATGGAAGGAAAAGGGACATGGTACAGAAAGATTGGATCACAGTATGACCAAAATTCAGCAGGGCAAACACCCAACCCAGCATCAGGGACTCCTGATAACATTATCAGTACCCTAACAGGCTTAGGTAGCTCTGCCTGGGTTCTTTGCCTAAGGGGCATGTGGTCTCTGTGTGGGGCTGGCTCTAGCTTTCCTCTGCAGACAACCCCATGTTGCTGGCACCTCCAATATCTTGGGGTCTCCAGTGCAACCTGGGCTTCACTTTCCCAGCTTCACACGGTGGCCTGTCAGGACCCCTTTTGCAGGAAATCTGTCCCTTCCACACATTACCTGGCTTTAGAGGCATCCTAGAACCTCGGTGAAATTCTGCATGATCCTTAACCCTGACATTTTGTACCACGGCAAGTTCTCCTGCTAGACATAGTGTGGCACCTTGGGCCACAGCCGCAGCAGCCTCTATGTGGCTGGCCTCGCTGTGCTGCAGAGGCAGATCCTGGGAAACCACTTTCACGGGTGCTGCAGCTACCTGCTCTGGCACAGGATTTAAAATAATGGTAAATGAGCCGGGAAGTAGTGGCGCACGCCTTTAATCCCCGTACTCGGGAGGCAGAGGTAGGAGGATCGCTGTGAGTTCGAGGCCACCCTGAGACTACATAGTGAATTCCAGGTCAGCCTGAGCTAGAGTGAGACCCTGCCTCGAAAAATATATGACAAAAGAAGAAACTCAAGGGGAGGAGGATTTATCTCAGCTCGTGATTTGAGGAGATACAGTCCATCGTGACGGGGAAGGAAAGGTGGCTGGTCATCATACCCATGGTCTGGAAGCAGAAAGGGACTGATGTTGCTGTTCAGCTGGCTTGCTCTCTTCTTCATTTTTATTCAGTCTGGAATCCCACCCCATGAGATGGTGCTGCCTAGTTCAGGGCAGGCCTTTCCTCTCTAGTTAATCCTCTCTGGAAACACCCTCACAGACACACCCAAAGGTGTAGCTCACTAACTGTCAAGTTGACAATCAAAATTAACCATCAGAGTTCTAGAACAATTCAGCCCTATCATGAACTTATGGTAAACAAAGGTATATGGAAAAAAAAACAGCATACACAAAGGAAACTTCCAGAACACCTGAGACACAAGATCAGAGTCAGCCAGATGTTTTGGTGGCTACTCATGGAAAGTGGTCTTGCTTCCTGGTCAATCTGCATTTGGAACTATTACTGTACCTACATAATACATCATTATACCTTTCAATTAGCAGAAAAATTCAGCCTGGAAAATTGAAAAATTAACTTGTCAGTGTATTAACTTATCAATGTAGGCTCATCAACAAATGTACCACACTGTGATGGATGCCGATGAAAAGCAAAGGGGGAGTGTAGGAAATTTCTCTACTTCTGTGTCTTCTATTCAAGTATGTAATGAACTTAAAACTGCCATATAAAAAAAGAAAGTCCATTAAAAATAAAACATAAAGCCGGGCATGGTGGCACACAGCTTTAATCCCCGCATTGGGAAGGCAGAGTTAGGAGGATTGCTGTCAGTTCGAGGCCACCCTGAGACTACGTAGTGAATTCCAGGTCAGCCTGGGCTAGAGCAAAACCCTACCTTAAAAATAAATAAATAAAATATAAGCATTTCCCCAACACATCACTGCATACCCATGTTTACTGTAGCACTGTTTACAATAACCAGGGCATGGGATTACCCTGGGGACTATCAACAAATGAATGAATAAAGAAAATGTGGTATAAATATGAACCATGGAATTATGTTTGCCAAAACAGGTAAAATAAAATTATGTCAATTGAAGGCAAATGAACTGAACTGGATACCCTCATCTTAAGCAAAATTAAGCCAGTCTCATAAAGATAAGTGTCATTTTTCTCTTATATATGAAATTTATGGAGCAGTGGAACAGACATGAAAAGTAAAAGGGAGACTATTAAAGATGCGTGAGGAAAAAGGGTAAGGGGAAAGAGGTGATATGAAAAGGAAACAGGGGCTGGAGAGATGGGTTAGCAGTTAAGGTATTTGTCTACAAAGCCAAATGATCCCGGTTGAATTCCCCAGGACCCACGTAAGCCAGATGCACAAGGGGGCACATGCATTGAGAGTTCATTTGCAGTGGTTGGAGGCCCTGGCACACCCATTCTCTCTCTCTCTCCCTCTTTCTCTGTCAAATAAATAAATATTTTTTAAAGAAACAGCTGAAGTTCAAGACCCTCCCTAGAACCAGTAGATCATAACTTCTGAAGTGGTGCCTAAGCATTCAGCTTTCCTAAAGATTTCTAAGCGTAAAACCTGAGTGGGATCCATCACTTTAAGTCAAGTGGTGGCCAGAAAAGTGCATCCTTATGCTCTGTCTGTACACTGTCTTCCCAATCCACTGTGAAGTTCTATCATCAGCTAGGGGAAAAAAAAAAAAATCACCAGAGCAACCATGACAAAAGTTTTCTGTCCCTTTTACAAGTTATCTTTCATCCAAATCCCTTATTGCCAAGCCAGAAGAGACTTAAAAAAATATTGGGGCTTAAACATGATGCATGTAATAACCTAAAAGCCAATGATATTTTTAAGCACAAGTAAATTTAGAAAGGATTTCAGCTTTCTGGACTTAGTATTGTTTCATAGTTCCTGAGTGGAGCCATTGAAATGTATTCAACATAATAAGTATCTGAAAGACCAGCTTTCTTTCATTCATGTAAATCCAATTCATTAGAGTGAGCTCTACTCTGGTATCCAAAGTCACATAATCCCAGAGGTCCCAGCTTGTACAACAAAGTCATTAAATACACAAACATAGAATAACACTATTTTTTTTTTTTTTTTTTTTTTTTTAGTTTTATTTGTTTATTTGAAAGCAGAGAGAGAGAGAAGACAGACAGAGAGAGAATGGGTGCACTAGGGCCTGTAGCCACTGCACACAAATTCCAGATGTATGTGCCCCTTGTGCATCTGGCTTACATGGGTCCTGGGGAATTGAACCTGGGCCCTTTGACTTTGCAGGCAAATGCCTTAACTGCTAAGCCATCTCTCCAGCCCGAATGACACTACTTCTATGGGCCAAGCCCATGCACATAAAGACGGACGTGGTCCCTGACCCTGAACTGTGAACAGCCAGCTCGGGCCCTAACATTCTGGACGGCTGTTTCCACCACTCTAAAATATACAGCGTGGACATCAGTGCCAGGTAGTAAGAACCCAGCACCACACTGTATAATGCAAAAGCAGACAAGCCAATGTGCTAAAAACTTTAACTTGGGCATTCACGGAACCATAATTTCGGGGAGAGCGTTTAATTCTCATGTACCAAACTGCCTGGTCTCTAAAGGGAAATGACACCATCCGGGCCTACATGGACATATCAGGGGGCTGGAATGGAACAGGGCTCTCAAGAACGGTACACATTGATCTGACCTTTTAAATAGAAAAACACCCTGATGAACTGTCACTCAATAGATGTGCAGTATGCTTGAAAACAGTTTTCCTCTGGTTATCATTTAGAAGCATAATTGAAGGGACCTAGCCTCCTGCTTAGAATGCCCTGTAATTGCATCAGGTTACTATAGTAGACACGCCATTAAGTCAAATGCGCCATAATCCCCTGCCTCGGGCAGCAGGCGCTCATTAGGGGTTATAAGCACCAATTAGGCCAGACCTCCTTTGCACCTGTGTAATCCATTTTCCTTTCTGTGTTAGTATTGCTTTAAGGCTATGATTCAAGTCCACCATCCCACTCAACAGACACGTAACAGCTTTGGCTCTCCCCTGACACCAAAGATGAAGGGATATTGCAGAAACTCTGCCCTTTTCATTCTACAGGGACCCTGCTCTGTTTGGGAGTCAAATGTAAATATGTCGCTTCTTCGCCATATTATTCACAAGCAGAGAAAACATGATGACATTTCATCTTGCAACTAGCCTTTCAATGTCGAACACTGCTAGGAAACTGATCAGTGGTATATAGCTGGGAAGGGTTCACTCACTGCCCTGGAACGACATACCAGACCCTTAGGTCCCAAGTCTCAGAGTAAGTAAGAAGTGTTCAAGTCTTCAGGTATGAGCTATAACATTCTTGCGAGAGTTTATCTTCCCCTTCACTGTCACAGGTACAATCAGCATGGGATAATCCAACGAGAAGGTAAGAGGAAACCAAACAAACAGGAAGTCCACATAAAAGGTGCTGCCTGGGCTGGAGAGATGGCTTAGTGGTTAAGGCACTTGCCTGAAAAGCCTAAGGACCCACGTTCGATTCTCCAGGTCCCACGTAAGCCAGATGCACATGGTAGTGCATGCGTCTGGAATTTGTTTGCAGTGGCAAGAGGCCCTGGCATGCCCATTCTTACCCTCTTTCTCTCTGTCCTTCTGTCTGCCTCTAACAAATAAAAATAAATCAGAAAAAACGTTTATACAAAAGGTGCTGCCTATTTAGGGTGAGGCTGGGGAGATTGGGCAAAGTCTCAAATAAAGCAATGAGCCATCACACCCATTCTTAGTTCATACTTTCTAGGTGCCAGTAACAATGGTAAGGATTTTACATTCCTTGTTTCTATAGACATTTAACATTTGTTAGTCTTTTGTATATATCATCTCATTTAATCCCAAATCCCTTTTACTTCTTCCAAAAATCAAGTTTGTAACCACTATGTCTTCCATTACACAGAGGCTAGCTTGAATTGGCTTTAACTGTAGTGTGCATGTCAATGAAACCATATTAAAGGCAACAATCACAACAAGAACTCAACACTGTAAATGTTAACCTTTTGAAGGGAAACATAGCAGTCTTATAAGAACTAGGAACTACATTTTTGAAATAATCAAGGATGGATTTATTCAATACTGAATATGCCTATACCTCCTATTATAAACTACAGATGGGGGCTGGAGAGATGGCTTAGTGGTTAAGCACTTGCCTTTGAAGCCTAAGGACCCTTGTTCAAGGCTCAACTCCCCAGGACCCACGTTAGCCAGATGTACAAGGGGGCACACGCGTCTGGAGTTCGTGTGCAATGGCTGGAGGCCCTGGCGCACCCATTCTCTCTCTCTATATATATATATATATGCCTGTTTCTCTGTCTGTCACTCTCAAATAAATAAATAAATTTTAAAACATGTTTAAAAAACTAAAAAAAAAATAAATTACAGATGGAACAGTGGGAGTCATGGAAAAAATGGTACAGGAATAATCCCAAAATAGATGTCTTGCAAGAGATTAAAAGCCAGGGGGGGGGGTGCATGCCTTTAATGACAGTACTATGGAGGCAGAGGTATGAGGATCACTGTGAGTTCAAGGCCAGTCTGGGCTACAGAGTGAGTTCCAGGTCAACCTAAGGTAGAGTGAGACCCTGCCTCAAAGAGAGAGAGAGTGTGTGTGTGTTTGTGTAAGAACAGATAGAGCACTTAATAAGTGTGAGGAGGTGGGAGGGACAGACGTAAGCAAAAGGAAAAGGAGCTGCATCAATTCCATAGGCCCAGGCCACCCCCAAATGTAAGGTCTTTCTCTACAAGCATACACACGGCAGCCTGAAAAATAAAAGCATCCCCAACTACAGGGGTGGACAGATATATAGAAA
Organism: Jaculus jaculus; assembly: GCF_020740685.1. NCBI lineage: Eukaryota > Metazoa > Chordata > Mammalia > Rodentia > Dipodidae > Jaculus > Jaculus jaculus. The sequence goes on from NC_059115.1 coordinate 56,145,738, forward strand.
CCTAGGGCAAGATTGTAGAAGACTCCTTATGGTTGCTACCTACACCAAGGCTCAGATTTGAGAGTCAACAGAAGCCTTGAAGAGGCCGCAGGCTCAAGTAAAGGGGGTCATGAAAGGGATGCACAATTGGCCATTTCCCTAAGACCCTAGGTCACTTCCCATTCCCTGCTTCATACTGTTGCAGGTCTCCCCCACTCAGCTTATTCAACCACTAGCCCTTCACCACTAAAGTTGGGGAGTTTTAAAACTCCTGGGTTATTTATGTTTTAAATAAGACCGTACAAGGAGAGCTACCAGCATTCAGGTCTTATTAAGAAATGTGTGAAAACTACAAACCTTTTTTTTTTTTTTTTTTTTTTTTTTGCTTTAAGTATTAAAAGATTTTTTTGGCTGCTGTCATTTTCAAGTTCAATTCCAGGCCTTTATGTGCAATCCAAAGTTGCTATGTGTACCCTGCATGTTTAGAGGTGTCCAAGAGCAGAGGAGGTGGGGATGGGATTTGACCTTCCAGAGGTGAACCTCGAAACCTTCCAGGGTTTGGAATCCTTTGGGAAGCACATCAGGGTAGGGTGTTTAGAACTAAAAGGTTCCATTCACATTCTTTTTCCTTGGAAATTATCATTGAGGAAAGGAAAGTGACCTGAAGATAACCTTGTGTTCTATTTCCCAGACGTGGGAGTAAAGGTGTAATTCTCTACTTCAGTCTAAAGGCCAGTATTGCAGGATGAAAGCAGAAAGCTACTTTTAAAGGAGGAGTTTAAGCTGTTCCTTCTTTAAGGTAAAACGTTTCTTGAATAGAGAATGCGCTCATTAAGAAGGACTAACATGGGGCCAGAGAAATGGCTTAGCAGTTAAGGCACTTGCCTGTGAAGCCTAAGAACCCAGGTTCGATTCCCCAGGACCCACGTAAGCCAGATGTACAAGGTGGTGCATACTTCTGGAGTTCATTTGCATTGGCTGGAGGCCTTGGCATGCCCATTCTCTTTCTCTATCTGTGTCTTTCTCTCTCTCTCAAATAAATAAAATATTTTTAAAATTAAAAAAAAGAAGTACTGACTTAAGCTGAAAAATAAATCCAAATCATCTGAGGGGAGCAAAAGTCCTTTTCCTTAGAAGCTCAATTGTAGCTTATAGTCTGTACTGCCAAAAATTCAATCCCTTACAAAAGCTTTAATTAACAAGAGCTTGAAAGATAAGAAAATATTTTAAAGTTAAGAATTTGAAATGTCACAAATGATACACACACACACACAACACATATGTATGTGCATATATATATATATATATCCATTGTGAAGCAATTTTATCAAGTTACCATAGAAATTTACTATTACTTGTATTCCAGAGACCCCTCTTCCGCTCAGAAGTATTCAGCTCCTGGGTTACCTTAGCAACCGAAGGAATATAAAACCAGTTTAACATATCAAAAAAAGTGTGGAGATATTTGTCCCACTACCACTGTCCAAAGTGACAAAAGACTAGAATTACTTTTAACAAATTCAAGATTTTGGGCTGGAGAGATGGCTTAGGGGTTAAGGCACATGCCTGTGAAGCCTAAGGACCCAAATTTGATTTTCCAGGTCCCACATAAGCCAGATGCACATGGTGGCACATGCATCTGGAGTTTGTTTGCAGTGGCTAGAAGCCCTGGTATGCCCATTCTCTCTCTCTATGTCTCTCATAAATAAATAAATGCAAATAAAATCTTTTAAAAAGTTAAAGATTGGGCTGGAGGGATGGCTTAGCGGTTAAGTGCTTGCCTGTGAAGCCTAAGGGCCCCAGTTTGAGACTTGATTCCCCAGGACCCACATTAGCCAGATGCACAAGGGGGCACAGGCATCTGGAGTTCATTTGCAGTGGCTGGAGGCCCTGGCATGCCCATTCTCTCTCTCTCTCTCTCTCTCTCTCTCTCTCTGCCTCCTTCTCTGTCTGTCACTCTCAAATAAATAAACAAAAAAAAATTAAAAATAAAATAAAATAAATTTTTAAAAAGTTAAAGATTTCCAAAGAAACACGCAAACTGCCAAAAAATCATTAATTTAAAACTAGGGGTGGCAGTTATAAATGTGCATGTTGAAAAAACTCTTATGAGTTTCCTACCCACCAGTGTTTCAGCTTCTGTCATTTCAAACTTCCTTCCGGTACAAAGCTTTGGGGCAGAATAATGAAGCACAAATAGGCCACAAGCCAGCAAGGAAGACTTACACCCCAACATGTCCTTGCCTGCTTCCTAAGACCTGGGACCCAAGCGAAGTCAGCCCAGGCCTGTTCCCGGGTCCTCCTTGCTCCTCTCTGACACTATCGCCAGCTGATTGTATTCAAGGAGGAAAAAACAGGCCAGACTCTATTGCAAGTGTTAAACAAATCTGGCTTCTTCTTGGTTACTGATTTTTTTAAAAAATATTATATTATATACTATTTAAAGAAAAACAGAGCCGGACATGGTGGTGCGCTCCTTGAATCCCAGCACTCGGGAGGCAGAGGATCACCGTGAGTTCAAGGTCACCCTGGACTACATAGTGAATACCAGGTCAGTCTGGGCTACAGTGAGACTCTACCTCAAAAAACTAAAAATAGAGAGAGAGAGTCTGAGAGAGAGAGAGAGAGAGAGGGAGAGAAACCAAACACTGCCAGGTTACACGTCCCTCTCTCTGACGGCCTAGAAGAAAGGCGGTGTCTGCATGCGGCTTGAAGTAAGATGTAGCTATCACATAAAGTTGGTGATTTCCCTGTCTCTTCCATAATGAAGTGGTAATTCTAACTTCATGATTTTGCCTACAACAAGAAGCATATTTCAACTGTTATTTAAACTCGCTATGTGGACAGGAGCAACCAAGACACAGTTTAGGGGCTGGAGAAATGTCTCAGCGGTTAAGGTGAATTTGCCTGCAAAGCCTAACGAGCTGGGTTTGATTCCTCAGTGCCCACCACACAAGGTGGTGCACACATCTGGAGTTTGTTGGCAGTGGCTAAAAGCCTTGGTGCTCCTATTTTCATTCATATTCTCTCTCCTCTCTCTCTCTCTCTCCCTCTCTATCTCTTTCTCTCTCCCTCTCCTTGGAAATAAATAAATAAAACATTTTTTAAAAAAGATATAGTTTGAGGTGGAGAGATGCCTTAGCAGTCAAGGTGCTTGCTTGCAAAGCCTAAGGACCCAGGTTCAACTTCCCAGAACCCATATAAGCCAGATGCACAAGTCAGTGCATGCGCACAAGGTGGCACCCACACCTGGAGTTTGACGGCAGTGGCTAGAGGCCCTGGCATACCAATTTCCTCTCTGTAGCTCTTTCTTGCATGCTGTTTCCCTCTCTCTCATAAAAAATATACAGTTTAACAGTAGCTGGAGAACTTCCAGTATTAAAAACTTGCTTCTGATGCCCTTTGGCTCTGCGTTTCTCTTTCCTCTCTTGAGTTGAAATAAACATTATTCTTTTTTTAAAAAAAAAATATTTTCTTTTTATTTATTTATTTGAAAGAAGGAAAGAGAGAGAGAGAGAATGGGTGCACCAGGGCTCCCAGCCACTGCAAACGAACTCCAGACGCATGTGTCACCTAGTGCATCTGGCTAACATGGGTCCTGGAGTGTCGAACCTGGGTCCTTAGGCTTCACAGGCAAGTGCCTTAACTGCTAAGCCATCTCTCCAGCCCAAACATTATTCTTTAAAGGACACTAATCCGTGAAGACCCTATCAGCAGAGCAAAGGACCGTGTTGGCTCTCCTTCTTTGTATCAGCCTCACATTACGTTCCCTGTACCATGCATTACCCACGTGTTTCACAACAAAGCTCACCATTTTCCCTTTAGCTCCTCGTTCATTATACGGTGACTGGCTTTTAGACGCACAGGGGCTGCTTGGGCTTGCCTTGAGAACATGAATTCTGCAACTAATGACTCACACCTCTCAGCTCTCGAGTCAGCCTTAAATCTACTGCAGTGTTGTTTGGCAGCTGTGGAACATACTCTTAATCTGACTTTTGAAGTAATTAAAATATTAAATTCCCTAAGCCATAACCATTCCGTCCACCAGTTCCACCAACTGGTCCTCTTTGAGGACAGCTCTTCAGTCAACACATGGATCCATAGCTCACTAAATACATGAGCTGTGTTTAAGTTTAAGCCCTGAAGAAAAGATGCAAAAACCCAACTGGCTTACTTCCAGCCCAGAATAACTCACAGAGGCAGGACGAGAGTGGAACTCTTTAAATTCAATAAAACAATCTCATCAAACTTTGTTAAAGGTTCTAATATTCTTCCTTTCTAATTCAGTTCCTGGTATCACCTTTACAAACCAAGCTTAGTTAGTTTTTAGTTGTCATATCAGGATCTCCTATGTACCATATGGAACAGAAGAACATCTGACTCGAAGGAGTCAAATGAACCACTTCCATTGAGAGTCCTGCAGAAGGGTGCAGATTAGCTTTTCTGCACATGCATGTTTGTGCGGTGTGCGTGTGTGTGTGTGCACGCATGCTCAAACATGCAGGTGCTTATGCGCATGTTTGCATATGCATGTGGAGACCAGAGGTTGATATCAAATTTCCTCTTCAATTGCTCTCTACCTTACTTTTTTATTATTATTATTTATTTATTTGAATTTATTTATTTGAGAGCGACAGACAGAGAGGGAAAGAGGCACAGAGAGAGAGAGAATGGGTGCACCAGGGCCTCCAGCCAGTGCAAACGAACTCCAGACGCGTGCGCCCCCTTGTGCATCTGGCTAACGTGGGTCCTGGGGAATCGAGCCTCAAACCTGGGTTCTTAGGCTTCACAGGCAAACGCTTAACCGCTAAGCCATCTCTCCAGCCCCCACCTTACTTTTTGAGACAGAGTTTCTCACTCAATGTGGAACTCACCAACTTGGCTAGAGTAGCTAGCCAGTCCCTGGAATCTTCCTGACTCCACCTCCCCATGCTGATATTACAGGCACAAGCCATCATACCCAGCTTTTACATGGGTGCTGGGGATCCAAACTCATCCCCAACGCTTGCATGGGAAGCACTTTATAGACTGAGTCATATCCCAAGCCATCACATGTCACAATAATAGTTCACCCTGGCCAGGATGAAATCCTGAAAGCCAATTTGTTACTTGTGCGTGTATAGCTGGGCAGATGGCTCATTTGACGAAATACTTGCTCTGCTAAGAATGAGGGCCTGAGTTCAATTCTTAGAACTCATGCTAAACAAAGCCAAATGCGACGGCAAACATTCATTCCCAGGGCAGAGACAGGCAGATCCCTAAGGCTAACTTGGCCAGCCAGTCTAGCCTATTTGGTAAGCTCCAACCCAGCAAGAATCTCTGTCTCAAAAAAGGTGGATGTGCCGGGCGCGGTGGCGCACGCCTTTAATCCCAGCACTCAGGAGGCAGTGGTCGTAGGATTGCCGTGAGTTCGAGACCACCCTGAGACTCCATACTGAATTCCAGGTCAGCCTGGGCTAGAGTGAGACCCTACCTCGAGAAACAAAAAAGAAAAAGAAAAGGTGGATGGACGTGCGCTTAGTGGTGCGCACGCCTTTAATCCCAGCATTGGAGAGGCAGAGGTAGGAGGATCGCTGTGAGTTCGAGGCTTGTCTGGGACTATGGGGTGAGTTCCAGGTCAGCCTGGACTGGAGGGAGAGCTTACCTCAAGAAAACTAAAAGCAAGCAAGCAAAAGGTGGATGTCATTTCTGAAAAGAAGGACAATCAAGGTTGCCTTTTGTCCTCCATGTGCATGCACACACACACACACCAATTAAACAAACATATGACATAGATGAACAGCACTATTCATGTGACCTTTTGAAGAAGGGGCTTTTACCCACTCTTTAGTCAGAAAGCACACCCAAGACAGGATGCACGCCACACTGGGCTGGGAAAGAAGTTTCTACGCTCACTAGGATGGCATGTGTGGCTGCCTGGCTCTCTCTCACCCTGGTGCAGCCTGGTGCACCAGCTGACCCTAGCAGCTTCCTGGGAACAAAACTGCAGAAAAGTCATGTGGTGGCGCAGGAAGGGAAGGCTTTCAACTCAAGTGCTACCTGACCATCCATCCGTAAGACTTCAGAATATCCTATCCCAGTTAGCCTAAGTGTTCGTACTATGCCAAAGAATTCTGTCTGAAACCCAGACAAGAAATTCAAAACAAAACAGATACGTTACAAAAATTTGGGGGGGGGTATTTTTATTACTAATCAACATTTTTTTAAAATTATTTCTTTATTTATTTGAGAGCGACAGACACAGAGAGAAAGACAGATAGAGGGGGAGAGAGAGAATGGGTGCGCCAGGGCCTCCAGCCTCTGCAAACGAACTCCAGACACGTGCGTCCCCTTGTGCATCTGGCTAACGTGGGACCTGGGGAACCGAGCCTCGAACCGGGGTCCTTAGGCTTCACAGGCAAGCGCTTAACCGCTAAGCCATCTCTCCAGCCCACTACTCAACATTTTACTGCAAAAGTGAGGTTACGAGACCCTCCAGCAGCTTCTATTATGAAAGCTGCATCACAGAAGACACGGGTTTAATTTTGTGGAATAGAAATCCAGTGTTATGGATGGCCTGAAATTAAATCAAACCTGGAACATTTCCTTTGCTTGAACCCATAACGAAGTTGCACTGTAACTGATGACGGGAAAGACACAAGCCAAGAGGAGGCTCTGCTTTTCTGTAAGGGATACAGAATCTTAAAGGGAGACAGCATTCCTTTCAAACTCTCCTGATAACTATCAGTGGTTAAAAAAGAAAAAATGCGAGACTGATCACAAAATGCAAAGGAATTCAGTAATGTTTCACAGTAAGGCTTCATTTAGATTTATACAAAAAAAAGCCATTATCAAACTTAGTTAATACTCATAATAACTATTTGTACCTATAGAAGTCATAAGCAAATAGATAAGAATTTTAATAATGAATGATGAAATATCTTTATATTTAATTATTTTGTTTTGTTTTGTTTTTCGAAGTAGGATCTTTCCTCTAGCCCAAGAAGACCTGGAATTAGTCTCAGGCTGGCCTCAAACTCCAACCTCAACATTCCAAGTGCTGGGATTAAAGGTGTGTGCCACCACCACACCCAGCAATTATTTATCTTTTTAAATTTTAAATTTTTTTTTTTTTTTTTTTTTGGTTTTTCGAGGTAAGGTCTCACTCTGGTCCAGGCTGACCTGGAATTAACTCTGTCATCTCAGGGTGGCCTTGAACTTATGGCAATCTACCTACCTCTGCCTCCCGAGTGCTGGGATTAAAGGCGTGCGCTACCACGCCTGGCTAAATTTTTTAATTTTTATTAACATTTTCCATGATTATAAAAAAAAAAATCCCATGGTGATGAGCCTAAACAATGGTACCAAACTGCCTGTATTTCCTGAAAAGAAAACTAATAAATTAAATTTTTTAAAAAATCCCATGGTAATTCCCCCAATTATTTATTTTTGACAATTTTATTCATATACATTTTGATTATATTCTCCTCCCCCATTATCTTCTCTTGTCCCCTTCCTGTGGTGAATCTCTTAAATAGTTTTTGACAGGTACTCAAAGAACTAATTACTGAATAGTATGGAAATTTCTTATAAAATTCTAAATAGAAGAACTACTTGATCCAGTCACCCCACTGGGTATGTACCCAAAGGAAATGAAAACAGTATGTCAAAGAGACCTCTGCATTGTCACCTTCATTGTATCCCTAGTCACAACAGCTAGGAAAAGAAAACTGTGCATCAACTGGTGAATAAAGAAAGAAAATGTGGTAATGCACAAAATAGAATATTATTCATCCATTAAAAATAAAATAAAATCTGGGCTGGAAAGATGGCTTAGTGGTTAAGCGCTTGCCTGTGAAGCCTAAGGACCCTGGTTCAAGGCTCGACTCCCCAGGACCCACGTTAGCGAAATGCACAAGGAGGGGCGCACGCGTCTGAAGTTCATTTGCAGTGGCTGGAGGCCCTGGCGCGTCCATTCTCTCTCTCTACCTGCCTCTTTCTCTCTGTCTGTCGTTCTCAAATAAATAAATAAAAATAACAAAAAAAAATTTTTAACGAAATCCCGTCATTTGCAGCAACATGAATGGACCTGGAGATCATTGTGTTCAATGAAATAAGCCACACACAGATCTAAAAAAGTTCACCTCATGGAAATTGAGAAGAAATAAGGTGATAGCTGAAAAGGTGGAAAAAGGCAAGGTTGATCAACGGGTACTCAGTTACAGTCGGACAGGAGAGAGACGTCCTCGTGTGCACAGAAGCGTCAGCGTGGACGAGAACGTTGCTTTGTACAGTGACAAAGCTGCAAGATGGGCCGAGGACACGGCTGACCAGCCAAGCCCTCCCTGCGCAAGCCCGAGAGCCTGAGGTTAGATCCGCAGCGTGGACACAAAGAGGCTAGCTCAAAGATGCTCACCTGCACCTCAAGCCCTGGGGAGGACAAGACAGGGGCTTGCTAGCTTCCCAGCTGGGTGGGTTCCAGGCTCGGTGAGAGACCCTCTCTCAAAAAAAAAAAACAAAAGCAAGGTGTAGCTGGGCGTGGTGGTGCACGCCTTTAATCCCAGCACTCGGGAGGCAGAGGTAGGAGGATCGCCGTGAGTTTGAGGCCCCCCTGAGACTCCAGAGTGAATTCCAGGTCAGCCTGGGCTAGAGCGAGACCCTACCTCGAAAAACCAAAAACCAAACAAAACAGCAACAACAAAAAGAACAGAGTTCGATCGGTAGCGGGAACGAAGAGCGGACCCCAGAGAGCCCCGAGCAGCCCCACCGCCGCTGCCAGCCTAGTTACCACCGCACCCCGGGAGAAGCCGCAGCTGCCGCCGTCACCATCACTGTGACCACGAGCAGTGAGCCTCACATCTGCGGTGCCTGCCGGCGGGGACAAGATCATTACAAAAAACGTTTGGGGAACAGTAAAATGGTTCAGTGTAAGGAATGCATATGGTTTCATCAACAGGAATGACACCAAGTTAGATGTATTTGTGCACCAGACTGCCATAAAGAAGAGTAAGCCTGGGAAGCACCTTTGGAGTCTGATGTTGTTGAAGGAGAAAAGGGTGCAGAGGCAGCAAATTGGAGTTCCAGTTCAAGGCAGTAAACGTGCAGCAGACCGTAACCATTATAGACGCTGTCCACGTCATAGGGTCCTCCACGCAATTACCAGCAGAATTCCCAGAATAGTGAGAGTGGGGAGAAGAATGAAGGATGGAGAGCGCTCCTGAAGGCCAGGCTCAACAACGCCGACCCTACCACAGGCCAGGCTCCCATGGGACCACATGAGGAGGCCCTAGGGCACGGACTGCAGTATTCCAACCCTCCTGTGCACGGAGAAGTGATGGAGGGTGCTGACAACCAGGGTGCAGGAGAGCAAGGTAGACCAGTGAGACAGAATACATATCGGGGTTATAGACCACGATTCCCAGGGGTCTTCCTCGCCAATGACAGCCCAGAGAGGATGGCAATGAAGAGGACAAGGAAAATCAAGGAGATGACACCCAAGGTCAGCAGCCACCTCAACGTCGGTACCGCCGCAACTTCAATTACTGACGCAGACGCCCAGAGAACCCCAAACTATAAGACAAAAGCAGGCGATCCACCGGCTGAAACTTCGTCGGCTCCCGAGGCTGAGCAGGGCGGGGCTGAGTCAATGCCGGCTTACCATCTTTACCATCATCCGGTTTAGTCATCCAACAAGAAGAAATGAATATGAAATTCCAGCAATAAGAAATGAACAAAAGATTGGAGCTGAGGACCTTAAGTGCTTCCTTTTTGCCCATTGACCAGATAAACTCGAACTACCTGCATTGACTATGCAGCATGGGGTTTTTATTATTTTTACCTAAAGATGTCTCTTTTTGGTAATGACAAACATGTTTTTTTAAAAAGCCTGGTTTTTGTCTATATACCTTTAAAGGTTTTTAAATTGTTTCATATCTGGTCAAGTTGATATTTTTAAGAACTTCATTTTTAATTTGTAATAAAAAGTTTACAACTTGATTTAAAAAAAAAAAAAGTCCACAAACCGCAAGCACCTGTTGTTAATAAAGGTCTTAAATAATGGAAAAAAAAAAAAAAGAACAAGGTGTAGAGTGATGAAGGAAGACACCCTATTTTGACCTCTGGCTTTCACATACATGCACATTCGCACACAGGCATGTACCCACACACACACACACACACACACACACACATACAAACACACACATGTGCACACTACATACACATACGCATGCAAGGAAAAGCTACAAAAAAAAGAATTTAAAAAAAATTAAAAAAAAAAGAATTAAAAGTTTGCAGCGTGAAGAAATGGTGTTTAAGGAGATAAGTATATGTGACCTGACTTAAACACTACACACTGGTAAAAAACATTGCATGGTACATGATGTAGTTACCTTGCTGAGACAAAACACCTGGGCCAAAAGCAGCATATGGAAGGGAAGTTACATCACAGCAGAGGAAATATGATAGAACAGAGACTGGGCGTCACATCTTCTCACACATCTGGCTGGTCTAAGTACTGGGCTCGGAGCTGGGCTATTAAATTAAACCTCAAGGTCCATTCCCAGGGACTCGCCTCCTCCAGCAAGACTCCCAAAGACTACTAGCTAGGGATCAAGTGTGAGGCGTGGGGGACACTTCGCATTCAAACTACCACAGTAACCTGCTGATAAGTATATTTTTGTTTATATAGATGACTTAAATTTAAAACTTTAAGAAAATTTACTAGAAAAGAAGCTGTTTTTCACTTATGATGAATTCCTCCACAATAATGCAATATGACTTCCCAGTGGCCCAATCCCTTGGCTTCTTTCTTACATTAGTATATTGGCGTGGGTCATGAAATTGGAAAGAGGGCTATGAGAGAGGAAGAAAAGGTCTTTAGGGAGGGCTGGGGAAAAAGGAAAAAAGAGGGTGGTAGAATACATGTGACAAAAGCAGAAAGGTGGACATTGGAGGGAGGAAAGGGGCCAAGAGCAGGCAGGTAGAGGAGAGGGTTGGGGGCAGAAATGGAGAGAAGATCAACAAAACCTGTACTATAAACATGTCATAATTACTATCACTGTGCATGCTAATAAAAGAAAACTAATGAAACGGGCTCAATATATAAAACACTTGTTGCTCAAAACGGAGTTCCTGAGGTCCACCCCAGGCCACACACAGCACAGCCAGAAACCACGGCAGGCTTCTGTAATACCAGCAGGCTGATAATGAGACGGGAGGCGGGGAAAGGAGAATTTCCTGGAAGCCCGGAACTTACGAGAAGCACAGCAAAAATCAACAGTGAGAACTAAAGAGAAGCTTCTTCAAAGGAGATGGAAGGCGAGGACGTTTGCCTTCTGACATCTGATGGTTGTCCTCTGACCTCCACACACACGCTGTGGCAAGCACACACTTACACTGGTTCACACATGGACACACACACAGCTAATGAAAAATAAATAAAAATAAAGTATTATTTATCTTAAGAAATACATGTTTCATGTTGGAGAGATGGCTCCTCCGTTGAGACACTTGCCTATAAAAACCTAACAAGATCAGTTTCCCAGTGCCCACAGAAAGCCAGATTCACAAAGTGACACATGTGTCTGGAGTTCATTTGCAGGAGTAGAGGCCCGGATGTGTCCATTTTCATTCTCTCTCTCCTCCTCTCATGCCAGGCATGGTGGTGCACGCTTTTCATCCCAGCACTTGGGAGATCGAGGTAGGATGATTGCTGTGAGTTCAAGGCCAGCCTGAGATTACAGAGTTAATTCTGGGTAAACCTGGGTTAGAGTGAGATCCTATCTCCAAAAACTGAAAAAAGAAAGAGAAAGAGAGAAAGAGAAAAACAAAAACAGAAAAGAAAGGAGGAAAGAGAGGAAGGAAGGAAGGAAGGAAGGAAGGAAGGAAGGAAGGAAGGAAGGAAGGAAGGAAGGAAGGAAGGAAGGAAAGAAAGAAAGAAAGAAAGAAAGAAAGAAAGAAAGAAAGAAAGAGAGAGGGAAAGAAATACATATATATATGGCCCCAGAACTGAAGGATCTTGCTCAGGTCTCGGCCAGGAAGTGACCATTCAGATATGAACCTGGCTTCTGAGCACTTTCTCTTAACAACAAGGATACTAGAAATTGTTTTCCATATCATACAATGCTTCACTATCAAAAGGAACTTTACTTTTTTTTCTCCTGAAAATACATTTGTCCCACATAAATACTGTAGAGGGCTCAGAAAGGACCTCTTGGTGACATAAACCTGCCTACAGTAAGGACATGGATAAACTGAAGGGCATGCATAGGTTTGGTTATCAAGGATGCATCTCCAGGGCTGGAGAGATGGCTTGGCAGTTAAGGCGCTTGCCTGTGAAGCCTAAGGACCCATGTTAGACTCTCCAGATCCCATGTCGGCCAGATGCACAAAGGTGAGGCAAGCACAAAGCTGCACATGCCCACTGGGTGGTGCAAGGGTCTGGTGTTCGACTGCAGTGGCTGAGGCCCTGGCACGCCAGTTCTCTTTCTCAGTCTTTCTGTCTCTCTCTGTCTCTTTCTCTCTCACTTGCTCTGTCTAAAATAAATAAATATTTTTTAAAAGAATGCATCTCCAAATAGCCATGAAAATGGCAACTTGACACCTCCAAGTTCTCCAAGATTATTTGAATCTGTATCTTGATCATAAACACATTCCTAGCATGGAAAATTAATGTTTTCTTTTTTCTTTTATTTTTTTGATGTAGGGTTTCACTCTAGCTGAGGCTGACATGGAATTCACTATGTAGTCTCAGGGTGGCCTTGAACTCATGGTGATCCTCCTACCTCTGCCTCCCGAGTGCTGGGATTAAAGGCGTGCATGATCACGCCTGGCTAGCATGGAAAATGAGGTTCTGAAGCCACAAAATATTATATACATGCTATGTATGCTGACATATATCCACATACATTAGGGACTATATGTATTCACATGTAACACATTTTTTATGTGGGGTGTACCTGACACCTTTAATTATCACTGTTGCATTTTTCTCACATCCCTTTGTGGGTATGACAGTAAGCAGAATAGACAAATCCCACACCATCAGGCACCCAGGCCTCTGGATGCATTAATCGTCTATCAAACAGGAAATTTCAGGCAGCTCACAGGATGTGGGCGTGACTCGATGCTGGGTAAGTACTATGACTGCTCTCACGGAAGGGCTTAAAAAATGGAAAACATTCAGAAGTGCCCAGGGAAGTTTTAGCCTAATTCTGATTTAATGGAGAAAATGGTATCCTCTCTGGTGGTAGTTTATGGCTTTATAATTCTGTTTACAAAAGCCATAATCTTTTGCCTAGAGTAGTGCATCTAATAATATCCATGATCAAATTTAAGCCAACCTGTAAGTCATAACCACAATATATCAGGAAGCAGAACTTCAAAATAGCATCATCCAGCCACAAAGTGAAGGTCATGGGAAAAGTACAGAAAAACAGGAATAATACTTGCAGTGTTCAGAATTCTCAATAAAATCATGTAATTTTGATCCCCTTAAGAAGCATACTGAACAATTTGGCCTCATGTCTGGCATAAAACTTCTCTATGTATATTTCCTATACATCTGTTCACAAATACATTCCAAATAGTGGGCGATAAAAGTTTATTCTGCCCTTATTGGCTTCAAAAGTCAGTACAAATAAAACACAAAGAAATAAGTGTTTAAAGAAATGGAAATGCTAATTACTATGATTTTATTCATATGTGCTGTATATGTGTGCATAACTATCACAGCATAAATATACACCAATATGTGTCAATTAAATTTCTTTGGAGCGCAATTACGAATGTTCGCTGACATCCTTATTTATTAATTTTTATATATTTTATTTATTTATTTCTTTATTTGAGAGAGAGAGAGAGAATGGGCGCACCAGGGCCTCCAGCCATTGCAGACGAACTCCAGGTGCATGCACCCCCTTGTGCATCTGGCTTACGTAGGTCCTGGGGAATCAAACCAGGATCCTCTGGCTTTGTAGGCAAACGCCTTAACCACTAAGCCATCTCTCCAGCCCCACTGACATCTTTAAAGGTGTCAACTCATGGGTTACACTTCTTTCTGGCTGCGTTTCTTCTAAGTATTCCACAGAGCTCTGTTGGTCCTCAAATCCTATTTGGAAACTGGAAGTGATGTCACCTCCCAATAGGAAACTGGCCAAAGAAAGGAGAGCCATAACTTAAAGCCACTGCCTCAAAATTGCCATAAAGAACCAGTCCCTTAGCCGGGCATGGTGGCGCACCCCTTTAATCCCAGCACTCGGGCGGCAGAGGTAGGAGGATTGTCATGAGTTCGATGCCACCCTGAGACTCCGTAGTGAATTCCAGGTCAGCCTGGGCTAGAGTGAGACCCTACCTCAAAAACCAAAAAACAACAACAACAAAGAAGCAGTCCCTCTTCAAGACCCTCTCCTACCATTTCCCCATCTCCTGGGATTCAGTGACATCAACCAGCCCAAAGATGAGTGCCTGAAGACCTCAAAGAACCTAGCCACATTAGGCAAGGCTCAGCTACAAGGTGGGCAGGACCATCTACCAGACTCTAATTCTGAACTCGGCACAGCAAGCATTCATCCGAGTTTTCTAGTGCAGACTCACCTTCAAGGGAAGGATTTCCCAGAACCGTCCAGCCCAGAGGCAGCTCCAGCTGGGTCAGAGCTAGCACAAGCTCTTCATCCAAGGCAGGCAGAGCGTCCACGGTCAGGGCGAACGGGGTCAGCAGGCTCTGGTGGCTACAGGCTGTAAGGCGGTCAGCTTGAGTAACCAGCAAACGAGCCAGCCTGCAGGCCATGTTGTCCACGTAGGTCACTGAGCCAGAGCCCATGGTCACCGGGGAGTAACCCTCTGAGCAGAGGCACACAGACACCATCACCGTCTCCTGAAGCTGGTGGCCTGGATGACAGGATAGTGGACATTTCAGACTGACTCTGAAGGACTCACTCACCCAGTCACCCTCAAACTGGCTCAGCATGCTGCCTGAGAAGACAAGACTCTCCCAAGGGATAGGGAGAAGGAAACCCACAAATCTCAAAACTGTCACACCTAGGGACTGAGTAAGAGCCTACTCCATCTTTTCTCTGTGACACCAGAGTCTGAAAGGATGCTTTAAGCCCTCTGAGCACTTTCTGAGTCTAGTCCCTCCTTGTCACCATGCAGTTATTCAACACACTTGACCTTTCACTTCAATTCAACCCTGGCACTCCAGTCTGTCGCCTTAAAGGCCTTTGCACTTTTCTGTTCTGTACTTTCCTCCTGAGTCATCCACTTTTACCCATTTATTAAGGTGATATTTTTATGTCAATACCAGAAGATTACATGTGGTCACTCTAATTTCATAGAGCTCCTTTGAATGTGGGATGAAGACCACTAAACAGAAAATATACATAAACATGGGCTGGAGAGATGGCTTAGCAGTTAAGGTGCTTGCCTGCAAAGCCTAAGGACCTAGGTTTGATTCCTTGGGACCCATGTAAAGCCAGATGCACAAGGTGGGCACGCACATCTGGAGTTCGTCTCCTGACGCACCTATTCTCTGTCTCTTCTCTCTCTCTTTCTCCCCCTCATAAATAAACAAAAACATGAAATATATATGAAGAAAATACACATAAGCAGAACATATACACATATGTATATATGTTTATGTATATGTGAACTTACTCAACAGAAATGTTTCCCAGTGCCCCTCCAATAACTTAGTACACAGGAAGGGAAGGAGGCTGGTTTCTCCATGTATAAGAGAAAAAGACAAAACAAAAAGCTTCACTATGGCTGGGCATGGTGGTGCACACCTTTAATCCCAGCACTCGGGAGGCAGAGGTAGGAGGATCGCCGTGAGTTCAAGGCCACCCTGAGACTCCATAGTGAATTCCATGTCAGCCTGGGCTATAGTGAGATCTTACCTCGGAAAAAAAAAAAAAAAAAAAAGCGCTTTACTATGAAGAGGGCCACTTTAGTTTTTCTTTTTATTCCTTCTCTATAAGATGCTCAGTAAAAGGGAAAACAGAAAAGAGCAGGGAACTGAAGGCAGGAAAGAGGTCAAGGGAAATGCATAAAAGCAAAAGGACCCCAGCAGCAAATAACAGTGGACCATTAGCTTTAAAAAAAACAAAAAATAAGGACTGGAGTTACTGGGCCACAGAGAGAAGTGCTTAAAATTTCTCACATTGGGACGTGGTCTCAGTTTGGGACAACAGATGTGGCGTGAGCAACACCAGGCAAAATGGACGACATCCCCAGTGCTCCACATCCGCGCTCGGCCTGTGATTTCTGGTGTTTACTGCCTACCTTCCCTCTGCACGGAGCAGGTGCACTTCTGAAGTATTTAAGAACATAGCTCCTTCAAAGTGAGCCCATGGACTGCAGCGATGGATCAGGAGTCACGGCACTTGCTTGCATAGCCTGCCAGCCCAGGTTCAGTTCTCCAGTACCCAGGTAAAGCCTGATGCCCAAAGGGGCACATGCATCTAGACTTTGTTTGCAGTGACAAGAGGCTGTGGTGCACCATATTCTCTCCCTACCCCCTCCTCTTATAGATAGATAGATGATAGACAGATAGATAGATAGATAGATAGATAGATAGATAGATAGATAGATGGATAGATGATAGATAAATGATAGATGGATGGATTGATAGATACATAGACAGATAGATAGATGATAGATGGATAGATAGGCAGACAGGTAAAAGAAAATCTAGTTTCCTAAACTGAAATTCTCTATGACACAACCTAAGAAAGCTCGAAAGATTGATCGAAGGTTAAGAAAAGCCAATCAATCCGGACAAAAGCGAAACAAAAAGAACCCACACCCTGCCTGCCCTGCAGGTAAAGACATTTCAATTCACCTTGGTGGAATTCAATCACACCTTCAGATCTCTTAGATACACAGGCCCCCCCCCCCCCCAGTGACAACACAAAACCTCTGTACCTGAGAGCAGTCAGCTCATTATAACAGATTAACTGGGCATGTTCATTTGTCCTCTGTCACCACGGCACTTGCAGAAGGCAACTAGGAGAGTTACAAGTCTCAAAACACAAACACTGTGGTGGTGGGCAAAGAATGTTCTGAAGCTTGAGACCCAATAAGGAAAATCAGGGGTGGACAGAGAATGCAGGCCACCGGACCGGAGGAAGCAAGGAGGAGAGAGGTGGACCTGGGGTCCACCTGCCAGGCTGACCGCAGGGGAAGAAGGAGAGGAAAGACAAGCTTTTCATGCAAGCTCTTGCTGAGCCACCCGGGCAACAGGCCTTGGGACTAAGGAAGTGACTCAGGATAGTGCTTTCACTGTTGCCTACTCCTAAAGCACACCAGACCCCTACTCCCTGTCTCTTTCTCTCTCAATCTCTCTTTCACACACACACACATACACACCCGCGTGCACTCATGACCTTGGAGAACTTTTTCTGTTCCCTCTGGGTGTCCCTGGAGGGAGGATGTCTGCATACAGATTCCCCAGCTGTCCAATGAAGAGGCCACCTCACCTGGAATGCTGGATCGGAGAACGTTGTCCTCAATGCGCTCCGCGATCATCACGTGTCTCTGATGAGACCCATCGTAAATGAAGTAGAATTCGGCATCTTCAGGAAGATAAACATTTTTCCCAAACTTTGCAAAGATTGTCATTTGTCCCTAAAAAACAGAAAAAAAAAAAAAAAGCCAGCGCATCATTACACTTCCTTGTTCTGACTCTAAGAAACCACGAGGAAAGGGCACAGAGCCAAAACAGTGTGGCTTGTTACATTCACTTCATGTGAGTGAGCTCAAATGTCACGAATCCTGCTTTCCAACAAAAACAGTTTTGACATCGGGAAGACGCTTCCTGGTACATTTAGTATAAGTGTCAGAGCTGGTCTGTTCTCTTCTGAACATTAAAGAAGTTCAAGGGATAGGCAAGAATTGACACGAAATTTTTTTTTAATTTACTAGAGGTATGGGTATGTTTTTCTCGTTGTCCTTTACTTTTTTTATTTTTATTTTTTTGGCTTTTTCAAGGTAGGGTCTCACTCTAGCGCAGGCTGACCTGGAGTTCACTATGTAGTCTCTCAGGCCAGCCTGTGATCTTCCTACCTCTGCCTCCCAAGTTCTGGGATGAAAGGTGTGTGCCATCACGCCTGGCTTCTCATTGTCTTTTACTTTTAATCCTATCTACCAAACATCATGCTTCGATTAATTTTTATCATATACATGAAATACCACAAATGTTCATTATAATTACATTAGGTCTGGCCTTACCCTGTGCTAGACCACTGTGTGTTGCAGGAAGCTTTAACTATTCACAGACAATGCTAAATAAGCTAAATGAGCAGATTCGCTCGCTCACTCCCACACTCACTCTACCAGTTCTCTGAGGGATTCCCAAGCCCTCTTTCTCAACCTGCCTGGCCTCACCCTTTCTCCTAAGAGCTTCATGTTAGTACAAAGCCTTACAGAGGGCCCTAGTCCCAAGGAGAGGAGCTACGTCAAAGCAATGGGACCGCAGGCTAGTGGAGATGAGTATGCGATCTTGCATGGACTTGGTTGGGGGCTGAATCAGCAGAGATTCACCCTAGGAGCGGCGGCCGCGTAAAAACCCTGCTGGGTCATCTCAGGACCCCACAGAGTTTGAGTGATCCAGGACACTCCCTACCGAAAGAAAAAGAAAAGAAAAAAAGGCAGGGCCTCCAGGGAAAGGGTGCATTCTGCCCAGCCTGCAGGAGTGGTAAGGATGCACAAAGGAGGGGGTAGAAGGGTCATCCACTCTGGACGGCCTCCAGAGCTCGCTCAGTGTGGAGAAAGAAGCATCTAGACTTGTGTGTGCCTGCCCAACAAAAACAAACCCGTGTCTCGGTCTGAGACTGGAGGGAAAGGCAAGCCGGGAAAAGTCAGTGCAGCCTCCAGGACATCAGTTTGCCTTTTGGTGAGTATCAGCCTAGCAGGATGCTAAGAGGCCAATCAGGGACATTGACAGTCAGTGCTTGACCCCTCTCTTCCAGCAGCCATTGCTCATTATTTAAATCTTTAAAAAAAATTTTTTTTTAAAGCTATGTTTTCATAGTGGTTTTCAATCACATACTCAAAAGAAGTTATCTGAAATTAGGAACTGGTGTAAATTTCAATCACGGAGTTCTGAGAAACTCACTGGTTCTCAATTTTGAATAGTCCTTTTTTCCTGCACGCAAGTTCACGCAAACGTAATCGATAGAAAGCAACATGCTACCATACAACTGCTTCAGGAAAAAGTTCAGGAAGGAGATTTGAAAAGCAAAAGAAAAAATATATATTGGCACACATCTGATGGGGCTAAGAGGGGAAACTTAGATGAATTTCCATTTCCTGAAAAAGGAAGAACAGCTTGCTTTAGCCATGTTCCTAGTTGCTACAGGGGCTGTTAATTATCCACAGATAGAATCTGACCTGACCTACCCGTGGTTTTGTTTTTAAACAGAAAACAGACTGTATAAAGAGATCAAAGATTTTCACAGATCACAAGGGTATCTTATCTGCATCTATTCCAAACAATGGTCATATTACTGTGCCATGTGGTTGGGTGACCATCTAGGTGAGCATTTCACTACAACCTTTTCCAGTGTAACCCCTTCTCTAACAATCTATCTTTAATTTGTGGCCTTTGCTTTTGAGAACCAGCCACGCTTTACGTTGGTAAAGAAGTCTGGAACTTCAGAATACAAGGAGTCTCTTTCTTAGGAAATCGCTATGAATTTGGTCTGTAGGGAGTCTGACCAGTTCTTCACCCAAGTACTGGAGAAAACTGTCCTCGTGCTTCTGGCAACAAGAGGGGGAAATGGAACCAATGTGAAATATGCTAGATCCCTCTTATTTATAAGCCTGTCCTGAGAAGAAGCCAGTCAGAGTTCAGCTGACCGTTATACAAATCACTGGTGTCCTCAGACACGGTTAAGTCAGCACATCTCAGAGAAGATGAAAACAGATCGGCAGGCTTGACAGACGGGGTGTGTGATGGTTGGATTCAGGTGTTCCCCGTAAACTTATGTGTTCTGAATGCTTGATCCCCAACTGATGGCAACGTGGGAACTGGAACCTTGTTGGAGCTGTATTATTAGGGATGGGCTTATGACTATTACAGCCAGCTTTCCATTGCCAATACTCTCCTCCTACTGTTGCCCACCTGATGTTGGCCGGGTGATGATCTCCAGCTTCTGCTTGCGCAGGTTTTCCTGCCATCACGGAGCTTCCCCTCAAGACTGTGAGCCGAAATAAAACTTTTCCTCTTATAAGCTGCTTTCAGTCAGGGGCTTTATTGCAGCAATAAGAAGGTAATTGCTACATTAAAATAGGTACCGGGAATGGGGTCATTGATACTAGAGACCTGCCTGTGTGGCTTTCATCCTTTTGGAATGGGATTTATGGGAGGAATGTGGAAGGATTTGAAACCTTAGTCTAAGAGACACTTTGTAGTGCTGAAGACAGAGTTTTAGGAAGTTCCTTAATAACATCCAGACAGCCATACTCTTCAGCCAGAATGACTATAATGTCTTCCACACAGCCCAAAGTAAGCAAAAATTTTAGTCTTTCAGAAATGTCCAAACTCTGAAATAATTTTCTTCCCACATAAAGTTCAAATAAAAGTATTCCAAGAGACCTACATCTGATTTGTGGCCAGAAGCAGTGGGGTTTTTTTTTGTTTGTTTGTTTTGGGGTTTGTTTGTTTTTTTTGCTTTTGTTTTTATTTGGCACATGATCAGTAGTTTTGACAATTCCTTCAGGTTCCAGATGCGATGGATATCCTACTGGGAAATCAACATCATCACCATGAGCTGTCATATGATAAGGTCCAAATTTATCCAGTTCCTTGCAATCCAACAGGATGAGACAAAGCCTGGTCTACTATGCCATGTCTGTTCATGTACTGGAAGCCCTGAAGTACTTAAAATGCCATGCGCAAAACCTCTGAATAACTTACAGGCTTCCTTTCTCCAAGCTTGTCTCTCAGACCCTGTTTACAGTGTTCTACCACCTCAGCACAGCTGCGATGCCTGTCTGTGCAGGGCAAGGCACGGGACTCTGCGTGGACACTGGGCCACTCCACGGGGGCTGGAGCTGACCTGGATCTGTGAGCCAAGGTGGCCAAGAGTAGCCCTTCAGAACCAGGTCCAGATTATGACTCCAAGATCCTCTGACAGCTCCCAGCACCCCGCCTACATGGGGGCCTTGGCCCAGCCATCCCTCAGCAGTCTTTTTTATTTATTTATTTATTATTTATTTGACAGAGAAAGAGGGAGGGAGAGAGAGAGAATGAATGGGCGTGCCAGGGCCTCCAGCCACTGCAAACGAACTCCAGACATGTGTGCCCCCCCCCTGTGCATCTGGCTAATGTGGGCCCTTGGGAACCGAACCTGGGTCCTTAGGCTTTGCAGGCAAACTCCTTAACCGCTAAGCCATCCCTCCAGCTCCACCTCAGCAGTCTTATATATGGACCTTTCCTTACTGTTATCTCATGCTCGTCAGCAGCCTAAGGGAAGGAGACTTTGCGTATGTAGTGCCAAATAGCTCCTGGCCTCATTGCAGAAAAAAGGCCAAAAACCTGTTTTTCTGCTACTGCCCTTTTCAGACTTACTCAGGCTTTTCTGGACAACTTGAATCTCTTTGCTACATACATTTCTTTTGTTTAAAAAAAAATTTTTTGTACTTTCATTCATTTATTTGAGAGAGAGAGAGAATGGGCACACCAAGGCCTCCAGCCACTGTGAAGAAATTCCAGATTCAAGAGAAAGTATGACAATGCAAAAGTTATTTCTTATATACATGTATGTGCGCGCGCGCGCGTGTGTGTGTGTGTGTGTATATATACATATATATATACACACACACACACACACACACACACACACACACACACACACATATATATATATATATATATCTGTATCCATATTAACTTTTATGGTAGAGTACTTCAAATTTTAGACAGTGCTTCCTTGCTTATTTTCTCATCTTATTCCACAGGAATACTTGGGATCCTTCTTCCTGAAGGAAGGCAGTGACAAGTCAGGCCTAGTGAGGAACCAACATGTTCCTGTGCCTGGCCCAACATACTTTTTTCCCCATCATATTATAACACAAACAGCAAGTACCAAGATATTTGTTGACTTTACATTTAATACATTTATTTTGAGGCACCTTGGTTGGAACTCACTCTGTAGCCCAGGTTGGCCTCGAATTCACGGCAATCCTCCTACCTTCTTCTCCCATGTGCTGGGATTACTAGAGTGAACTGTCATACCCAGCTACATTTCATATACCTAATAAGAGGTTTCTGATTCTAAAACCCCCAAGTATATTCAACTCGGCATTCACTTTATATACTTAGTACAAAAGTTCTCATCATGAAATCCACGGGCCAATGGCAGGGGAGGGAGGGCTTTCCTCAGTCCTCCTGAATGTGTATGTAATAGATGCAGGCCTGTCCTTGGGGAGCCTGTTGTTCAGTCAGAGATTCTTAGATGACACAAGGAGCGCATGATCCCAACAAGTTAACAACCACCAAATTAAAACATATAAAACCATCCCGCTTTTGTTGTATATGAAACATCAGGAATATTCAAATCCAACTGAGGCAGTTAGGGTGACTAGGGCCCCAAAAGTAAAAAGCAGGAATGTCTTTGGGCCTATCCTTGGAGTCTCGACTTTGCTAGAGATCAGAGAAGAATCTGGCTTCTCCTTATCTCTTGCCTAAAGGAGTTTCCCATGGCTGTTTCCTCATGAACAGCCTGAGCACCTCCCTGGAAGGGAGGGCCCCTTTCCTAGAACCAATCAGCCCTCACTCTGGTTCAGCTGAACCCAAACAGGAATCCCACTACAATAAGGTTACCAGCAGCACAAGCTCTCGTGGCTGGCTCCTGAACTCCCAGACTCTGGTAAGCCTTCCTGGGCTAAGTTGAGGGGACACCCCCCCCAAGCCCAGCTTACACCCACATGGGTTCTCTACCCCCTCCTGCTCTCTATATGAGCTCTCTGTACTTTCTTCTCTTTCCTTTTCTTTTTAAAAATATTTATTATTTATTTATGAGATAGAGAGAGAGAATGGGCATGCCAGGGGCTTTAGCCACTGCAAAAAAACTCCAGACACATGCACCACTTTGTGCATCTGGCTTACATGGGTACTAGGGAATCAAACCCGAGTCCTTAGGCTTCACGGGCAGATGCCTTAATCACTAAGCCGTCTCTCTGGTCCCTCTTTCCTTCACTTAATCTAATAAAATCTCTCTAAACGTTACCTTCTGGTCTATGGATTTTAATTCTTTAAATTCATAAGACAAGAATCCGGGATACCTTAAATTTGTTGGTGCATCGGCATATTGGTGTGTTGGCAAGGAACCCCAAAATTCCCATTGCATAACAAAATTAATGTGAATACATACTAGCTACAATCTGAGGGGAACCTCAGACTGTCCTTTGTTGAGGAACGCTAACCTCCTTCTATGTCAAAAGACATTTCTTCAATAATAGCCTTTGGGGTTGGGATGACTTCTAACTGGAGATCAAATGGGACAGACAACAAGAGCCAACACATTCCTGCTGGTAACTGGGTGGGGAAGGGGAGGGAGGAAGCAGATTACAAAGTCCTCCTTAAGGGCATGAGAGTGCTGCTGTGGAAACAATGGAGGCCAGAGGTAATCAAGTTACAGAGAAAGCAGAAATACTAAAAAAAAAAGTGAAAGAATCCAGAAGACAGTGGAATGATGTATCTAAAAGGATGAAGGAAAATAATTGAAATAACCTGAAATTCCATGCCTAACAAAACTATTTTTAAAAGGGAAGGTGAAGAGATGGAGTAAAAGAAGGGTTGGGGGAGGCTTAACCAAAATTCAAGATACTGTGAATAAGCCATATGAAAACTTAACCTTTTTTGGATGATGTGGCACACCCAGAAGCCACAGACTGTTACTAGAAAAATTTCAGTGCCAGGGATGGGAACACTTTCCAGTGTGTTGTTGGCCACGGAGGTTCCTGTTGCCTCCAAAACATTACAGGCTATTGCCAAAGCTCTTGGTTTCCCACCAGGAATAGATGGTAAGACCCTATTGCTGAAGATTCCACATGCCTGAGCTGCAAGGTCACTGATAACTCAAAGTGGGGCTGAGCTGAAAACCTCTTCCCTATAGACCAGCTGACAGAAAGCTGGAAAAACTACATTGCATGCAGCCCTATGGGAGACAGAAGCCATCAGCAGTGAAAACAGTGGACACTGCAAACCTCAAGTTTGGCCAGCTAGACCAAAAGACCAAATGGGTGCACTAGTGGCATGTCTGTTATGGGGGAAACCAACTGCTCCATGATTGGACTGGAGACCCGCTTGATGGGAGGGAATACATGCCTGGTACTGAAAACCTAATCAAAAGCCTATGGTGGGGGAGGTCATGAACATTAAGAGTGTAATGCCTGCTCTTGTCTTGCTAAATGCATATATTATGCTCACCAAGCTGCCTTGTAAGCACTTTATCTAACGTTCATACCCATATATTAATGCTACCTTCACTTTTGGTTAGAGAAGCTTCTCTTTTCAGATGCTGGTGACCCCTGTGATGACCCAAAAGGCACCACAGTGCTAAGAAGTGACAGAGGAGTGTTCAGCACTGAAAATCTCCAGCACACCCTCCAAGGCTCAGGGTCCATTAAGGAAGAGGTGGCAGAAAGAATGTGAGAGCCAAAGGAAAGGTAGGACTGCTTACAACACAGTTGTCTAGACAGAAACTGGCTTCGATATCCATGACCTCACAGTGCCTAGCACTACCTTCACAAGACCCTCACAATAGGAGGAAAAAGATGATGACATCAAAATAAAAGACAGACTAACAGAGAGAGGGAGGGGATATGATGGAGAGTGGATTTGTGAAGGGGAAAGTGGGGGAGGGAAGGGAATTATCATGTCTATAAGCACGGAAGTTGTCAATTAAAAGGAATGTCAAAAAAAAAAAAACTGAAGGAGAAATTTAAAAATTTAAGGGGAATACAGTAACATAGAAATGTAGGAGGGTTGAAGCCCAAATGTATGTGAGCAAATATAACTAATATCAGATCTACGAAACAATTTTTATATATTTTTCAAATATATGACAAAATGTTTTAAAACACATAATGTCGTAGAGTTTAAAATATTTGTAGAGCTATCAGGTATGACAACAGCAATGTAAGAGGCATCTGCAATGAAATGATAGTATGAGAAAAAGTGTTAAAGGTAATAAAGCTATTATGAATTTAAAAATAGATGGTTAAATGAGAATAACCATTAAGAGAACAGTAAAAGAACAAATAACTAGTAAAGAATAGAGAAGAAAATAAAATAGAAAATAGCTGATTCATCAAAAAGAAGACAGAAAAGGAGAAACAAGATAGCAAAAAAAAAAAAAAAAAAATGTACCAAATAGAATTTCTCGGTACATATAAATTCAACCACATGGCATCAAACACCAAGATTATCAGTGTGAATATCTTTCCATTCAAAAACAATCAAAGTGTTTATATCCTGCTTACAAGAAATACACTCTAAAAACAGGGGCTTAGTGATTAAAAATTCTTGCTTACAGTTCGATGACCTGGGTTTGATTCCCCAGTACTCAAATAAAGACAGACACAAGAAGTGGTATGTGTGGCTGGCATTTGTTTGCAGTGTCAAGAGACCCTGGTGTACATGCATAAACATGTGCGAATAAATTTTAAAATATATCTTAAAAACGAAAGTAAAAATAACAGCATGAAAAAGATTCTAAAAGAAAGCTGGCATAGCCAAAATAATAAATACTAAAGAAGATTATAAAACGAGACCTGTTCCTATTGAGAAATAAATTTTTCATTATAAAGAGTCAATGGGCTGGAGAGATGGCTTAGCACTCAAGCGCTTGCCTGTGAAGCCCAAGGACCCCGGTTCGAGGCTCGGTTCCCCAAGTCCCACGTTAGCCAGTTGCACAAGGGGGCGCACGCGTCTGGAGTTCGTTTGCAGTGGCTGGAGGCTCTGGCGCGCCCGTTCTCTCTCTCCCTCTATCTGTCTTTCTCCCTGTGTCTGTCGCTCTCAAATAAATAAATAAATAAAATGAACAAAAAAAATTTTAAAAAGAGTCAATATTGTCTATATATACCTGATAATACAGCTCCAAGAGACCTAAAGCTTAAGTGAACAAACCGAAAGTGAGAAATATACAAATCCATAATGACAGTGCATTTGTAACATTCTACCATGCCTCTCGAGAGCTGGCTGAATGATCAGGTAACAAATTTACACCAATATAAAATAAAGAGTAAAAATCATTTATCTAAGGAAGTTGTCATAAATTAAAGGGATCTATTAATATTTATAAAGCTATCTATTATCCAAACTTCTGTACTTAACTCAACGATTCAAAAGCTCTAAGCAGCCAAATCAGGGTTTTGATGACGTTCACATCTGATAGAACCGCTCACCGCCCTAGCTCTGCATAGCTTTTATTTCAGTGACACTGCAGCATCCAGCAACAACATAAACCTTCCTAACAGGTCAGTAAGTGACTCCAGATGCCCACAATACTTGCAGATTACATGGAAACACAGAAGTCAGAGACATTCAAAACAAGTACCCAGCGTGCCGCAGATCTCAGAGGGAAATATACTGGGTTGAGTATAAGAAAATTCAAATTACACTCTCCACAACTAGCTGGACATAGTGGCAAGTGCCTGTCTTCAATAATCAGGAGACTGAGACAGAGGGATGGCTGTAATTTCAAGGCTAGCCTGGGCTACATAGTGAGTTCAAAACACCAGCTTGGGACCCATAGCAAAACCCTGTCTTTAAGCCAAAATTGGGCTGAAGAGATGGCTTAGTGGTTAAGCACTTGCCTGTGAAGCCTAAGGACCCGGTTCGAGGCTCAGTTCCCCAGGACCCACGTTAGCCAGATGCACAAGGGGACGCACATGTCTGAAATTCGTTTACAGTGGCTGGAGGCTCTGGTGCTCCCATTCTCTCTCTCTCTCTCTCTCTCTCTCTCTCTCTCTCTCTCTCTCTCTCTCTCTGCCTCTTTCTCTGTCTGTCGCTCTCAAATAAACAAATAATAAACAAAAAAAAATTTTTAAGCCAAAATTAAGCCAGATATGATGACACATACATTTCATCCTAGTGCTTAACAGGTTGGGGAATCACCTTGACTTTGAGGCCAGCCTGGGCTACAAAGTGAGTTCCAGGTCAGCCTAGAGTGAGATGCTGCCTTTAAAGAAAAAAACCTGGGGCTGGAGAGATGGCTGGAGAGATGGATCTAGAGTTTGTTGGCAATAGCTTGAGGTTATGGTATGCCTCTCTTTCTCTTGCTCAAATAAATAAATAAAATATTTGTTTAAAATAACTAGGCTGGAGAGATGGCTTAGCAGTTAAGGCACTTGCCTGCAAAACATAAGGGCCGTGGTTCAATTCTCTAGCACCCATGTAAAGCCAGATGTACAAGGTGGCACTTGCGTCTGGAGTTCATTTGCAGTGGCTAGAGGCCTTGGCGTGCCCATTCTCTCTCTCTCTCTCTCTCTTTTTCTCTTTCTCTCTCTCTCCCCCAAATAAATTAATAACTATTAAAAAACTATCCCTGTATCTTATTGACAATTCATTTGATCCCGAAATAAATAAGTACAAAAATAAAAACAAAGTAAAATACCATTTAACACTGGACATTAAGTTGAGAGAATTATTTTGAACCATCCCTGAGAAAGACACTGAAAAAAAAAGCCAATTTTTCCTCTATCCTGTAATGAAGAAACTCTAGAACTTCACCAGGAATGACCATGGTCCAACACAACCTGACTTCTGTCAGACTCCTGTGGGCCATGGAACACTTTGATATAAAAACAGATAAGCCGGGCGTGGTGGCGCACGCCTTTAATCCCAGCACTCGGGAGGCAGAGGTAGGAGGATCACCGTGAGTTCAAGGCCACCCTGAGACTCCATAGTGAATTCCAGGTGAGTCTGGGCTAGAGTGAGACCCTACCTCGAAGAAAAAAAAAAAAAAAAGACAAACCCAACATGTTCAGAGGAAAACAACACTGATGCCAGGGAGATGCAAAAGACATGTTGTCATATGAAGAACAATTGAAGGAACTGGAGCTGTTTGGCCACAGACGAGCAGGCTCATGGGTGAACAGTCACCACTGAAAATCTCCGAGAGTCTGTCATGCTGTCAAGGGATTAGACATGTTCCACAGGCCCCCAGGGAGCATCCGGAACAATGGAGGGAAGGACAGGGACAGAGTTCAGCTCAGAGCCAGCCTGGAACAATCGCCGTGTGCAGAGGAGACAAGCTTCAGCTCAGGGAAGGAGCAGTACAGGGAGCCAGTAAGGACTTTCATAGTGGGTATTTTTCTGCTTTTGCTTACTTTAGGGTCCTTCAGACAGGTGCTAACCCCATTCAGGGCCGAGGTGTCCAGAGTCTAGAACATCTGCTCCAGATTCTAGACCCATTGCTTCTCTGTGAAGGAACAAGTGGGTTGCATTTAAATTATCATCTCCTTCACTCTTCGTTTCCTAGCTCTCGGGTTGCTGCTTGGTTTATTTTTATTCTACTGGTGATTTTCAAGCTGAGATCCAGGCAACCCTAGGTTCTAATGGGAGGGTGTTGGGAGTTCACAAGCACTCCATTTAAATCCAATTCTGAAAATGAGTTTCTAATTTTTAAATTAAAAAAATACTGCCATTCACTTAAATGACTTCTTAGCCAAATTTTAAGACCCCAGAGAGACTCTGAACACATTTATAACTGTCAAGTTTTTATTGAGTTTATATTCTGAAGTTCTTACAATACTGTTTGGAAAAATTTTTCTCTTACAAAATAAAATTTTCCAACTTACCTCCTTAGGTCTTGAATGCCCTTCTGACTACACCAGAGGCGTCTTGTAGCCATCAACATTCTATCAGTGATCAAAGTCACTAATGGTCTAAAAAATATTTCTTGGGCTGCAGAGATGGCTTAGCGGTTAAGCGCTTGCCTGTGAAGCCTAAGGACCCCGGTTTGAGGCTCGATTCCCCAGGACCCACGTTAGCCAGATGCACAGGAGGCACACATGACTGGAGTTCATTTGCAGTGGCTGGAGGCCCTGGCGCACCCATTCTCTCCCTCTCCCTCTCCCTCTCCCTCTCCCTCTCCCTCTCCCTCTCCCTCTCCCTCTCCCTCTCCCTCTCTGTCTCTCTCTCTTGCTCCCAAATAAACAAATAAAAATGAACAAAAAAAAATTCTTGGGCTGGAAAGATAGCTTAGTGGTTAAGGCATTTGCCTGCAAAACCAAAGGACCTCAGTCTAATACCCCAGGACCCAGTAAGCCAGATGCACAAGGTGGTATATGTGTCTGGAGTTCATTTGCAGTGGCTGGAAGCCCTAGTGTGCCCAATCTTTCTCTCTCTCTCTCTTCCTCTGCCTTGTTCTCTCTCTCAAATAAATAAATAAAAATAAAATATTTTTAAAAAATTTCTCCACTTCCCTTTTCTAGTTCATGTCTCAAATAAGCCTTATGTTTGCAACACAGAGAACACTGATGGCGTATCATTCAGATTCACATTGAACCCATGCTGACAAATAACCCTATTTAACTCTTGAGGTGTTTGGATTTATGTCAAACCAAGTGTTGTCTGCAAGTCTGTACAGGTCAGCTGATAGCCTTCAACATGCCAAGGCTAAACCAAGACTGCAAGTCTCTGTAAATTGATACCACTGGGGCCATAGGCAGGCAGTCCTTCCTCTTCCCTTTGTCCTGTTTGTCTGGCTGGCATCTGTGCCCTAACACCCCTCCTACCCTCTGCCCACAGATACCCCACACACACACCATAGAGAGTACCATTCTTGATGTTTTTTTTTTTAATATTTTAATGTATTTAAGAGAGACAGAAAGAGGCAGATAAAGAGAATGGGTGCACTGGTGACTCCAGCCACTGCAAACAGACTCCACATGCATGCGCCACCACAGGCATCTGGCTTACGTGGGTGCTCAGGAACCAAACCTGAGTCCTTAGGCTTCGCAGGCACGTGCCTTAACCGCTAAGCCATCTCTCCAGGCCAGGCATGCCATCTGTAAGGACAATGAACAGCCTGCCAGCTAACGCCCATTGCAAGAGAAAAGGATCAGACAATCCTAAGAGAAGCATGGATTCAGAATATCAAAACAGAAGCTCATCCATCACAGAACCCATAGCTTACAGGCAAAGACACTGAGGACCCCCTAAGCATCATTGGCATGGTCTGGGGTCCACCACACAGCAGACGTGGGGCCGGAGCTCAGGCCATTGCTCTTTATCAGCTGTGCTTCCCACTGCTCCCCTAGTGCCTGGTCAGGAAGAATTCCAGCCTCTGATTCCCAAATGGGCACTCTTCCTCCCCTCCAGGCACAGGGGAGAGCCTGTATGGAAACAAATGTGAACCAGTAACCCTCCACAAAGCACTCCCCGTTCCCAACACCCACGCCCCTCCATTGTCTCGCATCCTCTCCCAGGGGTCCTAGCACCAGAGCTGAAGTATGCAGCATGCTCAGGTCCTGCCTCTCTTTGTGATCTCCTCCTTCCAAGTCAAGCACAAGCTGGTAAAAAGCCCGTCCAGACGCAGCATGAAAACATGTAGCCCGACAGAACAGAAGCAGGGAAGCCGTGGGCAGGTCCTCGGCCCCAGCTCCTCACGTGGGAGAGAACAGGACCCCCAAGGACGGGCTTCCCAGCAGAGAGAGAGAGAAAGGAACAACAGCAGAGGGCGGAGGAGGGATGTCAATTTCAAACA
Organism: Jaculus jaculus; assembly: GCF_020740685.1. Taxonomy (NCBI): domain Eukaryota; kingdom Metazoa; phylum Chordata; class Mammalia; order Rodentia; family Dipodidae; genus Jaculus; species Jaculus jaculus. Next base: position 56,176,415 of record NC_059115.1, read on the forward strand.
AAGTGCCACAGAATGTCACTGAGATAGGCAGGAGGAAGAGAGATGGAGCATGAGGAGATTCATGAAAATAAGCGAGAGAAGATGAAGCCTATCAGGAGCCACAGTCTAGAAATTCTTTGTAGAAAGGAGACCAAGGAAGATCTAGCAAGAAAAGGGCCTATGGTAGAGGTGGATAACAAAGAGCAGATCATCTGATCCAAATCAAAAGCTAAGGGCGGGGATGGAGAGATGGCTTAGCAGTTAAGGCACTTGCCTGCGAAGCCTAAGGACCCATGTTCAACTCTCCAGATCCCACGTAAGCCAGATGCACAAGGGTGAGTCAAGCGCAAGGTCGCACATGCCCACTAGGTGACGCAAGCGTCTGGCATTTGATTGCAGTGGTTGAGGCCCTGGGGTGCCAACTCACTTTCATTCTCTCTCTCTAAAACTTTTTTTAAAAAATTGGCAGGCGTGGTGACGCATGACTTGAATCCCATCACTCAGGAGGCAGGGATAGGAGGATCGCCATGAGTTTGAGGCCACCCTGAGACTCCATAGTGAATTCCAGGTCAGCCTGGGCCAGAGTGAGACCCTACCTCAAAAAAAAAAAACTAAAATAGTTGAATAAATTTTTTTAAAAAATTAAAGCTAAGGGCTGGAGAGATGGCTTAGCGGTTAAGCGCTTGCCTGTGAAGCCTAAGGACCCCGGTTCGAGGCTCAGTTCCCCAGGTCCCACGTTAGCCAGATACACAAGGGGGCGCACGCGTCTGGAGTTCATTTGCAGAGGCTGGAAGCCCTGGTGCGCCCATTCTGTCTCTCTCCCTCTATCTGTCTTTCTCTCTGTGTCTGTCGCTCTCGAATAAATAAATAAAAAATGAACAACAACAAAAAAAAAGTTTAAAAAAAAAATTAAAGCTAAGCCAGGCATGGTGGCGCACGCCTTTAATCCCAGCACTCGGGAGGCAGAGGGAGGAGGATCGCCGTGAGTTCAAGGCCACCCTGAGACTACAGAGTTAATTCCAGGTCAGCCTGGACCAGAGTGAGACCCTACCTCGAAAAAACAAAAAAACAAAACAAAAAATAAAATTAAAGCTAAGAGCAAAAAAGCCATCTTGCAACGTATGTTGTATAGGAAGGTCACGAAGAGGAGCGGGCATACTTTACCAAAGCGCTCACAAGTAGCTGACCATACATCTGCATTCTGCTTGGTCTCTCTCTCCCTTTCTCTCTCTCTCCATTTCCTTCACCATACTTCAGGGCTAGGCCATGTCTGAGGAGTCCTTTCTCACTGTCCTGGTTTATGTGCAGTAAGCCTGATTTGCAAAGCAGGAGCTCATTTTACTGGCCTTATCCTCTCTTGCTCCTTACCTAGTGCATTCTCACTTTTGTTCTATGTGTGTGTGGGGGGGGTGTTCTTGTGTGTGCAAATGTACATGTGTATGTGAGTGCACATTCATACAAAGGCTAAAGGACAAGCTCAGGTGTCTCTCAGCCACTGTCCACCTTTTTTTTTTATTTTTATGCAAGAGAGAAAGAATTGGCATGCCGGGGCCTCCACTCACTCTAATCAAACTCCAGATAGGTACACCACCTTGTGCGTATGTACGACCTTGTGTGCTGGCATCACCTTGGCTTATGTGGTATCTGTAGAGTCGAACATGGGTCCCCCCAGGCTTTTCAGGCAAGCACCTTAACCATGAAGCCATCTCTCCAGCCCTGTCCACCTTTTTTGAGACAGGGTTTCTTACTGGCCTGGAACTTGCTGAGTGGGCTAGACCGGTTGATCAATGATCGCAGAGATCTTCCTTTCTTCACTTCTCCAGCTCTGGATGATAGGCACATGCCACCATGTTGGCATATTTCTGTGGGTTCTGATCATCGATCATCTAACTCAGGTCCTCATGCTTTGTGAGACAAGCACTTTACCGAATGAGCCATCTCCCAGCTCTGCGTTCTCATTCTTGTTCTCCCTCTTTCTCTCCTTGGGTCAACTGTTCAGGGCTCTATGCCAGCAAGAAACAGGACCTATACACAGAGATGCCAACTGCTGGCTATGCCAGAGGTATCACCTGGCCAAAGTAAGTTAGGGCACACCCCTCTCATTCTAGATCAGCACAAAGGCCAGCAGTATGAGAAAAAACGAGGGCAGCCACAAACACAGAGCTAAGCCCCAAGCCTGAGAATGAAGTTAATCTTGTGAGGAGTAGCAATGCCCGTTTCTGTATGTGCCTCTGCTGGCGTGCGGGCACACTAGTTCCTCTAATCCACATGAGCCCGAGGCACAACAGGGATGGGATTGGCTCAAGGTTCCCTGAAGCGGCCAGAATCAGCCTTACGTAGTAGTAGATGCATGCTATCTACTAGCAGCTTCGATTAAAACATCAAATTATTGCCCTCATCAAATTATTCCAGTGGGAGGCAAGGATCTAGACAAATAACCATGCATCTGATAAGTGCGTAAGAGCCATGAACATCAGGTTCAATAAGGAGAGACAGTTTGAGATAAAATAATAGAGAAAAGCCTCTAGCAAGATTTGTTTGTTTGTTTGTTTTTTTGTTTTTTTTTTTTTTTTTGAGCTAGGGTCTTGCTCTAACCCAGGCTGACCTGGAATTAGTCTCGGGCTGGCCCTGAACTCACAACAATACTCCTACCTCAGCCTCTTGAGTGCAGAGATGAAAGGCGTGAGCCACCACAGCTCGCAAGATGCTATTTTAACAGATACCTAAGTAAAGTAAGGGACTGAGTCTTGTAGATATGAAAACATGTCCGGCAGAAAGAACAGCAAGTGCAAAGTCCCTGAGGTGGCATGAGTCTGGATCATTCGAGAAATAGCAAGGAAACTTGCTGCCACACCAGAAGGGAGGGGAAGGAGAGACAAAAACTAGGGACAAGCAAAGGCCATTGAAGAAGCTGGGTGTCAGCTCCACCACTGCGTCACCTGGGGTAGAAAGGTAACACGATCTGGATAGCTGGGACAAGACCACAATTGGGCAAGATGGAAACTGGGCAGCCCACTGCATTAACCCACACACACAATGACAGGCATCTTTTGGGGCACTGCTTGCAAGCCGCAGAGGTTCCTGCGGTACTCTATAGATAACAGGCAGTGAGCCTGCTTCCGGAAGGGCACATCTGGATTCGGCTCTGCCTCTCACTGCCCACCACGGTTCCAACAGCCCATGCTGCTGAGAGACAGGAGCCCTGAAGACGAGAGCAGCACCTTGTACAGGCCCACTGGGTAACTCCTTCAGTGAAGCTGGGCAAGAGCTGGCTTGGGACTCGGAAGCCCTCCTACCACATACACAGAGAGGTGGACAGATGCACAGATGAAGTGTTAACTCCTCCACTGGCTTCTGTCTACTTTTATCAACTGCTGACAACATCTACTGATCAAACGGCAGCTTGGCTAAGGCAACAGTCAACGTTGAACGTGGAAGCAGCTTTGAGCATTCTCTCATTCTGGCTGTGACTAAATGGTAGTCAAATTCCCATTTTTCTTTCTTTTTTTTTTTTTTGTTTTGTTTTTGATATACTTTTGCTGGCCACAGTGCACTATGACAAGTGAGTCTCCCCACTCTGGCATTGACATAGTGACCTCCCAGGAGCAGAAGCCCACCAGGTTGCCTAAGAGGGGGTGAATTGGCTCAGGCCAGAAATGGAGCAGGTCTAATGCCAATCTCAAACAATCAATGGACTTATTCAATCTAATATTGCTAATAGACATTACCAGGACAAGTGCCTTTAACATTGTCAAGGTCCTGTCATGCAGATTTTACTGAAGTAATCTCCAATGTCAAGGGTCATTAGACATTGCTTCAGCACTGAGCATGAAAACCAAGGAACGTCCATGTGAAAACAGTGTGTTTGTTAAGTGAAGTTGCCCAGAGCTCATGAAGATAAATACGGCCACCATATAACAGACCCACTAATCAATGGAAACCCATCAAAGCGTATCAAACAGTATAATCTGGTGTGTGTGTGTGTATATGAAATAAAACTTTAAAATGGCCACCATAGGAATCTTCTGTACTTATCTGAATCTTAAAAGACTATATTCTATATAATCCAACTATATTGCTTTCTAGAAGAGGCAAAACTATGGAAGTAGTTAAAAAAAAAAGTCAGAGTCTTCCAGGGCTTAGAGATGAATAAGTAGGGCACTGTCTTAGTTACTTTTCTCAAAAACCCTGGCCAAAGCAACTTGAGGGAGGAAGGTTTGCTGGCTGCGGTGGGAAGGCGCAGTCTGCTGTGACAATAACAGCACAGCAGTGAGGACAGGAGGAGGTTGGTCACATTTTCTCAACGCTCAGGAAGCAGACGGCCACAAATGCTGGTGCTCGGGTTGCTTTCTCCTTTTTTCCCTTTTTATAAATTTTTTAATTTTTTTTTAATTTTATTTTGAGGTAGGGTCTCGTTCTGGCCCAGACTGACCTAGTATTCACTATGTAGTATCGGGCTGACCTAAAACTCACAGCAATCCACCTACCTCTGCTTCCCGATTGCTGGAATTAAAGGTGTGAGCCACCATGCCTGGCCTTTTCTCCCTTTTTTATTCAGTCCTTTTTTTTTTTTTTTTTTTTTGAGGTAGGTTCTCACTCTAGCTCAGGCTGACCTGGAATTCGCTATGTAATCTCAGGGTGGCCTTGAACTCACAGCGATCCTCCTGATCCTCCTACGTCTACCTCCCGAGTGCTGGGATTAAAGGGGTGTGCCACCACACCCGGCAATATTCAGTCCATTTTTATTCAGGATCCCAGGCCATGGGACGGCGCCACCCACACTCAAGGTGTATCTTCCATTCTCCATTAACTCTAGAAACTCCTACCAAGCGTGATCAGAGGAGTGTCTCCTACACGACTCCAAACCCAGCCACACTAGCGATGAAGATTAATCCCACGAGCACAGAAGAATTTTAGGGCAAGGATATGGTGATGGTGGATACGTGTCCTTGTACTTCAAACCTTGAGGATGTACAACACCAAGGGAGGATCTTAGACTATGGACTTCAAGGGCTTATCACAGGGCCACATAGCTCATCAGTTGTAATAGAGGCACTGCTCTGGTGAGAGGTGTTGATAATGGAGAAGCCACACATGTGAGGGGGAGGAGACATTTGAAAAAATTCTCCATACCTTCTGCTCGGTTTTGCTGTGAGCTTAATTTATTTATTTATTTATTTTAGAGAAAGTGAGAGAGAGAAAAAGAAAAAGAAGAAATTGCATGCCAGAGCCACAACCACTGCAATTGAACTCCAAATGCTTGCGCCACCTAGTGGGCATGTGCGACCTTGCGCTGGCCTTACCTTTGTGTGTCTAGCAAATGTGGGATCTGGAGAGTAGAACGTGGGTCCTCAGGCTTCACAGGCAAGCACCTTAACTGATAAGCCATCTCTCCAGCCCCTTGCTGTGAACTTAAAATGACTCTAAAAACAGTATTTAAAAAAGAAAAGAACCAGGCATGGTGGCACATGCCTTTAATCCCAGCACTTGGGAGGGAGAAGTAGTACTATCATCGTGAGTTCAAGGCCACCCTGAGACTACACAGAGAATTCCAGGTCAACCTGGGCTAAAGTGAGGCTCTACCTCAAAAAAAAAACAAAAGGAATAAAAAGGCCAGGTTAGGTGGTGAACACCTAAGTCCCAGCACTCAGGAGGCTGGGGTAGGAGTATTGCTGTGAGTTCAAGGCCATTCTGAAACTGTGGAGTGAATTCTAGGTACAGCAGGGTTAGAGTAAGACCCTGCCTAAAACAAAAGAGCAACGTAGCCAGGAGGTCGGGCCCATCTGGAGAGTTCTCCAAGGCAGGATTGGAGAACGAGCTCAGAATGGCAAGATTTGCAGATTTTTATGAAGGAAGATGAAACAGTGGGAATGAAAAATGAAGGAAATGGGAAGGAAACTAAACAGGATAGGTCAGTGAAGATGACAAACAAAGGAGGCGCTGCCCCGAAGTACGACATGACAGAAGCTGAGTCATGCCCTTGAATGGAGGAACAATGAGGTCAGCAAATAAGGTGGCCCAGCTGTTGTAACAGAGAAACCCAAACAAGTGTTAGTATTACCTAGCAACAGTTCATTTCCCGCTCAGGCAACAATGCCCTGCACATACTGATTCTTGGGTAACTCTCCTCCAAGTACTGCTCCAGGACCCAGGCTCCTGTCACCTGACACTCTGATACCTGTGACACTTTGTTCCCAAGTCACCCTGCTTGATTGGATCCAGTTAGAAAGTGAGAAGGAGACATGGGCATAGACACCAGAGCTCCCCAGGACTCGACATGGCGTCCATCTCTTCCGGTTCCATTCGGGAGGCAAGAACACAGCACCCAGGAGTGACAGGAAATGTTGCGTATGTATTTGTCCAAGCACAATGTCTGCCACAGGTTCTTGCCCAGCAAATGCGCACAGGCCACATAGGGGTTAATATTACTCTTTCAGGGCTGGACAGATGGCTTAGCGGTTAAGGCACTTGCCTGCAAAGCCTAAGGACCCACGTTCAACTCTCCAGACCCCACATAAGCCAAATGTACAAAGGTGAGGCAAACACAAGGTGGCACATGCCCACTAGGTGGTGCAAGCATCTGGAGTTTGATTGCAGTGGCTGAGGCCCTGGTGTGCCAATTCTCTCTCTCTCTCTCTCTCTAAATTTGAAGAAGATACTTCAAAACAAAACAAGGTAAAATAACAATAAAAAGAGAGCCAAGAGTATAGGTGGACCATGTTGGAAATAATGACTACATAGTATCTCCACACTTAAGTGGTTGTTTCCCAAAGCACAGAACCCCCCAACCCCATCCCTGCACCTCTCAAACTGGGTATATTTACCCCAAACACAGCACCAGAAATTGTGCTTCCATAAATGTCCCTTAACTGGGGGGAAGGAGATAGAGTCACTGGAAGAAGACAGCCTCACAGTAAAGAACTGTTTGCATCATGAAGGAAATCTACCACTGTGCATGGTAACAAAGATTTCTAGCACTGTAGACTAAATCGTGGCCATCTACCCAGGGCCTTTTCCCAGTGACTTTCTTTTCTATTTTCTGAGGGTCTCACTTTTGCCCAGAATGACCTGCAACTCACTCTGTCATTCCAGGTTAGTCTCACAATTATGGCAATCCTCCTACCTCTGCCTCCCAAATGCTGCGATTAAAGGCATGTACCACCACACCTGGCTTCCCAGTGACTTTCTTTTTTTTTTTTTTTTTTTTTTTGGTTTTGTAAGGTAGGGTCTCACTCTAGCTCAGGCTGACCTGGAATTCACTAAGTAGTCTCAGGGTGGCCTCGAGCTCTCAGCAATCCTCCTACCTCTGCCTCCTGAGTGCTGGGATTAAAGGCGTGCACCACCACACCCGGCCCCAGAGACTTTCTTAAAACCAATCACAAAATATTACATAAGAACTCTTCTCTCTAAAAACACAAACTTAGGGACTGGATAGGTGGTTTAGTAGTTAAGGCACCTGCCCCCACAAGCCAAAGGACCTAGGTTTGATTCCCCATTAACCACATGAAGCCAGATGCACAAAGTGGCACATGCATCTGGAGTTGATTTGCATTGGCTAGAGGCCCTGTCACACCCATTCTCAATCTCTCTCTTTCTGTCTCTCTCTGCTTGCAAATAAATACATGAAATTTTTGAAAAAGCAAATTTAAAAACCAAGCGAAAGTATGTCTATAAAACATACTGGTAGAACTTTTCAAAGACCTACCTGTAAGCCGGGTATAGTGATGCACATCTTTAATCCCAGAATTCACTCAAGAGGCAGAGGCAGGAGGATTGCCATGAGCTCAAGGCCACCCTGAGACTACAGAGTGAATTCCAGGTCAGCCTCAGCTACAGTGAGACCCTACCTCAAAAAAAAAAAAAAAAAATCTACCTGTAGAAATACTTCAAATGCTGTGAGTCCTGGAGTTACCTCATTCCAAACAGAATAGCAGAATAGACACAAACTCATGTATTTTCTTAAACTGCCTGTAAGTTCCTTCCAAACTACATAATTCCCAACCTTTTGCCACATAAGGAAAGCACACAGACCTCTTTTGACTTGATGTAAACACTTTCCCAATAATTACAGAAATTAAAACATTCCTGTTGAAGCTCAATATACTTAATTTTGTTGTGTACACAGTAGCTAAAAATGGATTCATCTTGTCAGATATTTCTACATTTCCAGATAAGACATTTAAGAGTTTTCTTAAACACCCAAAATCAGAAGAGGGAAAAAAAATCAAAGCTTATATGATTTCTGCAAAAATAATAATTCAGTTCCATACCTACTCTTCTAAAGGCATTGAAGATGCTGGTTTTCAACTGTTTGGTTGAAGATACAACAGAGAGTTCTAAGAGAGAAAGGCAGAGGGCTGGGGGAATGGTTCAGTCAGCAAAGTGCTTTTCTTGAAAGATATGAGATATGAGGGCCTGAGTTCAGATCCCCAGCACCCACACAAAGAGCCAGGGGCAGGCACAGTGGAGCATCCCTGTAATCCCAGCACTGGGGAGGTGGAGACAGGAGGCTCTCTGGTGATATGTGGCCAGTTAGTATAACTGAATTGGTGAGTTCCATGTTCAGTGAGACAGTCCTGTCTCATTGCCTCAAAAAAAAAAAAAAAAAAAAAAAAAGGTGGGGGCTGGAGAGATGGCTTAGTGAATAAAGCACTTGCCTGTGAAGCCTAAGGACCATGTTCAAGTCTCCAGAACCCACGTTAGCCAGATGCACAAAAGGTGAGACAAGCGCAAGGTCGCACATGCCCACTAGGTGGCGCAAGTGTCTGCAGTTCAATTGCAGTGTCTGAGACCCTGGTGTACCAGTTCTCTGCCTCTCTGTCTCTGTCTCTGTCTCTGCCTCTTGGTCTCTCTAAATAATAAATAAATAAATAAAAACATGTGGAGAGCAATAGAAGAAACCTGACATCGACCTCTGACCTCTACGTGCATGTTCATACACATGCATGAGCTTCTGCCCACACCCTTGTGTGCACACACTAGTTTACACAGATACATGTCCGCATGCCCACACCCCCAAAAAAGGGGAGAGGCAAAAGATGGTAAGCAGGTGCTTAATTTTAAGATAATCTCTAGAATTTTTTTTTCTTTTAAAGTTGAAATTTAAACATTTTAGAACCTCAGCCTTTAAAAAATAAATGCCCCTTGTGGTAGACAAGGTTAACCTGCATTGACTTTTTTTTTTTTTAAACCATTATCAAGTTGATAGTCTGTTAGATTGCCTTTCCTTTAACTGGTCTTAAAGGTGCCTACTGATAGAGAGTAACTCTGGGATCCAACAAGGTGCACGGCCGTCCCTGCTTCTCTTCTCCCTCCCTATCTGCCCACCCGTCAAGTTATCAATCATTCTCCCAGGTTTGCTGGCACATCTGATTAACAGGGTGACAAGCAATTTTAGCTCCATGACTGCCTGGGAGAGTTTACTGTCTAAATGAAAAAAAAAAAAAAAAACCAAAAAACTAGATTTGAAGATAAATTGGGATTTCATTAGATTTCACTTTCAAAACCCACAAACAGAAGTCCACATCAGAAGCTACAAAGACCAGGAATGTCAGTGCTTTGCGGATGTACTGGAACCTTAGCAAAGCTGGTCTGCAACCAGAAATAGAATAGAGCGATACATGCATCAAATACGCTGTATGGCGCTTAATCTCCATGGCATTTCACGGTGTGTGGGTTCTGTTCCGGAAATGAGGAAAGCGAGACTCGGAGCGAATTGGGTCACTGCTGGAGTTCAAAGTCAGGTCTATCTCTATTCCCTGCTTGCTCCAATTTCAAGATTAAAATAATTCTTAGTATGCAGGTAGGTATTGAAAGGCCTCCCAAAAGACATTTGGAAGTGTCTGGAACTTCATGAGACTAACAAAAAAGAATCAGGATAATCTGATTAAAATTGCCCACTTAGTCTAATTTGGAAATCTTATCAGGGTAAAGAAAGCATACCCACGTAACATCCGAAAGCAGCAAATTTCGCCCAAAATGTCATCAGCACCTAAGTCAACAAGCACCTTAACACTTCTCATGGATTCGAGTCAGGGGAGATGCTACAATGAAAACCAAGAAGTGGATGCGGGCTCAATGACTTTTAGAAGTAGGAAACGCGGACTTCTCTTCCTGCAGCATCATCCTGGAGAAAGAAGACCCCGCCAGCAAAAGTGAACATTCCAGAGTGACACCAGCTACACAGCAAGCAGCCTTCCTTCAGCCCAGGGAACAAGGGCTTTAAAACAAAGCCAACACTCATTTCGGTCAACGTCTTCCTGAGCAGAGCAGCATGGATCATCGCCTAGCAGCCTGCAGAGCCTGATTCTAATAGCTCTCAGTTAACTTAATCCTCCAAGCCTTTGTGGTGGATGTCTATTATAATCCCCATTTGGCAGATGAGGAAGCTGAGATAGGAAGCACTTAGACAGCTTGCCCAAGGTCCTGCAGCTGGTTAGGAGGCTGAGCCAGGTGTCTCTTAACTTCTCATAGCCAAGTCCACAAAGAGATGCAGCTACCCTTGGGTGGACGCACATGCTGTTCGGATCCCTCGAAGCCAAGAATGTCTCTTGCCATTTACGACCGCAGCCCTCCCTGCAGGATGCAACGATGGTCGTGAAGCCTGCCACGATGCTGAGGTTTGTTTTTTGGTTTTTTTGGTTTTTGCCAGTTTTCTACTCATCTTTACTCTACAGACACTGGACTATCCACCTCAAGCTGTTGTAAAACTCACATATTCATGCCAAATACCATCATTTGCCTCCATTTTGGAATGCGAGTTCACACGTCTGTAATCAATTATCCTACACCAAACCTGTTCTTTCTGAACATAAGAGAGATGGCTGTAAGAGTAGGCGCAGCTGGGCATGGTGGCTCACGCTTTTAATCCCAGTACTAGGGAGGCAGAGCTAGGAGGATTGCTGTGAGTTCAAGGCCACCCTGAGATTACACAGTGAATTCCAGATCAGAAAATAAAAAACAAAAAGAGTAGATACAGGAAGCAGCAGGGCTGAAAAGCACACTCAGGGCCTCCAGCCACTACAAACGACCTCCAGACACATGTGCCACTTTGTGCAGCTGGCTTACGTGAGTCCTGGGGAATCGAACCGAGGTCCTTTGGCTTTGCAGGCAAGCGCCTTAACCGCTAAACCATCTCTCCAGCCCCTTAAAATCTTTTTAACAAGCAGTTTTCAATAACAGATTTATAAACACCAAGTGTGGTAGCATTTATCTATAATCCCAGCACTTGGAAGGGAGAAGTAAGAGGATCATCGTGAGTTCAAGGCAGCCACAGCTACATAAAAAGATGACTAGGGGCCCTGGAGAGATGGTTTAGTGGTTAAGTGCCTGAATGTGAAGCCTAAGGACCCCTGTTCGAGGCTTGATTCCCCAGGACCCACATAAGCCAGATGCACAAGGGGGCGCATGCATCTGGAGTTCGTTTGCAGTGGCTGGAGGCCCTGGCACACCCATTCTCTCTCCATCTATCTTTCTGTCTGTCACTCTCAAATAAATAAATAAAAATAAACAAAAATAAATTTAAAAAAGAAAAAGATCACTAGGGTGCTCCCTCGACAGCTGATCTTACCAGGGTTCCCAATGGGAGTTTTCTTTTTTTATTTTATTTTATTTTATTTATGTATTGGTGAGAGAGGAAGAAAAAGATAGAGAGAATGGGCACGCCAGGGCCTCCAGCCACCGCAAACAAACTCCAGACGCATGAGTACCATTGTGCATCTGGCTTATGTGAGTCCTGGGGAATCGAACTGAGGTCCTTTGGCTTTGCAGGCAAGTGCCTTAACTGCTAAGCCATCTCTCCAGCCCCTTAAAATCTTTTTTTTTTAATTTTTATTTTTTTAATGTTTATTAACATTTTCCATGATTATAAAATATATCCCATGGTAATTCCCTCCCTCCCCACCCCCACATTAAAATCTTTTTAACAAGCAGTTTTCAATAACAAATTTATAAACACCAAGTGTGGTGGTGTTTATCTATACTCCTAGCACTCGGAAGGGAGAAGTAAGAGGATCATTGTGAGTTCAAGGCCAGCCAAGGCTACATAAAAAGACTGTCTCAAACACTCCCATGCCCTCCAAAAATATATGTCCCAGGTAATATATCACACTTGACTTGAAAGACAAACTGACTTTTCAGACTTGCAAAGTGAAAGCGCTGATCCAAGATCCTTGCAGGCATCACAAAGGAAAGCCACCAGTTGTGACTCTTAATTTAACCAGCCACTAGCCTGACCACTTCCTTACCACACTGGGATAAAACAAAGAAGTCATTGTCTTAGGAGCTGAGACGCCTTTCCAAAAACAAGAAGGGCTCTGTCCTGTTCTCTCTGCTGCCAATGGGCTTCCATGAAGCCACAGATGTCCTTATCAAATTGGCCAATGGCAGAAGCAAGGTTGGGAGGGGTCAGTTACGATGAACCAAGATTCACAAAGAACCCAACGGAGCCAATACTAACAAGATGAACTTCAGCAGCTACCAACGAAAGTGCTGTGTTCGGCTCAAAGGCACCTCAGTAGCATGACAGAGGACAAAAAGGACCAGATAAACACCACTGATGTGGAAAGGACCTAAAGATACCAAATTGCAGGGAGGCCAGTATAGTCAACAGTGTGATATATCCACTTAGAATGAGCTAAAACTATCTGAAACTGCAGTCCAGTGACCAAAGCACTGAAGGCTACAGTAGCCTTGCCCCCCGTCCTGGGCAAAGCCACCTGGGGTATTTTGTTGAATTAAGGGGAACACCATATTCTAAGTAGACATTAAGGAGAACAGCTGTGGGAACAGCCTTCAAACCCACACTATGAGACTGGGGGATTGGACTGGTACAGAGACACTTACTGGAGACAACAACAGTGGTTTTCAGGCTGGAGAGATGGCTTAGCAGTTAAGGCATTTGCCTGCAAAGCCAGAGGACCCAGGTTCGATTCTCCAGGTCCCATGTAAGCCAGAAGCACAAGGTGGTGCATGCGTCTGGAGTTCATTTGCAGTGGCTGGAGGCCCTGGCATACCCACTCGCTGTCTTTCCCTCTCTCTCTCTCTCTCTGTCTCTAATAAATAAATAAAAATTAAAAGAAGTGGTTTGCAAACTTTTGAAGGATAACATCCAAGAACGCTTTGCAATGCCTTGGAAGTCAGAGCTGAAACCAATATAGGGAATACTGGGAGTAGATTTTAGGCAATCAAAAATATTAACATTTAAAGCCGGGCATGGTGGCTCATGCCTTTTATCCTAGCCCTTGGGAGATGGAGGTAGGAGGCTCGCCATGAGTACGAGGCCACCCTGACACTACACAGTGTCCAGGTTTGCCTAGGCTAGAGTGAGACCCTACTTCAAAAAAACAAAAAATAAACAAATAAAATGAAATGAAAATATCAATATTTAAATATATGTAAATATATGAGCATACTAAAATATCAACAATCAGAAGCTTTTTTTTTTTTTTTTGCACTTATTAGAATGGACCAAATATGGACTCTTCCTCAGGAAGTAAGAAAGGTTCCCTCTGCCATCTGCTGTGTGTCAGGGGAGCTCCTCCACGTAAGAATCCATGACAAGGGCTGGAGAGATAGCTTAGCGGTTAAGCGCTTGCCTGTGAAGCCTGAGGACCCCAGTTCGATTCCCCAGGACCCACGTCAGCCAGATGCACAAGGGGGCGTTTGCAGTGGCTGGAGGCCCTGGTGCACCCATTCTCTCTCTCTCTCTCCCTCTCTATCTGTCTCTTTCTCTCTGTGTCACTCTCAAATAAAAAAAATAAACAAAAAATTATTTAAAAAATAAAAATAATAATTTTTTTTAAAAAAGAATCCATGATGAAAACAAATCTGACTCATATAGGACATACAAAGCTTCCTCCTCTTGCTGGGGACACTCAGGGACTATAAAAACTCAAAAGGAAAGTGGCCATAAAAGATCATGTCACACACTCCCTGAAATCTGAGCCAGAAGACAGTCAAACGACAAAAATAACTTCAAATTTTTACTTCTTTATGTTTTCCAAAAGAACTTTTCCCCCATTTTTTTACTGTGCTTATAGATCTGGATTTTGAGGAAACTCTTCCCAATGTCTAATCCAAATTCTCCTTCCCAGTTTCACCAATTCAAATGGTTACCAAAAAATGGGCTCTGTAATGATCAGGACCAGAGGTCTACTGGCATGAGAACAGACAATTAGCAAAGAAAAATATTTGCAAAGAAAAAAAAAAAAAAACTATCAAGCGATGAATTTTTCAATCTCCCAATCTCGAAATGCCAGTGTCACTCAGGACACTTACAAACCTCATTAGGAGACTAGTGCGCATACTTTCATTGCTGAGTACAAACACTGATCTCCTTGCATAACAGCGCTGCTTTCATTTTGAGACCCAGATTGCTGTCTCCACGCAGAAAGAACAACGCAGAGACTTAATGTGTTTAGATTAAAACCACTCAAACCAGAGGGCAGACCACAGTGGGCCACAGCACGCAGGAGATCTTTGAAAAGCTGGTGATACTGCTGGTGTTTAAAAAGCCTAGCTCGGGCTGGAGAGATGGCTTAGCGGTTAAGCACTTGCCTGTCAAGCCTAAAGACCCCGGTTCGAGGCTCAATTCCAGATGCACAAGGGGCACACGCTCCTTTGCAGTGGCTGGAGGCCCTGGCGTGCCCATTCTCTATCTATCTATCTGCCTCTTTCTCTCTCTGTCTGTCACTCTCAAATAAATTTTTTTTTAAAAAAGCCTAGCCCATTTGGAGGTACCAAAATACAGCTTCAGTGAAACATGTCCTTCCCTAATTTCTTCAGAAGCTGGAAAAGCTGCCAAAATACAATTACCTTACTGTCTGCCCTCAAAGAGACTGATGGGCTGGAGGGATGGCTTAGCGGTAAAGGCACTTGCCTGCAAAGCCAAAGGACCCAGGTTCAATTCCCCAGAACCTACATAAGCCAGCTGCCCAAGGTGGCACATGCATCTGTAGTTGGTTTGCATTGGCTGGAGGCCCTGGCATGCCCATTCTCTCTCTCTCAAATAAACTAATGAAAATTATTTTTAAAAAAATACAGGGCTGGAGAGATGGCTTAGCGGTTAAGCGCTTGCCTGTGAAGCCTAAGGACCCCGGTTCGAGGCTCGGTTCCCCAGGTCCCACATTAGCCAGATGCACAAGGGGGCGCACGTGTCTGGAGTTCGTTTGCAGAGGCTGGAAGCCCTGGCGTGCCCATTCTCTCTCTCTCCCTCTATCTGCCTTTCTCTCTGTGTCTGTCGCTCTCAAATAAGTAAATAAAAAATTTAAAAAATATATACAATTGCCTTGAAACACTGCTTAGCCGAGAATTCTTGCTGGCCTTATCCCTAGGCGCTTCCGTTGTGCTTAGGGAACTGATCATACGCCACACTGATATATTGCCACAGCAAACTAATCTGCCTACCAGGGTGCCCATCAGTTCCACAGCACCCACTGCTCACTTCCCGGGTGGAGCCCTGCTGGAGGAGGTGTGGGCTTGAATGTGTCACAGCCAGCTCCCTATTGCCAGAGCTCAGCTCACTCTCTTGCTGCCAAAACTGTCTGTCTAGGCAGAAGGGACGTATCACAGAGACTGAGTATTTTATTGAATTGAACGAATATGCAAAACCTGAAGGGATTGTTTCTGTGACTACATCCAAGTGTAGTGACTAGTCTAGACTCATTTGGCTACCTTCTACTACCCAGGGGGTCAGGAGATAACACTAAATCTCTGTCTGAAGGAGATGAAGAAATTTCATTGCTTCTTGCCCCGAGTATTGCTTGTGGATCTATAATCCTGCTAATGACTCTAAAGAAAAAGCTTATTTCCAGAAGTGTTACTCTCAGTATAACGTTATCAATTCCATGTCCGACGCAGCAGGCTTTTGTCACTTCTGATTACTACGGTAATTAGCTAATATCTGAGACTCTCTGAGGCGAGGCGTACATTTACAAACATGGTCTCCCTCCCTTCAACTCCATTGCAAATCTAGAACACTATAGCTCTCTTCTGTATTTCTCACACCTCGGCCAATACCTGACATGTAGGTGCCACTCAATAAACTCTTACTGATTAAACGTGAGACACTACAGGAGCGAGACAGTCTTCTTAGCAAGTGCAGACAGATAGGGAAAAGGGCCCTTGGTCAGTGGCTACACTTTAGAGCACCCCAAGACGGCGACCTAAGATAGTGAAGAGGGTGGTTCACTTCCTGCTTCTTATTCCTTGCCTAAGTGAGTTCTCCTACCAGCAAGCTTGCTTGGTGGACTTTGGGGACCTGCAGAGTGCTGGCTGCTTCATGACCAGCCATAGCCTTTGTCCTCGTGAAGCTTGTGACCAACAAAGACTCTGGATGGGAAGATGTCCCTCGTTTCATAAAAGCCTGGGACAGCACATCCCCCAGCTCTGGAGTCTCTTCTGCCATGTGCTCGCTCTGCTTGCTTAACTTTCTACTTTCAAATAAACTTCACTTTTTTTTTGAACACTTTCCTGCACCTTAATTCATTAACCAGCAGAGAAAGCAAACCCTGAGCCCTTAGATGATAACAAATGGAAGTCAGAAGGAGTGAATGGTCATTCAACCAAAACTAAAACATCTCTCTCTTTCTCTACCTCTTTCTCTCTCACTCAAATCAATAAATAACAATTAAAATAAAGCAGGCTGGAGAGATAACTTAGCACTTAAGGCACCTGCCTGCAAAGGCAAAGGACCCAGGTCTGATTCCCCAGGACCCACATAAGCCAGATGCACAAAGGGGAACATGCATCTGGAGTTTGTGTGCAGCAACTGGAGGCCCTGGCACGCCCACTGCCTGTCTGTCTGTCTCTCTCTCTCTCTCACACACACACACACACACACATAAATAAATAGTTTTTGTTTTTAAAAAAAAAGGCGGGGGGGGAAGTGAAGAGATGGTTTAGAAGTCAAGGCGCTTGCCTACAAAGCCTAAGGACCCATGTTCGGCTCTCCAGAGCCCACGTAAGCCACTTACAAAGGTGAGGCAAGCACAAGGTTGCACATGCCCACTAGGTGGCGCATGCATGCGGAGTTCGATTGCAATGGCTGAGGCCCTGGCATGCCAATTCTCTCTCTCCATCTCTCTAAAAACAAAATAAAAATAATAAAATATAACTGATTTACATCATTGTGGTGGTATCTTTACAAATGCACGTGCTATAAGGTGCATTTTAATACTTATGTTGATATTATATAAAGAGATATCTTAAGAAAGAGTGAGAAGAGCAGAAATAACACAAGAAGAAAGAAATTTAACAACCCAAGTGACATGAACTCTTTTTTAAGTTTTTGTTTATTTTAATTTAATTATTTGAGAGTGACAGACAGAGAAAGAGGCAGATAGAGAGAGAGAGAGAATGGGCGCGCCAGGGCCTCCACCTGCTGCAAATGAACTCCAGATGCGTGTGCCCCTTTGTGCATCTGGCTAATGTGGGTTCTGGGGAACGGAGCCTCGAACCAGGGTCCTTAGGCTCCAGGCAAGCACTTAAGCCATCTCTCCAGCCCAACATGAACTCTTTAGTAAACCGTCTCCCAAGCTGAAGATAGTAATATGCATAAGGAGCAAGGTAGCCCTTTAAAAAATTATCTATATATTTGTGTGTGTGTGTGTGTGTGTGTGTGTGTGTGTATATAGTGTGTGTGTATATATATATATGTATGTATGTATGTATATATATATATATGTATGTATATGTATATATTTAATTTATTTGTAAGGAAGGAGAGACCAAGGGTGAGAGAGTGGGTGTGCCAGAGCCCCTAGCCACTGCAAATGAACTCCAGATGCATGTGCCACTTTGTGCATCTGGCCTTACGTGGGTACTGGGATTCAAACTCAGGTCCTTAGGCTTTGCAGGTAAGCACCTTAACTGCTGAGTCCTCTCTGCAGCCCTTACTTTCATAGGCAGTGAGTTGCAGAAGAGATCCAAAGGCAGTCCCAGTCAGCCTCATCCAGGACGACTACAAATAGCATCCACTTCCTGGTTTTTCCGGATTCCTCTTCTGCGCACCAAGCACCCATGGAGGCGCCTTCCTGAGTCAGCTCTCCTCCTGGGCCCAACAACCAATCAAGACCCACCATATACTTTTGGATTTGGCAATAAGACCCACCCTAATTGGATATCTAATTCATACAAATGGATCAGACCCAAGCCTCCATGTGTGAGTGACATTTTTTCCCCAGTCTTTCCATCTTCCATTCCTCTTAACGTAGGAGTTTTCCTGCTTTTTCTTCTTTCCTCTTTCCACTCTCTTACATCTTTCATAACTTACACTTCTCAGTGTCCATGGTTTTTCAGTTCTAGACAAGGACTTGAGACTCGAGAGCCACTGGCTCCTGGGCTCTAAGCTCATCCAGATTCTAGCTTCTCCCTGGCATCGTTAAGTTATAGAGTTCCAATCCCACAACAATCAGAAAGAAAGGTTTGAGAAAGACAGACAAAATAGGGCAGGCCAAGGTTACAATGGGAGCCAATGACTCACGCCAAATCATCTGTTGCGTGAATGCTGCAAAAGCCCAGCATTTACAAGCTGACAATCACTGCAAGCTATAATTATGGGATAGTGGGCTCTACCATGGTAATTAGCAAGTCTGAGTGTTCATCTAGGTGGCTTTTTTGGGGATTTAAAAAGAAAAACTCATTGTGGATGCTCTGTGTGTCGATAAATACTTTAAGCTCACCCACCACCTATGCAACTACTTTGTGCTAAGTGTGTGAAGAATTCATTCTCCCCCTCCCCCGAGTGCTAGGGATTGAACCTAGGAATTTACACATGCCAGGAAAACACACTATCACCAAGCTATGTCCTAGCCCCTTAAGGGTCATCTTTATAGTGATAAGCAAGTGGAAATCCTGGGTACAGGAGCAAGAGATTGTCCTTTTAGTTATGACATTCAGATCCTAAACATAAACCTCATAAGAGTCAGAATTCACAAAACCTTCGCTGAGTGTTTAGTTTGGCTCGATGATTTCTAAGGAAAAGGGATTTAGCTGCAACATTTTCTCCAGGCCCTCAAGCAGCCCTTCAAATGACCTCCATTTCTGAGAGTGATATGTATATACTTTAGAAAGTGTGAAGAATGTCACTAAGAACCTGTGGCATCCAGGCTTGGCCAGGTAAGAGAGAAGAGGTGTTTTCATAACAAAGCAAACAGAAACAAACACAGGCTGCTCCCCTGGACACCTTGAGGATGTGGCTGCGGCCGCAGGGCTGAACTGGACACCCTTGCTACTCCAGAGTAGTGCAACTGGTTACGCCAGCAATTTGATGGTTCCTCAAATGTGTTCAAGTCAAAATAGCAAACACAATAGCCGGGCATGGTGGCGCACGCCTTTAATCCCAGCACTCGGGAGGCAGAGGTAGGAGGATCGCTGTGAGTTCAAGGCCACTCTGAGACTCCATAGTGAATTCCAAGCCAGCCTGGGCTAAAGTGAGACCCTACCTCGAAAAAAAAACAAAGCACAAGCAAAACCCAGACCACAGAGACCTGAGTAACAGGTGCAATAACACACACACACACACACACACACACACACACACACACAATGAAAGCAAAAAGAACCCTGTCTCGAATTCAGCCATTTGCACTGGCAATACAGTCCCAGCTCTCCACATGCTTGTGTTCTGGATATGCACGTTCAATCAATCTCAGATGATAAATATTCAGGGAACAAAATAGGGTCTACAGTGAACACATAAAGATTTTTTCTTCCTTGGGCTAGAGAGATGGCTTAGCATTTAAAGCGCTTGCCGGCAAAGCCTAAGGTCTCATGTTCAACTCTCCAGGTCCCATGTAGGCCAGACACACAAGGTGGTGTAAGCGCACAAGGTCACACATGCCCACTAGGTGGCGCACGTGTCTAGAGTTCAATTAGAGTGGCTAGAAGCCCTGGAGCCCCAATTCTCTCCCTTTCTCTCACCCCCTCTCATGAAAAAAGAGGGCAGACTGTTGGCCTTGCCTCAAAAAATTAAGTAGATAAAAACATAAAAATGAAAATAGGGCTTGAGAAACAGCTTAGCAGTTAAGCACTTGCCTGTGAAGCCTAAGGACACCAGTTCGAGGCTCCATTCCCCAGGACCCACGTTAGCCAGATGCACAAGGGGGTGCACGCGTCTGGAGTTCTTTTGCAGTGGCTGGAAGCCCTGGCGCGCCCATTCTCTCTCTATCTGCCTCTTTCCTCCCTCTCTCTCTCTCTGTCACTCTCAAATAAATAAATAAAAATGAACAAAAAAAAAGTTAAAAAATGAAAATTAAAAAAAAGATTTGTTTTCCTTATTATTTCCAAAGCAATACAGCATTTATATTGTATTAGGGTTTGTAAGTAATCTAGAGAAGACTGAAATTATATGGAGATGCTAGGTTTGTGACACATACCTGTAATCCCAGCAGGGAGGTGAAGCCCATAAAAATCTCAAGTTCAAGACTAGCTCAGTCCAAAGAGTGAGTCCCAGGCCAGCCTGGGCTACATAGAGAGATCCTGTCTCAGGACCCAAGGTCCAGATGTGTAGCTCAGCAAAAGCCTAGCGCGGACAAAGCCATGGGCGCCATCTTCATTCAGCTCTGCAGTACACAGACATAACTTACATGTGGATACTGCGTTTTCCATGTCAGGGACTTGGACATGTAGAGATGGGGTGTCTGAGTGAGTTCTGGAACAATCCCTGCCAGAGGAACAACTATAACGACGCCGACATAAACACTACACAGACCTGTCATCGGAACACACACACCAATAATTCTCAGTTAATGCACGAATTTAGGAATCAAATTAATGGTTACGATTAACTTGGGAAATAAAGATGGTTGGTGCAGCACAGATTGTCAGTTAAAAAAAAAAAACCAGGGGCTGTAGACATGGCTTAGCAGTTAAGGCCCATGCCTTCGAAGCCTCAGGTCCCAGGTTCAATTCTCCAGGCCCCATGTAAGCTAGTGGCACATGCATCTGGAGTTCGTTTACAGTGGCTAAAAGCCCTGGCACGCCTATTCTCCCCCCCCTCCCCCTCCCACTGTAATAAATAAATAAAAATTAAATCTTTTTTAAAGAATCCAGTGAAAGTGGTACCATGAACACCGCTCTTCCTGCTAACCTGACAACCAGCTCCAGGGTGAGGGTGGCAGACATGGTGATGAAACAAAACCCGTTCAAAGCAGAAATCCAAAAGCTACACAGAACTCAACACTAAATCAGACCGCCGACAGGCTTGCCATGGCTCAGGGAACACTGTGGAAGAGAGTGGAAAAACTGCAAGAGCCATAGAGTGGAGGGTGGTGAATACCCTGAAACACAGTTTTGCCCCCATCCCAATGGGACTGATGAGGCCTTCATGACCCCCACAGTCAATCTCATAACCCCACAGAGGAGGGCCCCAGGGAAACAGAAACAGGAGAGAGGAAATAAAAAGACTATAATCTGTTTAAAAGAGAAATTAAATAAATAAAAAGAAAATCCCATCACCCCTCCCCATTACGTTTTAACTTTTTAGGGGTAAGTGAGTCATCAAATTCAGGTTGGTTTACAACCCACAGGAGCATAGGGTTTAAGCAGGTGGTACCATCGTGTTCTTGATCAAGAATTCTGAAAGCCTTCTGTTTCATTGGCACTTCACCTATTGGATGATGGCAGCAGATATTTAAAGTACATGACAAGGACCTCGGATTGCCATGCCACCTCTCAGTTTGGACGAGTGGTATTTCTTTGCAATGCCAGCATGTTTTCCTGAGATGCACGGAAATGACACTTAACATGAAATCTCATGTCCTAGGAGATAGCTGATTGGTGTTCCACGAATGGCTCCTATCAAGAACAGCTGAGGGCCCGAGCTATGATATTTAGACAAAACCCATGTCTACAATAAGAGAAGGCTTCAAAATATCATTAAAATGGTAATATTCGACCATAAAAGAAACCATGATTCGCTGGGCATGATGGCACATGTCTTTAATCCCAGCACTTGAGAGGCAGAAGTAGAAGGATCACAGTGAGTTCAAATCCACCCTGAGACTACATAGTGAATTCCAGGTCAGCCTAGAGACCCTACCTCAAAAAAAAAAAAAAAGCCGGGCGTGGTGGCGCACGCCTTTAATCCCAGCACTAGGGAGGCAGAGGTAGGAGGATCGCTGTGAGTTCAAGGCCACCCTGAGATGACGGAGTGAATTCCAGGTCAGCCTGGACTAGTGTGAGACCTTACCTCAAAAAAAAAAAAAAAAAAAACAGAGAAAGAAAAGAAAACATGATTCATGATGTAGACATCTGCCTTTGGGAGTCTGTTTTTGTTTTGTTCCTCTTTTGTTGGAAAGGCATCCAAACCTCCTTCCTATTTGAGGGGATCGCCCATTGTGAGTCCTGGTGGCAGGAGAGACCCAACCTCACAACACGGAAGTGGACGTTTCCTCTCCAGGTCCCTGGGCGTCATGTGAACTACACCAAGCTCCTTGTGTCTCCTCCCAGGCTGTGAATTTCAAGAATGACCCAAAGATCCAGAATCCTTAGAGACTGTTTACCAGAGCAGCAGACCCAGACCCACCGGGGCCAGACAGACCCCTGGTCTGTGTGTCTGAGCCTCCCGTTGTTTGAACCTTTGCTCTCTTTCATAGACTTTACTTTCTGCCTAAGTTGACGTTCTGTTGCTTGCAGCTTAGAATTGTTACTCACCTAAGGGCTGAAGTGGTTTTCATCTGAATGATGAGAAGGAGTAAGCCGCTTCCAGCGCCCACTTTGTATCAAGGATAATGACAAATTCCTTGTCAAAAAAATTGCATAGCCTGAAATCTCACTTTGTTTCTTTTCTTTTTAAAATTTTTTTACTTATTTCTTTCTTTAAAAGAGAGAGGGGGGCAGAGAGAGAGAGAGAATGGGCACACTAGGGCCTCTAGCCACCCCAAACTCCAGACCTTGTGCATCTGGCTTACATAGGTACTGGAGAATCGAACCTGGGGTCCTTTGGCTTTGCAGGCGAATGCCTTAACCACTAAGCCATCACTCCAGCCTACTTTATTTCTTTTCTATCTAAGCTAAATGTTTTGGAGTCTTGCTGCAACTTTACTTTCTCAAAATTAACAAGACATTCAGTCCAAATATTTACTCTATAAAATTAATACCTGCTGATGGAAGTCTAAACCAAGTTTCTCTCTGGGGCTGACTGGAAGGGGCCACAAAGGAGGCTTGGAAAGCTGGAAGAGTTCTGTATCTTAATCAGGGTAATGGTGGCTTGGGCATATAGGTGTGTAAATTTTGTTACGTGTGCGCTTATGAATTGTGTATGTGACTACATATAATTTTTCTATATGAATATACACACATATATGTATCTACACACGAAATCTCACATAAAGGACCATATAGTGCTATGGCCCAGAGGCTCTGTTGATGCCCACATGACGACATGAATGATCAAGCCCTCAACAATCAGATCTCACTTTTCTCCTTTTCTCAACAAGTGACTTTGATCACTGCCCTACCTAGCCCCAGAGATGATGATAATCAACGACGTGCTCACTGCTGATCCAGGTGCTCTGCAAGGCCAGCTAAGAACGCACACAGGCAGATAAATGACACACAGGAGGCCCAGACTGACCCAGATCTCCCAGCTCATCTCTCCTACTTACGGCCAAAGTCCAAGATGTGTGCAGTCTCTTCATTTCCCTGAAGGCAAACTAATGAATTAATGACTTCTGTTAAAAGATACCGATTGGGTTAGAGAGATGGCTCAGTGGTTAAGGCACTTGCCCGTAAAACCAAAGGACCCAGGTTCAATTCCCCAGTACCCACGGAGAGCAGATGCACAAAGTGGCGTATGTGTCTGAAGTTCGTTTGCAGTGGCTGGAGGACCTGCCACGCCCATTCTCTCAGTCTGTCTCCTCTCTCTCTCTCTCTCTCTCTCTCTCTCTGCTTGTAAATAAATAAAATAGAAAAAGATACCCATTACCATTTTACAATGTATGCTCTCTTCTTCCTCTCATCCCCTTCCTCCTCCACAAAACATGAACAAGTAAGAGAGGAAGGCATGCTTCAACCCAGAAGCTCCTTTTAGATAGAAGAAAATGGAAAATACTTAATTTGCCATGCAAATTTTCACAGCCATCCCCAAGTAATAAAAGTCTACCTTACAAGAAACACATAATCTGAAAGGTCAAACCTGGCTGACCCTCCCCCCCCACACACACACACAGTGACATGGTTCCCTCCCTCCAGACTTCTGAGGGACGAGTTTTGCAAACACTTCTACCAGAAACATCTATGTTCAAAACCGAGGTCGGCAGACCTGGAAAGATGTCAGTAGACCAATTTCTTCTTCTTGCGTTCGTTCATTCTCTACTACACTCTGTTCCCATGCAGCACACCCTCACTCCACACTCCTTCTGTTCCCAAGAGGCAAAGAAAACGACATCAGCTAAGAATGACCATTTAGCCCTGGATCTCCAGTACTAAGTCAGCAGCAAGAAAAAGGGGGAAGGAGCCAGGCGAGGTGGCTCGCCCTTTTAATCCCAGCATTAGGAGGCAGAAGTAGGAGGATCTCTGTGAGTTTGAGACCACCCTGAGACTACATAGTGAATTTCAGGTCAGCCTGGGCTTGAGTGAGCCCCCCCCCCCACTCAAAAAAAGAAAAGGAAGGGAGGGAAGGACAGAGGGAGAGAAGAAGGAAGGAAGGAAGGAAGGAAGGAAGGAAGGAAGGAAGGAGGGAGGGAGGGAGGGAGGGAGGGAGGGAGGGAGGGAGGGAGGGAGGGAGGGAGGGAGGGAGGAAGGAAGGAAGGAAGGAAGGAAGGAAGGAAGGAAGGAAGGAAGGAAGGAAGGAAGGAAGGAAATTGGGGAAGGGAAGGAAAGGGAAGGGGGTAAGCAGGGGAGAAAAGGCAGGAGAGGAAAATAATGATTTAAAATAATGGTGGAAAAAGCAAGCTAGAGATACCAAGAGATCCCAGGAGAAAGGCTTGATACATCTGAGGAGATGAGTTGCTGGAACTGACTTAGTGTACTTGGGCAATGAGACTGGTCTCTGGCAAATAGGTTTTCCACACACATTTTAAGAAAATCTTAAGGAGAAGATTGACAGATTTTTCAGTTAGGAAAGCAACTATATTAGCAAATATCTTCATAAAATACAGTCTCCATACAGTTATATTATTTCCCTAATATTGTTATAGTTTTCCCATCTGCAAATGAAAATAAAAGGAGATATAGTTATACTTGGGGACACTATAATAAATGGTAAGTAAAGACAACCTTCTTGGGCTGGAGAGATGGCTTAGCAGTTAAGATGTTTGCCTGCAAAGCCAAAGGACCCAAGGTTGATTCCCCAGGACCCACGTAAGTCAGATGCATAAGGTGGCGCATGCTTCTGGAATTCATTTACAGCGGCTGAAGGCCCTGGCGTACCCATTCTCTCTCTCTCTCTCTCTCTCTCATCTGCCTATTTCTTTCTCAAATAACTTTTTAAATTTTTTCATTAAACATTAAAAATAAAGAAAACCTTCTTAACCAATGTTCACTGTATTTCTAGTGAAATAATTATATCTAGTAGGTCAATATGCAAAGTGATAGTCTCTAATCTCAGAGCAGTTACTCTTTTTACACAATCAGTGAGCTATGAAAAGCCAGGCAGCTCATGACCTGAGTTGAGAGCCTGGGATACAAGTAATGGAAACACATCTGTTCCATTCGCAGCTTAATGAGAACTGTTATATTGTTCTGTGGGGAGAAACATGCTGCTATCTTCAAAGGAAAAGTCCTCCGAAACCTGTCCCACTTCCAGATGCTTAGCTTCTACTTCTTCTCACTAATTAGCCTGCATGCAGGGTTCTATGCAAATCGGGCCCAGGTTTGCTGGAACTTTCAGACCTTGCCCATTGGAGAAGCCAGACAACAGCTTTGGCAGCAAGATGGCGCTGGCACTGTCAGTACCAAGTGATTCATAGCAAAGGGGAAAAAAAAATATATCTCTTGTGCCAAGAGGTAGGGAAATATGAACAGAGGCCAAGAGAGCTCCGCTGTCTCCTAAGTTCAAAATCGGGGCTACCTGTGCCATTACACGATCATCACTCTGCCATCTCACATCTCACAAGCACAATGTCCCCTAGTCTATTTCTGGAGAATGTGTCTTCAAATGAAAATGGAACTGGACTAATACCAAAACCCCGACTGTGGTAGTTTGAGTGTTTGCCCTACACTAGACTCAGGGGTTTTATTAAAACTTGGATTTCCATCCACCTGGCTGGAAGAGGTGTCGCTGGGGGTGGATCCTGGGGTCCAGCCTTAAAGTGTGTTTGGGGGTGGATCTAGTTCCAGCATGGAGGTCCAGCGTTAATCTGAGCTCTGCCTGGGGGCCCTCCTCTGGTTGCCAGTTTGTGTATGATTGTGGTGCCACTGGCTGTTTGATGGTCTCTCTCTCTCTCTCTCTCACTCGCTCGCTCGCTCTCCTTAGATCTGTGAAAGGGAGCCAGCTTCTTCTGCCATTATGGAACTTCCCCTGGATCTGTACGCCTGAAATAAATCCTTTCCTCCCATAAACTGTGTCCAGTTTGGCAGTTTATCCCAGCAATATGGAGCTGACTACAATATCAACAAAAGCATGAAAAGGAAGAAAACTATAGACTAATATACCTATGAACAAGGACTCCAAATTCCTACACACACACACAAAAAAAAAACTGTCAAATTAAGCCCAGCAATACATACGAAGGGTAATATATTACAACCTGGGCGGGGAGGGGGGTCCTCAGGGATTTATTCTTCATCAACAATCAGGATGTAAAGTTAACCACAGAGGTAGAAGCAGGAAGATCGTCACAAGTTCAAGGTTAGCCTGATCTACATAGCAAGTTTCATACAGCCAGGAAAATAAATATACATGGAAAGAACCTGTCTCAAAAAAAGAAAAAAAAAAACTTGGGCTGGAGAGATGGCTTAGTGGTTGAGGCATTTGCCTGAAAAGCCAAAGGACATAGGTTCGATTCCCCAGGACCCATGTAAGCCAACTGCACAAGGTGGCATATGTGTCTGGAGTTCATTTTCAGTGGCTGGAGGCCCTGGCATGCCCATTCTCTCTCTCTCTCTCTCTCTCTCTCTTTCTCTCTCTGTCTCTGTCTCTCTCACTCTCTCTCTCTCTCTTTTTTTTTTGGTTTTTTGAGATAGGGTCTCACTCTAGCCCAGGCTGACCTGGAATTCACTATGGAGTCTCAGGGTGGCCTTGAACTCACGGCAATCCTCCTACCTCTGCCTCCCGAGTGCTGGGATTAAAAGCATGCGCCACCACCCCCGGCTTCCCTGTCTCTTTCTAAAAAAAAAAATTAAAGTAGTTAATTGTACTCCTGTACGCAATTACCTGGAATGTGAAAATTTAAAAACAATGCCACTCATAATAACATCAAAATTGAGAAAACAGACAGTAGGAAGGCTTGAGAGGGGGGTATATGCTTAGCATACTTGTATGAAAATGTTTTTATATAACATAGTGCCATATACAATGAATATACTTTTTTTAAATTCTGAAATATTTATATGTAAATCTAATGATATATGTATAATATCTATATGCCAAAAACTATAAAACACTGGACGAAATAAATAAGGCCTAATTTGGTGGCTCCCCGGTCTAGGGATATGATTGCCATGTAGGATGTGTGAAGAAATAAGACCTAAGCAAACGGGGAGATGAGCTATGTGCACAAGTTAGCAGACACGTTTCATTGGGATAACAGTTGCCACCAAATGCTTCACAGATATGAAAAGTTCAGGAAGCTTTATCAGAGACACCAGGAAGTTGATTATACAATGCCTATCATAAGGCAAATAGAGGCATAGTGTGGTGGCTCACACCTTTAATCCAGGTACTCCGGAGGCCCAGGTAGGAGAATCATTGTGAACTCAAGGCCAGCCTGGACTTCCAAATGACCTCCGAGTCAGCCACCTATGCTAGAACAAAACCTTGCCTCAAAGGGGGAGAGAGAAAGATGACCAAAATAAGTATGAAAAGGAAGAATAAATCTAGACAACTCACACTTTGCAATTTCAAGAATACAAAGCCCCAGGGACCAACCTAGTGTAATATTGGTGAAATGATATACTCATGAAGAATAGCATAAATATGGTCAGTGCTGTTTTTATTTTGTTTTCTCAAAGTAACAAAGGCAATTCCATAAGGAAAGAATGACATTTTCACCAAATAGTGCTGGAGGAACTGAGCATGTAAATTCAAGAAGATGGTTAACACATGCCTCACGTATATACAAAATTCAAAGTTCACCTCCACAGCATCACAGATTTAAATGTAAGTGTGGGGAATGAAGAGATGCCTTAGCGGTTAAGGTGCTTGCCTGTGAAGCTTAAAGACAGAAGGAGGCTCGATTCCCCAGATCCTATGTAAGCCAGATAGATGCACATGGTGATGCATGTGTCTAGAGTTCATTTGCAGTGGCTAGAGGCTCTGGTGTGCCCATTCTCTTTCCCTCTCTCTCCTTCTCTCACTCTCTCATAAATAAATAAGTTTATAATATATTAAATATAAGTGTGTAAGACTGCATGATTTTTTAGAAGAAAACAAAGCAAAAACCTACATGACTTTGTTTTTAGCATAGAGTTGTTTTTTCTTAAATAGTTTATTTTTATTTTATTTAATAAAGACAGAGAGCAAGGGAGAGAGAATGGGCACACCAGGGCCTCTAGCCACTGCAAACGAACAAACTCCAGATGCATACGCCACCATGTGCATCTGGGGCTTACGTGAGATTGAACTTGGGTTGTTTGGCTTCTCAGGCAAGTGCCTTAACCACTGAGCCATCTCTCCAGCCCAGACATAGAGTTTTTATAGAGAGCACCATACACGTAACCTATAAAAGGAAAACTCAGTAAACAAGATTCATTTCACAAAAATCAAGAGTTTTTGCACTGTGAGAAACATAGTGAAGGGACTAAAAATAAGTCACAACCTGAGAGAAAAATACTTGTAATGCACACATCTGAAAAGGAAGCTTTATCTAGAATATATAAGAACTCTACAAATCAATAAGAAAACAAACAACCCCATATACAATGGGGACAAGGGAGCTTCTCCACAGACGCCTCACCACAGAAAATACATAAGTGGCAAATAAGAAAAGAACGTTGGTACTACTAATAAAGAAAGCACAAATCGGGCTGGAGAGATGGCTTAGTGGTTAAGCGCTTGCCTGTGAAGCCTAAGGACCCCGGTTTGAGGCTCAGTTCCCCAGGTCCCACGTTAGCCAGATGCACAAGGGGGCACACGCATCTGGAGTTCGTTTGCAGAGGCTGGAAGCCCTGGCGCGCCCATTCTCTCTCTCTCCCTCTATCTGTCTTTCTCTCTGTCTGTCACTCTCAAATAAATAAATAAATAAAAATTTTAAAAATCAGACTTTCAAAAAATTGCATTAAAAAAAAAAAAAGAAAGAAAGCACAAATCAAAACCACAATGAGCCTGTAGTCCAGCTACTTGGAAGGCTGAGGCACTAGGATAACTTGAACCCCGGAGTTCAAGACCAGCCTAGGCAATACAGCAAGTCCTCCATTTCAAAAATAAACGAGGCAGGCATGGTGATGCACGCCTTTAATCCCAGCACTCGGGAGGCAGAGGTAGGGGGATCACCATGAGTTCGAGGCCACCCTGAGACTACATAGTGAATTCCAGGTCAGCCTGGACCAGATTGAGACCCTACCTCAAAAAATAATTAAATAAATAAATGAAAGTGCTCACTTGAGGGCTGGAGAGATGGCTTAGTGGTTAAGCGCTTGCCTGTGAAGCCTAAGGACCCTGGTTCAAGGCTCGATTCCCCAGGACCCACGTTAGCCAGATGCACAAGGGGGCGCACGCGTCTGGAGTTTATTTGCAGTGACTGGAAGCCCTGGCGCGCCCATTCTCTCTCTCTCTCCCTATCTGCTTCTTTCTCTGTCCCTCTCAAAAATAAATAAATAAAAATGAACAAAAAAACCATTTTTTTAAAGTGCTCACTTTAGCAGCTCATATACTAAAATTGCAACGATACAGAGAAGATGAGCGCGGCCCCCTGCGCAAGGGTGACACACAAATTCGTGAAGCGTTGCATATTTTTGAAATGTTGGCATTCATAGTAATTATGGATGTAATTCTGCGTATCTTACTGTGACTCTAAAAACGGTAGTGTTGGTGTCATAGAAATGTCTATTATTTCCAAAGTCATCTCATTAAAGATGAGAACTTTAAAAAAAAATCAACAAAAATTATATGATGAAACCTACTACACACCTATTAGGGTAACTAAATAAGCAGGGAGCCCTGCCATGCCCTGGTGAAATCATAAACCAGCGGAGCAGCGCCCATGGTACTAGAGAAGATACCCAGCAACACAGCCGCTTGGGCGGACAGTTTCACAATGTTTTACAAACTTAGCATAGCTCACCATACGACTCTGCAATATCTCTCAGTATTCCATCCAGCTGGGCTCAACACCTATGCGCACATAAAGATTTATATTTAGAGCAACTTTATAATCACCACATCCTGGGTCTTCACCCCACAAGTGGATAAGCTGTAGCAGAGCCATGCAAGGGAACATTACTTGGCAACACCAGGCAAAGACTACTGACACAAACAGATGACGGAGTCTCTACTGCATTTTAATTAATGTCAGAAGCTACACTCCACAAGGTGACATCTTGTATGAAATGCATTGAAAGAAACTCACAGGACGGGCTGGAGAGATGGCTTAGCGGTTAAGCGCTTGCCTGTGAAGCCTAAGGACCCCGGTTCGAGGCTCGGTTCCCAAGGTCCCACGTTAGCCAGATGCACAGGGGGGCGCACGCGTCTGGAGTTCGTTGGCAGAGGCTGGAAGCCCTGGCGCGCCCATTCTCTCTCTCTCCCTCTATCTGTCTTTCTCTCTGTGTCTGTCGCTCTCAAATAAATAAATAAATAATTTTTTAAAAAATTTAAAAAAAAAAAGAAACCCACAGGAAGGAGAATCAGAACAGCACTGGTTCGGGATTTGGATGCGAGAGGAGTATCTGACTGCAAGAGACCAACACAAGAAAATTAGGGGCTGATGGAATTGTTTGGTACCATTCTGTTGTGAGTACAAGCTTACTTTTTATTTTTTAGGGGTTTTTTTGTTGTTTTTATTTATTTGTTTATTTATTTATTTATTTGAGAGCGACAGAGAGAGAGAATGGGCTCACCAGGGCCTCCAGCCACTGCAAACGAACTCCAGACGCATGCGCCCCCTTGTGCATCTGGCTAACGTGGGTCCTGGGGAATGGAGCCTTGAACCAGGGTCCTTAGGTTTCACAGGCAAGCACTTAACCGCTAAGCCATCTCTCCAGCCCCAAGCTTACTTTTTTAAATATAAAATATTCCATTTATTTGTTTATTTGAGAGAAAGAGAGGGAGAGAGATAGAGAGGAAGAGGCAGAGAGAGAGAGAGAATTGGCATGCCAGAGCTGCCAGCCACTACAAACAAACTCCAGACACATGTGCCACCTTGTGCATCTGGCTTATATGGGCACTGGGGAATTGAAACTGGGTCCTTAGGCTTCCCAAGCAAGCATCTTAAGTGCTAAGCCATCTCTCCAACCCCCAAGATTACTTTTGGAAAATCCCACAGAACTCTACAACACAAGAAATCAATTTTAGTGTAAGTAAAAAAAAAAAATTAAATCAACTAGGACCATGTGGGAACCCAGGGAGATACAGACTGTAGCTTGACGCTGACTGTATTACACACATTATGTCACAACCATTCTGAAAGGGACACCGGAGAAGGGAGCTAGCCTGAGTCACTTTATTTTGACTGTAAGGCTTAACTGCTCTGACTATAAGCACAAGAGGCTAAACACAAACTCTGTACTCTAGCGGGCCAATCCACACCTTCACAGTGGTCCAGGTTAGTAATGTTATAAAACTCCGTAACAAGTACACTGCTTAAAAACTGTGTAAGCATACTGTAGGCAAAGAGAACCAAGTTTCTCACTGTCAAAAAGTAAATACTAGATGGACTTTGTGGTGCTGGACTGGAGTCAAGAAATCAGTCACTGGGGATATCCAGGTCAGCCTGGGCTAGAGTGAGACCCTACCTCAAAAAAAAAAAATAGAAATCAGCCACTGAGCTGGAGACACAGCTCAGCGGTTAAGGTGCTTGCCTGCAAAGCCAAAGGACCCAGATTCAATTTCCCAGGACTCACGCAAGCCAGATATACAAGGCGACAATGTGTCTGGTGTTTGTTTGCAGCAGCTAAAGGCCCTGGTATGTCCATTCTCATTCTCTTTCTCCTTCTTTCTCTTTCTCTTAAATAAGCAAATAAAAATAAAATATTTTAAAAATTGGTCACAACCTCTGTTTTCAGAGATAAACTTCCTTTCCATTCTAGGAAAAAATTCTAGTTTGTTATCGTTCGTATTTTTTAAAATAGTTTTTGTTTATATGAGAGAGAGCAGATGAGCACATGGGGGCCTCTCACAGCTGCAAACAAACTCCAGACACATGTGCCACTTTGTGCATCTGGCTTTACGTGGGTACTGGGGAATTGAACCTGGGCCAGCAGGCTTTGTAAGCAAGTACCTTTAATCGCTGAGCCATCTCCACAGCCCTACTGTTGATATTTCAACGAAGGTAGAATTAATGAGTTACTTTGGTTAGCAGAAAGTCGTCCTTCAAAGACAATAAAAACATTTACACATTAAACTTTACAAGACCAGACATGGTGGTATTCACTTGTAGTTTCAGTGATTCAGGAGACTGAGACAGAAAGCTGACTTGATTATTGGGGTTCTAAGCCAGCCTGGTCAACATATCAAGACCCCATGTCATTAAAACAAAAAAAAGGGTGGAGGGATGAAGAGATGGCTCAGCAGTTAAAGGCGCTTGTTTGCCAAGCCTACCAGCCTGGGCTCACTTCCCTAGCACCCATATAAGGCCAGAGGAAAGACGGTGCAGAGACACCTCAGCTTGTCCTCTCAGCTCCACATGTGCGTGGTAGCACATACACCATCCACACGCATGCAAACATGCAAATACACGTGCAAATATACACATACACCATAAATGGAATTTTTAAAACTGTTTTTTGTTTACTTATTTGAAAGAGAGAATGGGGGCACCAGAGTCTCTAGCCACTGCAAACGAACTCCGGACGCATGTGCTACCATGTGCATCTGGCTTACGTGGGACCTGGAGAATTGAACCGGGGTCCTTAGACTTCACAGGCAAGTGCCTTAACCACTAAGCCATCTCTCTAGCCCCCCCCCCCCCCAAAAAAATCTTAAAATAAAAATTTAACAGAAATATATGAGTATGCTTTTGTATACTAATTAGGGATAATTACACTGAATGGAACATATGGTGCTATTCAAGAATATGAATGAGCGATAACGTTTACATACGCATATGGGAATTCCCCCACTTTCTGCTCAGATCCAGCTCTAACTGATCCTTTGTAGGTTTGCTGTCTGGAACTCCCCAGCCAGCGCACCGGCCAGCCTCCTCCTACCCCAGCACTGACGAGGAATTCCTCTTCCTGGGCAGAGGCAGAACTAACATTCCCACCACCAAAGCTGGGGTGGCCAGCCCACAGATACCAGCTTATCACCAGCCGCTGCTTCCTTGCACGTATGTACACACCAGCCTCAACCATAAAGCAAAAGCACCCTCCAGATAGCTCAGGCTTAACGTGCCTCCCCGCTCTGATCACGGACAGCTTCCAAGATGAGATCGACCAGGAAGAGCCAGACCCAAGAGGTGTACTACCTGTGAGATCCAGCTGTGGGCAGGTGCTCGTGTGCAGTGAAGCGCCGGACGCCGTCCCATGAGAGAGAAGGACGGCCACGCATTTCCAGGAGATCCCGATCCACAGAGAGGTCTGACTCATGGAGCCAAGGGTTTCAAGTGCCCGGGCCAGGAGCCTCATTCCAGTGAGCAATCCCGGGTGTGCAGACTAGGGACTGGGCTGTGGACTCCGGGACAGGCTTCCCTTCGTAGTTCTCATGGATGAATAGCCCCACTGACTCATCAGCCCTGCGAGTCAATCACACTCCACTTGCGAGCATTTCTGCTGATGGCGAGGAGGAGCAGCAAGGAGGAGAGAAGAAAGACCTAGCAAGGAAGCTGTGTGTCCTGGTGGCACCTTGATTTTCTCTGGCCACCGCACACACGTGCATACTTATGCATCTATGCACACATGTGTATCCACACACACGAACATACACATATGTAAGAGACTCAAAAAAAAAAAATAGTGGCAATGCCCAGTGTTCACAAGGATGCAGAGAAGTTGACTCTCTAGTACAGACATAGCCGGCAGGAATTAAAAATGGCATGATCAGGCTGGAGGGATGGCTTAGTGGTTAAGGCTTTTGCCTGTAAAGCCAAAGGATCCCGGTTCGACTCTCAAGGACCCCTGTAAGCCAGATGCACAAAGGAGCTCGTGTGTCTGGAGTTTGTTTGAAGTGGCTGGAGGCCCCTGGTGCGCCCATTCTCTCCCTCTCTCTCTCTCAAATAAATAAATAAATAAACTTTTTTTTTTAATTTTTTTTTTATTTGAGAGCGACAGACACAGAGAGAAAGACAGGTAGAGGGAGAGAGAGAGAATGGGCCCTCCAGGGCTTCCAGCCTCTGCAAACGAACTCCAGACGCGTGCGCCCCCTTGTGCATCTGGCTAACGTGGGACCTGGGGAACCGAGCCTCGAACCGGGGTCCTTAGGCTTCACAGGCAAGCGCTTAACCGCTACGCCATTTCTCCAGCCCAAATAAACTTTTTTTAAATGGCATGATCATTCTGAAAAATAATTTGTGCCTTGAGCTCATTCTGCATAATTTAGGCTGGAATTCAGATCCTCCCCCAAACACACCTTTGGGCTGAACCCCAGGATCTGTGCCCCAATGATACCTCTTCCAGCCAGGCTGCTGGAAATCCAAGTTACGAACTTTCATAAAACTCTAGTGTCAGTATTGGGCTACTTCCCTAGAAGAGGTTGGTAGGGGGGGCCTTTGAGGTCCCCCAAAACAGTACAGTTATTTGCCATGGCTATTGGCTGCCCTTTAGAACTGTATGGTAAGATCCTATTGCTGAAGATACTATGTCAGATACTTTAGTCAGAGGGCATACAAACATCACGCTGGAACCAGGATGGAAGCCTCCTTGCTGGCTAGTTCTCATACAGAAGGTATGGTGCAGGCTGCTGACGGAGAAGTGTCATCAAAAGTCTTACTCAGGCCTGGAGGGATGGCTTAGTGGTTAAGGTATTTGCCTGCAAAGCCAAATGGCCCAGGTTCAAGTCCCCAGGACCCGCATTAGCCAGATGCACAAGGGGGAGCATGCATCTGGAGGCCCTAGCGTGCCCATGCTCTCTCTGTTTCTCTGTTAAATAAATAAATAAATAAAAATAAAAATATTTAAAAGTCTAAAAAAATACTTTATGCCTTAAAAACTAAGCATGCATTTACACAACCCAGCAGATGCACCCTTAGAAATCTATGCCAAAGAGATAAAAATTATGTGAAAACAAAGATCAATAGACAGCCAGAGCCGTGCTATTTAAAGAGCCAAAATCCAGAAGCAGCCAAATGTCCTGCAGTACTTAAAGGTGATGTCACGCCCA
Source organism: Jaculus jaculus (assembly GCF_020740685.1). Taxonomy (NCBI): domain Eukaryota; kingdom Metazoa; phylum Chordata; class Mammalia; order Rodentia; family Dipodidae; genus Jaculus; species Jaculus jaculus. Next base: position 56,211,963 of record NC_059115.1, read on the forward strand.
TTTCCTCTCTCTATACTTACTTGTCGCTTTCACTCTCTCACATATAGACAGATGATAGATAGATAGATAGATAGATAGATAGATAGATAGATAGATAGATAGATGATAGATATCACATTGGGTGGGGGGGGGAGGCAATCTTGGGTTGCAGAGATGGCTTGGCGGTTAGGGTGTTTGCCTGCGAAGCCAAAGGATCCCCGTTCGATTCTTCAGGACCCATGTAAGGCAGATGCATAAGGGGACACATGCATCTGGAGTTTGTTAGCAGTGGCTGGAGGCCATGGCATGCCCATTCTCTCTCTCTCTCTCACGCACACTCTTTCTCTTTCTCTCTCTCTCTCAAATAAATAAATAATTTTTTTTTTTTAAGAAAAAGGCAATCTCAAAAGATCACAGACTGGGGCTGGAGAGCTGGCTTAGCAGCTAAGGTGTTTGTCTGCAAAGCCAAATGACCCCCGGTTTGATTCCCCAGGACCCATATGAGCCAGATGCACAAGGTGGTGCATGCGTCTGGAGTTCGTTTGCAGTGTCTTTAGGCCCTGGCACACCCATCCCCCCTACCCTGGCCTCTAGATCTCTCTCTCAAATGAATAAAAATTTTTAAAAAGATCACAGATTGTAACCATAGTATAGAAAAATTCTCAAATGAGAAAATTACAGACATGAAGATGAGACCTGTGAGTTCTAGGGTCTATCAATGGTAAAGAGAAAGAGGGGACATATCAGTTTTTCTGCTTATTAATGGAAGTTGAAGATGATGGTAATTGTTCACCATCAAAACAGGACCCACGTTAGACAGATGCACAAGGGGTCACACGTGTCTGGAGTTCATTTGCAGTGGCTGGAAACCCTGTCGTGCCCATTCTCTGTCTGTCTGTCTGTCTGTCTGTCTGTCTATCTATCTATCTATCTATCTATCTATCTATCTATCTATCTCTCTGTCTCTTTCTGTCTCTGTCACTCTCAAATAAATAAATAAAAAAGAACAAAAAAAAATTAAATCTGAGAACTTGGCAAACACATGAAATATCACATCATGTTGTAGTCAGGTAGTGAGGAGACCTTGGCTCCAAGACTGCTTTTCCATTTCTGGAATGCAGGCAACATCAGATCAATCAGCAGGGTACCCGGGAGTAAATGGGGGCTCCAATACCCCATCACCATGTCTGGAGGTGTGAGGGCTCTCTGAGTCCTTCCTCTACAAGCGAACAGTCTCAGCCACGCCCTCTCCCTGGACACTCTGCCTAAGTTCCTGGTCTGATGGCACTCACAGCTCTCAACCCAGGCCTATGCAGGCTCCCCTGTCAAGTTTCCTGAAATCTCCCTATGGTATCCGGTGCTTCCTCAGGAAGTTTCTCTCCCTTTGTCACAATTATCACACCTAACACTTTCCAGAAGGCACAATTGCCTTGCTACTAATACATTTTCAAGGCTTTTTCTAAGCTATGTGAAACTCTGATCTGGAGGTGTGAGGAGGGCAGTCCCCAAGCAAAAGGAACAGTTCCCCTCACTACAGAAATGAAACCTGGGGTGTCCTGGTGCATGGTACTTCTTCTAAACCCTACAAGGACCCTAAAAAACATGTTCACGCTCTGGAGGTTTTGTTGTTGTTTTGTACTTTACAACTCTAAGATACTTTTTAAAAATGTGGATAGGGGCTGGAGAGATGGCTCAGCGGTTAAGATGGATGTCTGCGAAACCTAAGGACCCTGGTTAGATTTTCCAAGTCCCACATAAGCTAGATGCACATGGTGGCGCATGCATATGGAGTTCGTTTGCAGGGGCTAGAGGCTCTGGCCATTCTCACTCTCTTTCTGTCTCTCTCTCTCTCTCCTCTCTCTGTCTCTAATAAGTAAATAAATAAAAAATTGTTTAAAAAGCAAATAGGAGCCCAGCACTCGGGAGGCAGAGGTAGGAGGATCACCATGAGTTCAAGGCCACCCTGAGACTCCATAGTGAATTCCAGGTCATCCTGAGCCAGAGTGAGACCCTACCTCGAAAAACCAAAAAACAAAAAAAAAAAAAAAAAAAATGTGCATGGGATGGGATTAGACCTGCACAAGTCTGGGTGGGCACCAGATGACCATCAGAGGCAGAGAAAAACGGGTGAAAGAGTGGGAAGTAAGCTTCTATTCCAGTGTCTGGGGTGAATTATATTACAGGAAAAAATGAGATTATTCTGTGGGGGTGGGGAAGCGTGGTGGGAGTAGATTGCGCAACCACAATTAGAAAAGCTTGCTGACTCTCCATTCGGTTCCCCTCAGACACACTCTTCCTGTTGAGTGGTACTGGAATGTCTGAGGACTTTTTCAAGATCTAGAAAAGAAGCTCAATCAGGAATTCTTTTCATCTATGGAATTTGCTAGCTTTTATAATTTTTAATTTCCAACTATGACTATTTCAAAGCTGATCTTGTGTTTATACCATTGTATTCCCTTTTTCTGTTGTTTTTGTTTGTTTGTTTCTTGAGGGAGGGTCTCACTCTGGCCCAGGCTGACTTGGAATTCAATACGTAGTCTCAGGGTGGCCTTGAACTCATGGCGATCCTCCTACCTCTGCCTCCCGAATGCTGGGATTATGTATTCCTTTTCTTGAAAGAGAATCTTTAAGTAACACAAGCTTCTCTGAATCTGCCCCTGCCTATAACTCATTTAGTGGCTGGAACATAAAATCTGTTCGGTGAGTTCATGCACTAGGCCAAGTCACTTGACATAGTCAAGTTCATCTAATAATCAGTACTGGGAGGGTCTAAGGAATGACTAACGCATGGAAACACTGGTAGGATATTACAAGATGCTCTAAACAAGCAAGGTAGTAGTTCAAATTGCTTTCAAAGTTATGAATCAAAATAGCTATGCATATTAGGAGATACTAGTGAAAGTGCTAAAAGAGGGGTAGAAAAGTACATATGTGATATAGCTCATAAAGGGTCTTCCGGAACTAGGGAGTTCTCCAGAAACCCTCTGTTTGGAGAAGCTAAGCTTTTTCATCCCCTTCTCTTTCTTTTAATTTTTTGTAATTTTTTTTATGAGAGAGAGAGAGAAAAAATTGGCACACCAGGCCTCCAGCCACTACAATCAAATTCCAGACGCATGCACCATCTTGTGCGCACGTGTGACCTTGTGCGTCTGGCTTACGTAGGGCCTGGAGAGTCGAATATGGGTCCTTAGGTTTCTCAAGCAAGCACCTTAACCGCTAAGCCATCTCTCCAGCCCCACCCCCTTCTATTTTAACAGAACTTCTTCACTGTTTTCTTTGGTGGAAACAGCACTGAAGACATTATTTTCCTATTTAAAACCACCTGCCTCTATTGACTTACTATATATATATATATATATATAGTTATATATACTAAGCATTTCCAAATTTGTAGTTTAAAAAAAGTTGTATGCTATATATATATATATATATATATATATATATATATATATATACACACACACACACACACACACACACATAGATATATTCACTCATTGCATAGCGACTACATTATATTGCTCTTTTTTTTTTTTTTTTTTTTTTTGGTTTTTCGAGGTAAGGTCTCACTCTAGCCCAGGCTGACCTGGAATTCACTGTGGAGTCTGAGGGCAGCCTCGAACTCACGGTGATCCTCCTACCTCTGCCTCCCAAGTGTTAGGAATAAAGGCGTGCACCACCACACTGGCTATATTGCTCTTTTATGTGAATTTAATAGTCATTTCAGGCCTATTGGCTTAGTTCTCTGTAAGACTTCATTAACCTGTTTAATGTTTGCATAATTAAGTTTCTGACTTTTGTTTTGGTTGAGGCAGGGTTTCACTCCATCCTAGGCTGTCCTGGAACTCCCTCTGTAGCCCAGGCTGGGCTTAACCTCACAGCGGTCCTCCATCCTCAGCCTTCCGAGTGCCGGGACTAAAGATGTGCACCACCACACTTGGCTTAGCTTCTGACTTGTTGGTAGACTAACAGAGGTAATGAATATATTTCCTTGTAAATGTTGGGGGGAGGTTTTTTTGATTGTTTGCTTGCTTTCTTGTTTGAATGAGCATGATTTCTTTTCTTTATTAACAACTTCCATAATTATAGACAATAATGATAATTCCCTCCCCCCCCCCCGCTCACTTGCCCCCCCCAACTCCACTCTCCATCATATCCCCTCCCCCACTCAATCACTCTTCACTCTTAAATTCCAATCCTCAGCAAGGATTGTCTACCTCACGATAACTTCCACAATTTTTCTGACATGACTTTTATATACACTCCACACGATGCCTAGAAACAGGTAGGTCTCAAACTCTGGAACATGTTTTGTTCAACTCCCAATTCTACTGCCCATTATGATTACAGTCGCATTCTAACTGACGCCCCCCCCCGACTCTCTGTACACTGGAGTACAAGAACTACAATGACTGTCCTTGTCCCAAAACAGTGATGGCCGTAGACCTACTGAGAAAACACACATCATAGAAATAAGCAAAAAAAAAAAAAAAACTTAAAAAAAAAGAGAAAGAAATCAAAGAGTATTCCAGGGTGAACCTTTAGTCACTATGTATAAAACAGCGAAATTAGAGCCATGTATTCATTCAACAATGCAGTATACATGAGGCACTGAACTTGTATTTTAAAAAAGGCGCATGCAAAAACAGAAACATTAATCTCTGCTGTTTTGGAGCTAATATATTTAATAGAAGAGAAACAAACAAAACCCCCTCGAAATGCAAAATGTAAAGTGTGTCCAGGGGACTGCACTGAGAATGTGACATTTAAGCTGAAACCTGCTGGTGAGTTCGGTTGTACAAAAGGGGAGGACACAGGGGTGTGCCCACTAAAGGGTACGGCACTTACAGAGGTCCTGGGAAGAGCAAGAAGCATAGCATTTTGTGAGGTACTGAGGGGAGAGACTACTAAGCTTCTAGCACGTGGGCTTGCTATAGTCCTACGTATATGACCAAGAACCATCCTGAATTATTGTCAGCTATTGCATTATTGGACCTTCCCCCTAATGACCACGGCCATTGCCTGAAAAACGGTCCTAGGGAAGGTCGGATGGCAAGCTTCCCTCCCTTCTGTCAACACCCAGCAAAAGGCCACAGTGCACTGGGCGCCACAAGGCACAGCAATGGAACAAAGGGAAAAGTCCTATGTTCCGGCCAGTCAGGTTATAGCGCTGACCACTCTGGACTGCGAATCAGAAGACATGGGGTACAAATGGAGGCTCCATCCTCGTTCTGCGCATGCCCTCACACAGCTCTATCCCCGGCCCAGAGCAGGCGACCACTGGTCAAGGAATAGTACCACCTCACTCAGTGTCCTTGCCTGTCAGTGGGGAATAATCATTCCTACCTCCCAGAGGTTTCAATTAAATCAAAACGTTGTGGGTCAGAACAGAATGAGAACCTATCACACAGCACGTGTGTGTTTGTTTCTTGGGCTGCTTCATTGGGCCCAACTTTCTATTTTGCTCCAAAGAATTTGCCCTACTTAGATGTGAATGCTAATATTAATAGTATTTGAACTTGAATTTTTTTCTTCTTAAATTTTTTAATTTATTTATATATTTTGACAGAGAGAGGGAGAAAGGGGGGAGGGAGAGGGAGAGAATGGGCGTGGCATGGCTTCCAGTTGCTGCAAATGAAGTTCAGATGCATGTGCCACCTTGTGCTTCTGGTTTACACGGGTCCTGGGGAATCGAACCTGGGTCCTTAGGCGCAACTGCTAAGCCATCTATCTCTCCATCCCTTTTCCTACCTTTTGTAAAAACATATTTTATTTATTTGAGAGAGAGAAAGAGGGAGAAAGAGGGTGCACCAGGGCCTCCGGCCACTGCAGGCGAACTCCAGATGCATGTACCCCCTTGTGTATCTGGCTTACGTGGGTCCTGGAGAATCGAACCAGGATCCTTTGGCCTTGCAGGCAAATGCCTTAACCACTAAGCCATCTCTCCAGCCCAGTTTTTCTACTTTTTTAAAGCAAGAAAATGTTTTTCTCTTTGGGTGAGCCCTAACCTTTGGAATGTTCTGTCTTCTGGGCCACCATGCTTAGATAGGATATATTTTTATTACCTGTATATAAGGCATCATGTGGTGGCAATAACTCCTGCATGCGGCTAACAGACTCCAGAGGTAAGAGGCAGCTTACAAATGGTAACCTACTCTACAGAGTGGAGCAGGCCTTAGAAACCGCCAATAAAATACCCAATGCAGAGCTGTCTGGAGTCACCACATAGATGGGACCTCCCTTTCCTACCTTTGGGACATCCCTGGCTGTGAACTGGAATAGCTTTAACAAAGTTCTAGAAACAAAAGAATGAAGGCATCCAAGCAAAAGGAGGACTTGTCTGATTGGAACAGAGAAAGGTTACGGCTGCCACTGAAGAGTGAGATATAGGGAAAGAATTACTGCCTGAGGGGAGGAATAAACTGATCACAAAGTCTAAGAGAGTGGAAACTGCTTAAGGCAGCAATGCAAAAATGAACTTGAGTCACTGCCAGCAGAGAAAGGGGTGGCCCTGACACCAGCAGGTCCCAAGGATGAGTCAACTACATGGACCAGAGAGGAAGAATCAGGAAAACGCGGGCTTTGAACGGGAGAACAGGGCCTGGTCATGGAAATCAGGAAGCTAGAAAAGGAGCTACTTCAGTGGAGAACATAGGAAAAAAATTTTTTTTTAAATATTACCATCTGGATTTGGAGGCTGAGTGATAATGGCAAACAGGCCAGCTAGAAAGTGAAGAGGCGGCCTGAACAGAGGTCAGGGCAGCAGGATGGCGTGGGGGCATCGCCTGGTGGAGACTGAGCAAGGATAAGGAGAACAGAGAAGCATCAGGGCTCCAGGAACCCAAAGGGGCATCTTTTCAGTAGGACTCAGACCTATTTACACCACATAGCTCCTCCCATTTGCCAGGCAACCTGAGCAATTCCTGCTGTTCCTCACCTGGCCCCACCTGCCTGAGACCTGACCTGTCCCCTCCCCACTTCTTCACAAAGCAATGGCCACCCTGGTCTTCAGCTGTCCCTCAGATACATGACGTTCACGTCTGTGTCCAGAGTCTTTGTGCCTTCTAATAACTCCGCTAGGACCCTCTCCGGGGATCTCGCACACACACACACACACACACACACACACTCACACACACACACACTCACACGCACTGTTCTCTAACACAGCAATTCAATGCAATTATCCAACACTGTGTCTCCCTGACCCATATCACGACCTGAAATCCTCATTTTCATTTGTTTACTTCCTCACTGTCTCCCCATTCCCAGATAGACTAGGGGAAGCCAGGCACCTTGTTCCTCACTCTGTTACAGTATACGGCACTAATGGAGACTTAAGAAAATATTTAAGGGGCTGGAGAGATGGCTTAGCAGTTGGGTGCTTGCCTGTGAAGCCTAAGGACCCCGGTTCAAGGCTCAATTCCCCAGGACCCATGTTAGCCAGATGCACAAGGATGCATGCGTCTGGAGTTTGTTTGCAGTGGCTGGAGGCCCTGACATGCCCATTCTCTTTCTCTCTCCCTCTGCCTCTTCCTCTTCCTCTCTCTCTGTTGCTCTCAAATAAATAAAAATAAACAAAAAAAAATTAAAAAGAGAAAATATTTAAGTATTTTTTATTTTTTTGAGAAACAAAGCCATACAGAGAGAGAGAGAGAGAGAAAGAAAAAAGAGAGATAGGAGAGAGAGAGAGAATATGGGCACACCAGGGCCTCCTTCCACAGCAAGTGAACTGCAGATACATGTGCCACTTTTTGTACCTAGCATTACATGGGTCCTGGGGAATCAAACCCCAGGCCAACAAGCTTTGCAAGCAAACACCTTTAACCCCAAAGCCATCTCTTCAGCCCTGAGAAACATTAAAAAACATGTTAAAGAAAAAAAAAAATGACCCTTCCTAAGATCAGGTTCAATAGAAATAACAGGGTTAAGCCGGGCGTGGTGGCGCACGCCTTTAATCCCAGCACTCGGGAGGCAGAGGTAGGAGAATCACCATGAGTTCGAGGCCACCCTGAGGCTCCATAGTAAAGTCCAGGTCAGCCTGGGCTAGAGTGAGACTCTACCTCAAAAAACCAAAAAAAAAAAAAGAAAGAAAGAACAGGGTTAAAGCCAGACTCTATGGTTATGGAGAGGAAAATCAAACAAGAGCTAAGAGAGCTTCTCCAAACCACGCACACTCGGGGGAGGGGAGGGACTGCTGATAAGGTAAGTGTGGCGGGCACCAACCGCCTAGACTACGTACGTAAGCAGTTTACCTGGGTCCCATCTTCTTCTGCTGAAGGTTCTCCTAGTATATAATGTAATCCACCAGGACTAAAATACTTAATTTATATTTTAAAATCAAATTCAAAACTCACTTACTTTAAGTGTTTTATTAAAAATACAAGGTAGTAGCCGGGCATGGTGGCGCACGCCTTTAATCCCAACACTTGGGAGGCAGAGGTAGAAGGATCGCCATGAGTTCGAGGCCACCCTGAGACTACAGAGTGAATTCCAGGACAGCCTGGGCTAGAGTGAAACCCTACCTTGAAACACCAAAACAATTTTAAAAAATTAAAAATACAAGGTGGTACATACCCAAAATTGTGGGGCTGTTGCTCAAATATGGGAAGTGAGGTGATAATCAGACCTTAATAATATTTGGGGGCTAGAGAAATGGCTCAGCAGTTAAGGCACTTGCCTACAAAGCCTAATGACCTGGGTTCAATTCCCCAGTGAAGGACTCAGGAACCAGATGGACGCCATGACAGGCTTCAGAGTCCTCAGTAGGCCTAAGTTTCTGTTTCCCGGCAAGATCTAAGTTTTTATTTTCCAGTAAAGGTGGGCTTAACAGTTACTGGAAACTGATTACGCCATATATTCCTGAAGTCATAAAATAAGTTCAATTCCCCTAGCTCCAGCCCACCGACCTTGCCGTAAGGGTAGTCTTAACAGTTAAACCGATTATGCCATACATTCCTGAAGTCATGAGACATTCCCGTAGTCATGGATGAGCTCAATTCCCCTAGCTCCAGCCCGCCAAGTTTGCCCGCCAAAATCCTAAGCCAACCAGAAGAGTGCACTGTTTAAATCGACCAATCATGTGCCATCCCCTTCTTCTCTGTTCAAATCCCTATAAAAACCCTGCCCTCAGGGCTCTTGTATGGATCCACTGCGTTGGTGAAGTCAAGAGACTGAGGTTAAGCCCAAAATAAAGCTCCTTGCCCTTGCCTACGTGTTTGGTTCTCCTTGGTGGTCACTGGGGGTGCCAAGAACTGGGCATAACACCAGCACCCATGTAAAGCCAGATACACAAAGTGGCACATGCATCTGGAGTTCATTTGCAGTGGCTAGAGGGCCTGGTATGCCCATTCTCATTCTCTCTCTCTCTCTCTCACACACACATATATATACATTTTTTCTCTCTCTTCCACCCTTCCTCCTTGAAAAAATCTAAAAAAAAAAAAATTGGGGGGGAGGGTAGGTTTGAGGTAGGGTCTCACTCTAACCCAGGCTGACCTGGAATTCACTATATAATCTCAGAGTGGCCTTGAACGCATGGTGATCCTCTGCCTCCCAAGTGCTGGGATTAAAGGCATGTGCCACCACACCCAGACTAAAAATATTTTTTTAAAGAAAAGAATACTTGGTTCTTACTGACCCACAAAGAAATCCCTTCTCAGATGGGTACTGGGCTAGCCCTTCCTGTGGTTATCTATGTAATTTCAAGACCTTCAGCAAGGGCGCCGTCATCTCGGTGGGTGGCGAGAGTGAAAGGAGCATCCTGAAGGAACACTGTGCTGAGAAGTCCCATTCCTTGTAGAATTGGGGCGGAGCAAGGCTGTTTAGTAAAGTCCTAAGGTGAAGCTTTTGCTGGAGTCTGTGAAGCGGCCTTTTCCCTTTGCTCTTCCTGGACGATGAAGCCATCCCTTGCACCAGGAAAGGCACTCAGGGAACCGCGGGGACTGACATATGTGGCTGGTGGCCAGAGGGGGTAACAAAGTCACCATGGCTTCACACCATGGCTACAAGATGCTGCTCTGGAATTCACTCCCTCAGAAAGCAAATAAGCAAAAAGGATCAAAGGAGGCCAAGCCAAGAAGGTAGAAAAAGGTCCTGTTCAGTCATAGAAAGCAAGAGGCCCTGAAGTAGCTCAGGGTACTGCGTTTAAGTCAAGATAGGGTAGAAGGGCTGGAGAGTTTGCTTAGTGGCTAAAGCACTTGCCTGCAAAGCCAAAGGACCCAGGTTCGACTCCCCAGGACCCACGTAAGCCAGACGGACAAGGGACAGCACGCATCTGGAGTTCATTTGCAGTGGCTGGAGGCCATGGCATGCCCATTCTCTCTCTTAATCTGTCTCTCTCTTTTGCTCTCTCTCACTTTCTCTCCCTGTCTATTTCTATCTCTCTCTCTATGTGTGTACTTTAATAATAAAGTTTGCTGAAAACAAGCTTACACAAACTAAGTAAATGATCCAAAAATTGACTTTAGGGAAAACCCCCTCCTGATGGCTCTCTAAGCCAGAACTTGTACTGATGTATTGTTAAACACACCCTCACCCACATGTTCTGATCCCTGAGCTAAAGAAATCTCTGTAAGTGGGGCTGGACAGATGGCTTAGTGGTTAAGGAGTATGCCTGCAAAGCCTAAGGACCCAGGTTTGATTCTCCAGGTCCCGTGTAAGCCAGATGCACATGCATCTGGAGTGCGTTTGCAGTGGCTAGAAGCCCTGACGTGCCCATTCTCTCCCTCTCTCTCTCTCTCTCTCTCTCTCTCTCTCTCTCTCTCTCTCCCTCCCTCCCTCCCTCCCTCCCTCCCTCTCTGTCTCAAATAAAATAATAAATAAATAAAGGAAATCTCTATTCGTCTGAGCTGCTAAACTTGCTGGGACAATGAGGGTCAATTACTAGGTCTAAGTTTTCATGAGTAAATGAAGTTTAGAAGAATTTGCCTAGACTTAGTTACCAGCAGTACCCTCAAACAGGACACACACACACACACACACACACACACACACACACACACACAAAGGGCTGGAGAGATGGCTTAGCAGTTAAGGCACTTGCCTGCAAAGCCAAAGGACCCAAGTTTGATTCTCCAGGACCCACAGAAGCCAGCTGCACAAGGTGGCACATGTGTCTGGACTTTGCAGTGGCTGAAGACCCTGAAGTATTCTCTCTCTCTCTCTCTCCTTCTTTCTCTCAATCTCAAATAAATAAATAATTTTTTTGTTAAAAAAAAAAAAAAGGAGAAAACATTAATTCTGAAAAAAAAAGTGAGACACTTTCAGGTTCAGAAAGCGGTGCCAATTGGATGGTTAGAAAGCTCAAGCAAGATGGCTGGGAAGAACTGGCCAAGAAGGTGCCTGTAAATAACTGAGGAAATGGGGTTCTGGTGGCGGGCCCATGGGGATGGTCACTGCAATCAGCTGGTTACACAGAGAAAGCCCCAGATGTACTGAGAGATCTGCTGCAAAGAACCTGTCTGAGCAAAACTATTACCTACCCACTATGACATTCAACGTGGCGTTTGAAGAGCCACAGTGCCAAGCCAGCTGGGTTAGCTCCCTCGCGGCCAAGTGCAGGTAGCTAGGCAGAGGTCTCCAGGGTTCCCTCGCTGAGAAAGATTTCCTCCCAATGGTCAAGAGAGGCCAGTCCCAACCAATGGAGGGGGGGGTGCAGCACTGCCCAGGGAGGCACGGGTCACAGGGCAGGATGTCCTGCCGCAGGAACCAGAGGCCAGTGGGCCTCTGCAGGAGTCCGGGAAGGAAGTATCTGCCAGGTAATCCCAGAACAAAGCCACCAAGTCCCTCACTGCCTCAATAGGAAGCTGCCTCCCTGGGCTAGGAAATGGCCCTGGGTCTCAAACAGTCCAACCAGACAACGTTGGGGGGCCTGTCCTGGGCTGGGCCACTGCAGAGGGCCAGTACCAAAGGGAGAATGCTCAGACTAGCAACCAGAGAGGCTACACAACCCAGAAAAATAGCCAGGGCTGGATGGGTGAAGATTTAACCCAGCTGCTGTAAGGATGAGTCAGGTCTCTATGCACCAGACAACAGCCTCATTGGAGCCCCGCAAGAACCAGCAGCATGCAGAGACTCAGCGTGAACAAAATGATAAGACTATGAAGTACGAAGGGAATACAGATAACTTAGTTAGGTCCAGCCAGCACCAAGCTACTGAATTAACTCTGCTGGCCAGCCAGCTACATAACAAGTAGAGTGCACACAGAAATGACCATACCCTTAGGCTGGAGAGATGGCTTAGCGGTTAAGCGCTTGCCTGTGAAGCCTAAGGACCCCGGTTCGAGGCTCGGTTCCCCAGGTCCCACGTTCACCAGATGCACAAGGGGGCGCACGCATCTGGAGTTTGTTTGCAGTGGCTGGAAGCCCTGGCACGCCCATTCTCTCTCTCTCCCTCTATCTGTCTTTCTCTCTGTGTCTGTCGCTCTCAAATAAATAAATAAAAAATATTTTAAAAAAAATGAACAAAAAAAATTTTTTTAAAGGGTGTAATCTTAATCCCCTATAAATCTTTCCAGGAGGGCGTAATTTTCCTGGGAAAAGAAAACAAAAAACCCCAGGTTCCTCTTGCAGGCTCAGTGACATTTCCTACATTTAGTCAAGGAGAGAGCCTTTCACATTAGGGCCTTATTGTCCTAAGCTGCATAGCCTTTTAAAAAAAATTATTTATTTATTTATTTTAGAGAGTGTGCGCATGCTGGGCTGGAGAGATGGCTTAGCGGTTAAGTGCTTGCCTGTGAAGCCTGAGGACCCCGGTTCGAGGCTCGATTCCCCAGGACCCACGTTAGCCAGATGCACAAGGGGGCACACGCGTCTGGAGTTCGTTTGCAGTGGCTGGAAGCCCTGGCGCGCCCATTCTCTCTCTCTCTCTCTCTCTGCCTCTTTCTCTCTCTGTTGCTCTTATATAAATAAATAAACAAAAAAAAAATGACCATACCCTTTCCAGTCAGTTGTACATCCATACAACATATCATAAGGGGGTCAAGAGAGCAAGAGTCCACACACAAAGACTCTCGGGTGCAACTTCTGCAGAAAGGATAAAAGTCTCCACAGATGGAGCTGCTCACATAAGCCAGAATTAGAGAAAGGGCAGAAAAGAAGCGCCATAGAAACAAAAGGAGGAGTGAGGCAGTTTGATATTTTAATTTTTATAAACTTAGCATACAAAATTTAACATACTGCCTTAATGGAAATGAGAACATGAGTCCCAATTTCATTATTATTACAATTATTAAAGTTAAAAACAAGACATGAACTATTTCTGAAAGTTGCTCAATAAAATGTGAACTATTCCTTCCATCTCATTTGCAAAGTAATTCCATTAATTTCTGAAGTAAGAGGCTGGAGAGATGGCTTAGCAGTTAAACGCTTGCCTGTGAAGCCTAAGGACCCCGGTTCGAGGCTTGATTCCCCAGGACCCACGTTAGCCAGATGCACAAGGGGGAGCACGCGTCTGGAGTTCATTTGCAGGGGCTGGAGGCCCTGGCACGCCCATTCTCTCTATCTGCATCTTTCTCTCTCTCTGAGTCATTCTTAAATAAATAAATAAAAATGAACAAAAACAAATTTTAATATGAAGTAGGCGGGCTCTTTATCCAGCTCTCCTAGGAATGCATTCTATACAGATAACAATATTAATATATAAGGACATTGACAATGGTCTCTGGAGAATGAATAGTTATGCTTGGTGGCCAAGAACCAAATCAAAGATCAATATAAACATGGCTTGATCCAGACTCTTCATTTAAAAAAAGAATAAATTAGAGCTATGCCCAATAACCTGGAAGAGTTTGAAAATATTGCTAAGCTGGAAAACAGAGAAGCCCAGATACTATGATCCAGGCTCTCTAAAAAACTTATCCTATTAAACCAGGCATGGTGGTGCACACCTTTAATCCCAGCACTTGGGAGGCAGAGGTAGGAGGATCACCATGAGTTTGAGACCACCCTGAGACTACATAGTAAACTTGAGGTCAATCTGAACTAGAGTGAGACCCTATCTTGAAAAACAAACCAAAAAAATATATATCCTATTAAGTTTTATCTCTAGGTGAGATAGTAAGGATCTCAGAGGAGCTGCAAAGGTTTAGAATGAGTCAGTGGTTTTCCAAATTTAACCCACATCAGAGTCACTTACAGGGTTTGTTTTTTTTTTTTAACATATTGCTGGACGCCACCTGCAGAGTGTATAATTCGGTAGCTCAGGGTCGGAGGAGGGGCAACTCTAGCAAGATCCTGGGGATGCTAACGCCACCAAGAGCCACAATAAGCAATATGCAGGAGGGCGGAAAGGGAGGTGGGTGCAAAACTGGGAGGAAGGGCTACGGTTATGGTTTGTCCCAGATCATAACAGCTTTTCTATGTGATTTTATTTGTAGAAGATTATGCACGGGAAGGAGAGATGCATGTGTACATTTACAAAAAACAAATTCCGTTCAGAAGTACAACGCCATGTTCTTTACATTACATTTTATTTATATTTTTTATAATGAATAAGTGTGGTTGAAATGATCATTTAAAATAAAACCTTTTTTGCTGAGGGAAAAAAAAAAAACTCTTTGGAACTAACAGTTTCTCAAAGGAAAAAGTTTTCTCTTTTGTTCTAATAAAAGGTCAAGTATGATGGCGCACACCTTCAATCCCAGCACTTGGGAGGCAGAGGTTGGAGAATGGTTGTGAGTTCAAGGCCACCTTGAGACTACATAGTGAATTCCAGGTCAACCAGGGCTAAAGCAAGACCCTATCTCGGGGGAAAAAAAAAAAAGAAGTCGACCCTCAAATAAAAGTATAAGATTGAAGCCAGGTGTGGTTCTTCACACCTTTAATCCCAGCACTCAGGAGGCACAGGTAGGAGGATTGCCTTGAGTTCGAGGCCACCCTGAGACTACACAGTGAATTACAGGTCAGCCTGGGCCAGAGTGAGACCCTACCTGAAAATAAACAAGCAAACAAAAAAAAAGCATAATGTTGAAAAAGAAGAAGTAGGGGTAGTTCTGGGCCAAGGAAATGGCTCAACGGGTAAGAACCCTTGTTCAAACATGGGGACCAGAGAAGGCCTGATTTGTCCTGAGTTTGATTCCTCAGCACCCACATAAGCAGCTGGGTAGGGCCATGTGTTGTGGGAAACGTTTCCACTGGGGAGATGCGGACACAGGTCTTCACCCCAAATAGGGCTCAGACGGCAAAGACCGATTACACCAATACCAGTTCAGTGAACCAATGAGTTTACTGGTCGGAAGCGGGGGACGGCACTGACAAAGCATAAAGAGAGGTTACTTATAGGAACATGGGAGCCCCAAAGCAGCCACCCTGATGGAGAGTCCCCTGTCAAGATTACTCCTTGGATGCTCCTCCCTCAGGCTCAGGACGAGGGCTTTCTTACAGAGCATAGGGACCCCAGAGCGGCCGCACCACGGAGAAGTCTCATTCCACCCTGAATGACGGCTTCCCTGTGGCTGCTTCTAGAAGCTCCTTGTCCCTGCCCAGGAGTGGGAGAGCCCAAAGCAGCACTTCAGTGAGGCTCATTGTACTGTAATTAAAAAAGGGGGGGGGTTAGAAGCCATAGACTGTTACTATAAAAATTTCAGTGCCAGGGATGGGACATCTTCCAGTGAGTTGTTGACCAGGGAGGTCCCTGATGCCCTCAAAACATGATAGGCCATTGCCAAGGCTCTTGGTTTCCCACCAGAAATAAATAACAAGACTCTACTGCTGAAGACTCCACATTCTTGTGCTACAGATCACAGATAAATCAAGCTGGAGCTGAGCTGAAAACTTCCTTCCTGTGGACCAGCTGATAAAAGGCTGGAAAAAGCTATGCTGCATGCAGCCCTAAGAGAGAAAAAAGTCATTAACAGTGATTAACAACAGTGGACACTGCATGCCTTAAGACTGGCCAGCCAGGCCAAATGTGCCAAGTGGTGCAATAGTGGCATGTCTGTATGGGGAAAACCAACTGCTCTCTAATTGGACTGGAGGCCCGCTCCTTGGAGGGAATACATGCCTGGTATTGAAAACCTAATCAAAAGCCTATGGCGGGGGAGATATGAGCCCTAGAAGTATAATGCTTGCTATTGTCTGGCTCCATGTATATACTATGCTCACCAAACGCCCTGTAGCACTTCTCTTAATGTTCATACCCATATATTAATGCTACTCTTATTTTGGTTAGAGAAGCTTCTCTTTTCAGATGGCATTGACTTCTGGGATAACTCATAAGGCACCAGTGAAGTGTTGAGCACTGAAACATCTCTATCACACCTCCTAAGGCTCAGAGTCCATTGCAGAAGAGGTGGCGGAAAGAATGTAAGAGCCAAAGGAAAGGTACCACGCCTTACAATGCACTCTTTCAGACACAAAATGGCCTGCGTATCCGTGACCTCACAGTGCCTGGCGCTACCTACACAAGACCCTCATAATAGGAGAAAAAGAGGATGACATCAAAATAAAAGAGACTAGTTGAGAGGCTGAGGGGATATGATAGTGGATTACTGAAGGGGAAAGTGGGGAAGGGAATTATCATGTTTTATTGTGGATAATGATGGAAGATTTCAGTAAAAAAGGTGTTAAGAAAAGATAGGTTTGGGGGTTAGAGAGATGGCTCAGTGGCTAAAGGTACTTGCTTACAAGGCCTGATGGCTTAGGTTCAGTTCTCCAGTACCCACTTAAAGCACAAAGTGGTGCAGGTATCTGATGGAAGACCCTAGCATACCCATATTCATTCTGATTCATTCTCTCTCTCTCTGAAAATAGATAGAAATTTAAAAAGAGCTGGGTGCGGTGGCACATGCCTTTAATCCCAGAACTTGGGAGGCAGAGGTAGAAGGATCGCCATGAGTTCAAGGCCACCCTGAGACTACAGAGTTAATTCCAGGTCAGCCTGGACCAGAGTGAGATGCTACCTCGGAAAACCAAAAAAACAAAAACAAAACAAAAAAAAAATTAAAAAGACAGGGGCATGGTGGCATACACCTTTAATCCCAAGCACTTGGGAGACAGAGGCAGGAGGATCACTGTGAATTGGAGGCCAGCCTGAAACTACAGTGTGAGATCCTGGTCAGCCTGGGCTAGGTGTGACCCTACCTTGAAGAAAACAAAAGAGAAAAAGAATAAAAGATTTCTTTTTTAATTTTCATGTGTATCTGAAACCTGACAGAACAGAGATCTCTCGCTATACATAACTACTTCTAGTGTGATTACTGGTATGTGCACGTTACTTATATTTATATGTACGGACATTCCCATGTGTTTATGCATTGCATGTATATACTCCATTTGTTGAACAAGACTCAATTACTTAGAATCAAATAGTAAGCTAAAGTATCCCTTAATAACTAAAGATATTTTTCAAACATGTATATAATGTATTTTTAAAAATATTTTTAACTGGGCTGGAGAGATGGCTTAGTGGTTAAGGCATTTGCCTGCAAAGCCAAAGGATCCTGGTTTGATTCTCCAGGACCTATGTAAGCCAAATGCACAAGGGGGCGCATGCATCTGGAGTTCGTTTGCAGTGGCTAGAGGCCCTAGCATGCCCATTCTCTCCCTCTCTCTCTGCACCTTTCTCTCTCTCAAATAAATAAATAAAATGCATATTTTAAAATTTTTTTTATTTATTTGCAAGCAGAGAGAGAGATAAAGAGAAGAGAGACAGACAGAGAGAATAGGCATGCCAAGGCCTCCAGTGATTGCAAACGAACTCCAGAAACGTGCGCCACTTTGTGCATCTGGCTTTATGTGGGCACTGGGGAATCAAATCTGGGTCACTAGGCTTTGCGGGCAAGTACCTTAACCACTGAACCATCTCTCCAGCCCCATGCATATAATGTGTTTTGATCATGTTTAGTGCCCCATTGTCTTCTCTTGTCCCTCTCTCTCCCATTGGTCCCTTTCCTCAAAAAAAAAAAAAAAAATCTAAAAATAGAATGACCATATAATTGAGCTATGCCATCACTGGGTGTAGATCCAAAGAAGTCCAAATCAGCATATGCTAGAGAGACCTACATACTCATATTCATTTTGGTGCTATTTACAACAGCCAATTACAGTCAGCCTGGGCGCCCACCATCATGGCTACATAGAGAAAAGGTAGTGTATATCCAAAATGGGGGTGCTATCCAGCCATAAGGAAAAACAAAAATTATGTCGCTTGTGGAATGGAACTGGATAATATCATATGAAGTGAAGTAAAGCCAGGCTCAGAAAGACAAATACTCTATATTTTCTTTCATAGGCTGAATCAAGAGTTAAAAAAAAAAAAATTAAGTGTTTTAAGTCAGAAAGCAAACACAGTACACTGGCTACCCTCATTCTAATCTTCACTTTCGGGCCGTCATACTTCTAAGTTTCATTCACGGCATCTCTGCTACCTTGCAACATGTCTCAGTACCAACTGACCATCAAGATCAAAAGGAAGCCTAGTCTAACCAGACCCAGTCACTGAGAACAGCCAGCCGGCCTTCCCAGGCCCATCCCCTCCCCCAAAGTCCTTCGAACACAGATGCAGGAAACTGTTCCAAGGTTGTAAATTGGATTTGAAATGTCCCTGCACTGTGCAAATCAGCATTACAAAATGCTCAGCTTCCAGTCTCGCCTACCCTGCTTCTTCTCCGATCTTATAATCTGCTTCTCCTCTCTTGCAATAGCAGCTCAGCAGGCCATCATGCCTTAGTGCCTGAAAAAACAAGAGAGCCTCTGTGGCTGAGTTCAGAAGCATCCTGACATCCTTAAAACTAACACCAAGTCACCATTCTAAAGATGAGCAAAAGCCGGGCGTGGTGGCGCACGCCTTTAATCCCAGGCAGAGGTAGGAGGCTTGCAGTGAGTTCGAGGCCACACTGAGACTACACAGTGAATTCTAGGTCAGCTTGGGCTAGAGCAAGACCCTACCTCAATAAATAAGTAAGTAAAGATAGATGAGCAAAATTCCATTCAAAGGAGACAAGACTAGTGCCTACAACTCTTATTTGTTGTTTGTTTTTTTTTCTTTTTTTTTTTTTTTTTGGTTTTTCGAGGTAGGGTCTCACTCTGGCCCAGACTGACCTGGAATTCACTATGGAGTCTCAGGGTGGCCTTGAACTCACGGCGATCCTCCTACCTCTGCCTCCCGAGTGCTGGGATTAAAGGCGTGTGCGACCACGCCCGGCTTGTTGTTTATTTTTATGTATTTATTTGAGAGTGACAGACAGAGAGAGAGAGAGGCAGATAGAGAGAGAGAATGGGCGCGCCAGGGCCTCCAGCCACTGCAAACAAACTCCAGATGGGTGCACCCCCTTGTGCATCTGGCTAATGTGGGTCCTGGGGAAGTGGGCCTCAAACTGGGGTCCTTAGGCTTCACAACAAGTACTTAACCACTAAGCCATCTCTCCAGCCTTACAACTTTTTTTTGACAATTTTCATAATTACAGACAATAAACCATGATAATTCCTTTTCCCCTCACTTTCCGCTTCACAACTCTACTCTACCATAGCCCCTCCCCC
Source organism: Jaculus jaculus (assembly GCF_020740685.1). Classification (NCBI taxonomy): domain Eukaryota; kingdom Metazoa; phylum Chordata; class Mammalia; order Rodentia; family Dipodidae; genus Jaculus; species Jaculus jaculus. The sequence goes on from NC_059115.1 coordinate 56,231,421, forward strand.
TCTCAATCAGTCTCTCTGATGTTTTGATGTCATCATCTTCTCTTCTGTTTGTAAATCTACAACTTCTGAAACACATTCCTGGGAAGACAGAAAAACAAGTTTAAGTTCTTTCTTTGTGCTCACGAGAAAACATAAAAGATTACTTCTAGAAAGTTATAGGGACCAAAAGGCCAGCATAGCATGAAACAGTACATAGAAATTAAAAATGAGGGCTGGAGAGATGGTTACGGTTAAGGCACTTGCCTGTGAAGCCAAAGGACCTCGGTTTGATTCCCCAGGATCCATGTAAGCAGATGCACAAGGTGGTGCATGCATCTGGAGTTCGTTTGCAGTGGCTGGAAGCCCTGGAGCACCCATTCTCTCTCTTCCTCTCTCACTCTGCCCTTCCCTCTCTCAAATAAGTAAATAAAACTAAAAAAAAAAATTTTTAACTGATAGAAGCTAAAACTGTGTTGGCAAGCAGGAAGAAAAACTAGACATAAAAGCACATAATTATGTTGAAAACATGATTCCAGAATTCAACCCCCATCCATCTAAAAGGCAGAACAGTCCAACTCTTGACAATTTTCTTCATATATCCAAGCTAAATAATGAAGATAATATGCATTATATTATATATTATGATATATAACATGTAACTTGTTACTAATATGCAATTTTAAATACACAATATTATATAAGATAAATCATACCATATAAGGCTATAGCATATAATATGCTATTGTATTATTAATATGTAGCTAAATATTATATATCCTAATATGTGTAAACATAGCTCACATATACAGTCAGCTATGTTAAATAGATTTAAAACATTTCATCACATCTATGATGCCATCAGTTATATGTATTTTACATCCCACTAAAACTGCCAGGTATGATATAATATTTCACTACATGGTGCTTTGTTTATACAGTCAGCTCTTCATTGATTCACGCATAGATTTTATCATGTATCATGCTACTCTTTCCGTGTCTTTCTGTGTACACAATAACTTTGCCTTCGATGCCAAATCACAGTGAAATCATATTGAAAGCATCTAATTTGTGCCATGTAAACTGGAGTAACAACAATATGAGCCATTAACACCAGGTCACGGGTGCGCAGGCAAAGAATCTGCCAGTGACCTACAGGGACTGTCACATGTAGCTTTGGAAATAAAAATGAGCAAAACATCACCTTAGAAATGATGACTCGTATTAATATTTTAGTTGTTATATGAAGTACATGACTTATTATCTCAACACTTCTCTGTGCTGTTTCCTTTATTCTAATGAGCATATTTTTTACTAGTCAGAAAAACTTCATGGGCTGGAGAGATGACTTAGTGGTTAAGGCTCTTGCCTGCAAAGCCTAAGGACCCAGGTTTGATTCCCTGGTACCCACATAAAGCCAGATGCACAAAGTGGCACATGTGTCTGGAGTTCATTAGTTTGCCAAGGCTGGAGGCCTTGGTGTGCCCATTTTCTCTGTGTATCTGTCTCTCTATATATACATATATGTATGTGTGTGTGTGTGTGTGTGTGTATGTATATCTCAACTGAATTTTAAAAAATTTAAGGGTTGGAAAGATGGCTTAGCGGTTAAGTGCTTGCCTGTGAAGCCTAAGGACCCCAGTTCAAGGCTCAATTCCCCAGGACCCACATAAGCTAGATGCACAAGGTGGTGCATGCATCTGGAGTTTGTTTGCAGTGGCTGGAGGTCCTGGTGCACCCATTCTCTCTCTATCTGCCCCTTTCTCTCTCTGTCTGTCACTCTTAAATAAATACATAAAAATGACACAATTTTTTTTTTAACTTCGTATATGTGTATTTGCTTGTTTCATTGAAATCTCTTGTCTCCTTAGGCATCGCGCATTGTCTCTGTCCCCATTCCAGCCCAGATCATATGAATATGTTCAAAATAGCTATATCAGGATATCGATCAACTACAAGGCTTGAAATCATGATTAGGTTTGGGGATGGGTCTGTGTTCGAGGGTGGGGGAGGGCAGGAAGGAACAAGCACGAGTATGGAGGAGATAGTTAATGCACAGGAAGAGTGGGAAGTCCCCCCAAGTTAACCTTGGCCCGGTCTTTTTTAATCTTTAATTACGGCTGGGCCCAGAGAACACTGTTATCACCTGCAAATCATACACCAGCGAGAGAACGATAGACCCTCAGGAGCTCGGAAGGCAGATTTTTCATTTTCTGAAATTTCCCTCTATTTTACCATCTTGTCTTTCTCCAAAGAATGCAGTGGTCGGTGTGGAAGGGGGGCAGGCTATGGGGACGGGAGGGCAGTGTGGTGACGGAGGTGGAGGAGTAGATCTTCCATCAACCAAGGATTCTGATTAAATTTGATTCAGCTCCTTAATGTCTGTTCTAAGCCACAGTTTCCCCCCCCAACACACATCCATGCCCAAGCTCACCCCCACAAACAGCTCTTGGCAAGCAAGGAGGAAGGGAGGCCATCTGCCATTGTGTGATGGGAAGACAGTCGAGTCCACATCCTACTGCACCAGCAACTGTTCTCAGAAACAACCAGAAGTACGTGTGTCTAGGAAGCTCATCATCTCTGTCCCTCAAGCAGCCACTTTTTCCCTGCACGTCCCACATTTTGTCCCCTAAATTCTTATAGCCTATGTTAAGCTGACGTAGATATTAGCAAATCATTTCCCTCATCCCCAACCCCAAGAAAAGGTGTACAGAAAAACATCCTAGACTATTATCAGGATGTCATCACAAAATAATATGTACAAAAGACAGGCTGGAGAGATGGCTTAGCGGATAAGATGCTTACCTGCAAAGCCCAAGGACCTAGGTTCGACTTCCCAAGACCCACATAAGACAGATGTACAAGGTGGCCCATGTGTCTCGAGTTCATTTTCAGTGGCTGAAGGTCCTGGCACATCTATTCTCTCTCTCTCTCTCTCTCTCTCTCTCTCTCTCTCTCTCTCTCTCTCTCTCTGCCTCTTTCTCTCTCTCTGTCTCAAATAAATAAATAACTTTTTAAAAGTCATCCTCATACATGATCAAGTGCCTGAGTGCAGAAATTATACAGTTAAAAAATTACTAAGTGAGAGCTGGAGAAATGGCTTAACAGTTAAGGCACATGCCTGCAAAGCCTAAGGACCCCAATTCGATTCTCCAGGGCCCACTTAAGCCAGATGCACATGGTGGCACATGCATCTGGAGTTCATTTGCAGTGGCTAGAAGCTCTAGTGCACTCATCCTCACTCTCTCTCTCTCCCTCTCTGTCTGTAATAAATGAATAAAATAAAAAATGTTGAAGCCGGGCGGGGTGGCGCACGCCTTTAATCCCAGCACTCGGGAGGCAGAGGTAGGAGGATCGCCAAGACTTCGAGGCCACCCTGAGGCTACATACATGAATTCCAGGTCAGCCTGAGCCAGAGTGAGACCCTACCTCAAAAAACCAGAAAAAAAAAAATGTTGAAAAAAATACTAATTGAAATATTGAAGCCCAGACTTTGAAAACTGGAGCCAGGTAGCGTTAAAAGGCTCCCTGAAGATACTTGAAGGGGACTGTCGTGCTCAGTGTGTTTATTGTTTTACAAAAGCCTCCACTCAATGGCAAGCAAAACACTTCTCCCTACCGCAGTCACAGGGTTTCAAGTTAAGAAGGGGCCCCTTGGACCCGGAGGCCAATGCTTGGGGACTTACGTAGAGAGGCACCTCGCTGCAGCTCAGCTCCATGGCTCCCGCATCTGCAATAGAAACAAGAGCAGTTACTATGGGAGGCCAGCCACCAGCTCACACAGCACCCATGGCCTACTGTTCAGGTATGAATATTGTGGAGGAAACAACAGATCAACTAGGAAAACCAGAGATGTTATAAAAGAATAAGGGGGGGGGGTAGGTAGAACAATGGCAGAGTGTTTACCTAGCATGTGCCAGGCCCTGAATTATATCCATAGCACCTCCTAAAAAAACACACGAGACTCTGTATAAAATTTCTTCCACAGAAAAAAGTACAGCAGCCTTAAAAATACAGGGCTGGAGGGATGGCTTAGCGGTTAAGGCATTCGCCTGCAAAGCCAAAGGACCCAGGTTCGATTCCTCCAGGACCCACGTTAGCCAGATGCACAAGGGGACGCATGTGTCTGGAGTTCGTATGCAATGGCTGGAGGCCCTGGCACACCCAGTCTCCTCTCTCTCTCTCTCTCTTTCTCTCTCTCTCCCTCCCTCCCTCCCCGCTTCCTTCCTGCCTCCTTCTTTCTCTGTCAAATAAATAAATATTTTAAAATTTAAAAAATAAGCATATAATTACCATATGAGAGCTGGAGAGATGGCTTAGCGGTTAAGCACTTGCCTGTGAAGCCTAAGGGCCCCGGTTCGAGGCTCAATTCTCCAGGACCCACTTTAGCCAGATGCACAAGGGGGCGCATGCATCTGGAGTTCATTTGCAGTGGCTGGAGGCCCTGGCGTGCCCATTCTCTCTCTCTCAATCTCTCTCTCTCTCTCTCTCTGCCTCTTCCGCTCTCTGTGTGTTGCTCTCAAATAAATAAATAAATAAAAATTTTAAAAAATTACCATATGATTGAACAATATATACATAAAAGAATTGAAAGCAGAGACTCATTCTGACATTCATGTACCTAGCATCTCTATTTACAATGTCTAAAAGAGGGTCAGGGGAGATGGTTCAGCCATTTAAGGTACTTGCTTGCAAAGCCTGGCAGCCTGAGTTCAATTCCTCAGTACCCATGTGAAGCCAGATGCACACACTGGCACATGTGCCTAGAGTTTGTTTACACTGGCTAGAGGCCCTGGTGCACCCATTCATTCTCTTTCTCTCTCAAAAACAAATAAATATTAAAAAAAAATGTCAAAGAGGGGAAACAGCCCTAACACCCATCAATCTACGAATAATCAAAATGTGGTAGACAGGGCTGGAGAGATGGCTTAGCAGTTAAGCGCTCGCCTGTGAAGCCTAACAACCCTGGTTCAAGGCTCAACTCCCCAGGACCCACATTAGCCAAATGCACAAGGGGGCACATGCATCTGGAATTCGTTTGCAGTGGCTGGAGGCCCTGGTGTGCCCATTCTCTCTCCTTCTCTCTATCTGCCTCTTTCTCTGTCTGTCAATCTCAAATAAATAAATAAAAATATTTTTTTAATGTGGTAGACATATTCAAGTCAGTAATAATTTTCTTTTTTATTTAGTTTTAAATTTTTTTACTTATTTGCAAACAGAGAGACAGAGAAAGAGAGATGAATATTGTCTAAAATCACTTAATTTTTTTGATACTTCATACATGTGCTGGCATGGAAGTTATGGTCTATCCCACAAGTTATGGTCCGTCCACACACCAACTTAAGGGACCACCACAGGGTTATCAAAGCCAACGGCCTGACAACAGGGCCCCTCTCATTCCTTGTTTCCAGCACCTCTTGCCCTGCACAAGGTCGTATGCATCCAATATTGTGACTCCTGAGTAATAACCATCAATTTCTAGTGAAGTGAACTTCACAAACTAGACCACTGGCTTCAAGAGCCCAGGCACAGAGATGCAGAGGTCTGCAGGACTTGAAGCAGTCAACAGAGTTATTTTCATGGAAGTGAGCGACACAGTCAAGTTATTACAATTTTTTGTTTGTTTGTTTCAAAGTAAGATCTCACGATAGCCAGGGTTGACCTGCCATTCATTCTATCGTCTCAGGTTGGCCTTGAACTCACATCAGTCCTCCTCCCTCTGCCTCCTGAGTACTAGGATTAAAGGCGTGCACCACCATGCCTGGCCTAGGTCATTACAACTTTTGTAATGAGACAGGACGTAGCCATAGAAATCTCTGCCACCTTGAGACACAGTGATTATACTATGGCAATGTACTTTTAAAAAGGTATCAGGCTCAATCATGTAGTACATCATTTTCTCTTACAAAAATAAGTATTCCAGGGCTGGAGAGATGGCTTAGCGGTTAAGCGCTTGCCTGTGAAGCCTAAGGACCCCGGTTCAAGGCTTGATTCCCCAGGACCCACGTTAGCCAGATGCACAAGGGGGCGCACGCGTCTGGAGTTCGTTTGCAGTGGCTGGAAGCCCTGGCACGCCCATTCTCTCTGTCTACCTGCCTATATCTGTATATCTCTCTCTCTGAAATAAAGAAATAAAAAAATTTAAAAAAAAATAAGTATTCCAAACTTGCTAGGATTTTCAGGATGGTAAGTTTCTATTTACATTAAGAGGCTTAAAAATCTGTGTATCCTTTTTTTTTTTTTTAAAGAAACAGCCTGTCCCTTCCAGAAAGAAGAGCAAAAGAAAATATATTTCAAAAGGTTACAGATACTACAGCAAGAATTACTTGAAAAGGAGTACTCATACATGTGTCTACTGTTTTGATTTTGTTGCAAGAAAAATTATTTAAGTTTGCCACCTATGGAAGCCTTCACATTTGTATTCTATAAATTTGTGTGCTGAGGGAAGCTTTCAAATGTTTTTGTTTCAATGGTCCAAAGACAGCATTTCCTAAGTACTTTCCAGAAGTACCCATTAACGTCAGGGAAGACAAAAATTTACCTACCACCACATTTAAACAAGAAACCTTTGCATAATTTGTGGGAAAGACTGAAAGCTAAGTCTCCCATTTACATCAGCTAGCGGCACACGTTTTTTTTAATTTGTATTTTTTTGGGCTACAAGCTATGTATCACAGGGACCTATCTTCTTCAGCCATCATATACTTTATAAACAATTTCAAAGTAAACAGTAATTTATAATCACACTTTCAAGCTGAACTGTCACAAAGTATTGAAAGCATAAAGCTACCAGTTTATACTGATGGTTTCAGAGAACAAAAAGATTAATAATAATAAAAAAAACAAACAAGGGCTGGAGAGATGGCTTAGCAGCTAAAAGCTTGCCTGTGAAGCCTAAGGACCCCGGTTCGAGGCTCGATTCCCCAGGACCCACGTTAGCCAGATGTACAAGGAAGTGCATGCATCTGGAGTTCATTTGCGGTGGCTGGAGGCCCTGGCGCACCCATTCTCTCTCTCTCTCTGCCTCTTTCTCTCTCTGTCACTCTCAAATAAAGAAATAAATAAAATAAAGACAAACAAGCTGGGGCAGGGTTGGGGAGGTGGTTGAGTGGTTAAAGAGCCTTGCTTGCAAAGTCTGCTGGCCCAGGTTCAATTCCCCAGTACCCAAGTAAAGCCAGATGTGCCAATGGACACATGCCGCTAGAGTTCATTAGCAATGGCAGGAGGCCCTGGTACACCCATACATCCCCTTTCTCTCAAACAAACTAAATAAGAGAAAATTAGAAAACCAAAATAAAGCTAATAGACAAACTTTCCTACCATGTTTCATGTTCATAACTTTTGGCTACTTTGTGCATGTTATAGAATATGCATTGTTATAGTAGTGGGATTACAAGTACATACGTTAAATAAGGCACATGCTAACTTTTTCATGTTTTACATAATAAAGGCTCATGATTACATTTTGATGACCTGCTCCTAAAAAGCAAGCAGACTTACACACGGCCTATGCAGGGTGGTGAGTTCATGGGAGCCGAGGCAGTTCTCTACTTACACAGTGAGAAGGAAGGTCCGTCCAGGGATGGAGAGATAGCTCAGTGAGAAAATGCTTGATGCACAAGCAAGGGGACCTGAGTTCAGGTTCTCGGCACCCGTGTAAAACTGAGGCACAGCAATTTGCACCAGAGTCCCAGCGCTGAGGAAGCAGAGATAGGAGACTCCCTGGAGACTTACTGGCTAGTCTAGCTTAACTGTGAGCTCTAAATCCAGAGAGAGACCCTGTCTCCATAGAAATTGAATGAGAAATAAGCCGGGCGTGGTGGCGCACGCCTTTAATCTCACCACTCGGGAGGCAGAGGTAGGAGGATCACCGTGAGTTCAAGGCCACCCTGAGACTCCATAGTGAATTCCAGGTCAGCCTGGGCTAGACTGAGACCCTACCTCGAAAAACCAAAATAAAACAAAATAAAAAAGAAATTGAGCGAGGAAGACATGCAGTGTTGACTCTGGCCTACACAGACACACACACCACTGCCATGCACAATTGCACATGTGAAAATACAAAGGAGTAAGAAGAGAGTGGTGTGTGTATGTGTGTGCACGTGCGTGTGCATGCGTGTGTGATGTGCATTCCTAGAGCCAGATGAAATGCACGGTCTCCCAGCACTGTGAAGGACATCATTTCTCCATACTTTCACTGGCCAGTTACACAGGGCCAAGAAACTCAAACTTTAATAATAGGATCTCAGCCAAAAGATACAACATCAAGAGCCACACGTGTTACTTGCTTTTTTACCTTTTCTTTCATCACTATTTCACTCGTACTTACTCTGCCTTTAACATCTTTTCAATAGAGAAAATTAATCATCACTTTGACCATCATTGTGTTTTTCAGATTAATCTCTTTTTACTCCTTGAGAAAAATGAGCTAAAACTAAAAGATATGCCCCTATTTAAAAAAAAAAAAAAAAACTTAGCTTTGTTATCTTAATATCTTGTAAGGCTTCTGTCTATCATCACTGTGTGCTTTGGGGTTAATTTTAAAGTGTTTTGGGGGCACTTCACTAGGAGTCACAAATTCTGATAGAAATCACAGAGCTCCCAACCTCACTTCAAATTCCTTCTAAAACCTCTGTCAAGGCTGGAGAGATTGGTCAGTGGTTGAAGTCGCTTGCTTGCAAAGCCCGACAGTCTGGCTTCAATTGCCTAGTACCCATGATGCACAGTGGTACACGCATCTGCAGTTTGTGTACAATGGCAGAGGCTCTTTCCGCCTACCTGTTTCTCTGTGTGTGTCTCTCTCAAACAGATAAATAAAAATACTTAAAATAAAGGTACGACCCCTGTCAACATTTCCTAGATAAGTCTTAGAGAAAATAATTTGGAGAAAATATGATATACCTAACACAACCATCAAACTTAAAACTGGATTATATTTTAAGACCCTATGTTCTCCTTTGGATTATCCCCAAGTGATTCCTCTATCACAATAAAGAGCTGTCCCATGCTCATTTGCAGAGATGCATGAGCAGACTGCACTTGCCTCCTTTCAAATCAGGATCAATTATCACACAAGTCAGTATTTGCCAGGCGAGTTACAATGCCAGCATCCTTCAGCTTGCTGTTGTATAAATGTCATGCTCTACCCTTAATTTTATTTCCTGCAATGTCTAAATGCTTCACACTCAAGTGCTTTTTAAAAAAAAAAATCAAACTACATTTTCCAAAAACGTTTCTTGGAAAAGTAAATGCCAAAATATTGCTTGTAGACACCAGGGAATGATTTGGGCCTTTGTTCACAGCTGCATTTTTTTTTTTTAAGTTTGCCTCTAGAATGGAAAAAAATCTTATAAAAACATATCAAAGACAGGTGTGGTAGCTCACACTAATAATCCCAACCCTCAGGAGGCTGAGGTAGGAGGAATGCTATGAGGCCAGCCTGGGGCTATTTAGTGAGTTCCAGGTCAGCCTGTGCTAGAATGAAAGCCTACCTCAAAAAAAAAAAAAATTCTAAGAGACATATATGATGAGAAATGCATAATATCCTAATCTTTGATAGTTGACTGAAGAAGAAATATTAAACCAATTTAAAGTAAGCTAATTTTTTTTATTTAAAGAAGGAATTAAATATAACATTTGACTTGCAGAAAAAAAATCACCTTGACTTTATGAAATTCTGGGTTTCCCACATTTGTGCTTACCTATTAAGTATTCTAAGACAAATTAACTACAAAATCCATGACTTTAATTTTGCCTTTGAACATGCTAATAATCAACATCCTATTTAACTTTTATAAAACCAGTCATCAGTTAATGCTCAAAGATTTATCAAATACACTTGGAAAGCTAATGATATATCAAGCCCTGTGTTCAAGAGTCTATAAGTAACATCTCAAATGATCCTCACAGCAGCTTAAGAAGATGCATATGAGAAGCCTTTCTGCCTAAATATTCCTTTCCTGAGAGTCAAATTTTACACACGAAACAAAAGCTTAAACATGGCAATATCCAAAACTGAACTTAAAAAAAATTAAGGCCCAGATAAGCAGCGCCCTCCCCATACCTCCTCTGGCCCTGCCCTCCACTTGGCGCAGACATCTATTGTCAGCTATTACACCTTTGCAGAAAAATGGAGGCTGGAGAGATGGCTTAGTGGTTAAGTGCTTGCCTGTGAAGCCTGAGGACCCCGGTTCTAGGCTCAATTCCCCAGGACAAACATGTTAGCCAGATGAACAAGGGGGTGCACATGCCTGGAGTTTGTTCACAGTGGCTGGAGGCCCCGGTGCACCCATTCTCCCTCTCTCTCTCTCTCTCTCTCTCTCTCTGCCTCTTTCTCTATCTGTCACTCTCAAATAAATAAATAAAAATAAACAACAAAATTTTTTTTAAATAGATGGTGTTTTTGTTGGTTGTTATTTTTTTTGTTAGTTCAGTTGCTTATTTTCTCTAGTCTTGCTGAGCTTACCACATGGAATAAACAAATAAAATACAAATCAATATAAAATAAAATTAAAACTTTTTTGAGACAGGGTCTCACATATACCATGCTGGCCCCAAAGTCACTATGTAGCTCAATTTCGGATCCTCCTGCCTCCGCCTCAGGAGTTCTGGGATCGCAAGCATCACCACCGTGCCTGCTGCATGCAATGCTGGGAACTAAGCCAGGCTCTTGTGCACGCTAACCAGTCACTCGACCTACTAAGTTACGTCCCCAGCCCTAAAAAAAAAACACTTTTAAAAGAATAAAACTGTTGGGCTGGAGAGATGGCTTAGCGGTTAAGCGCTTGCCTGTGAAGCCTAAGGACCCCGGTTCGAGGCTCGGTTCCCCAGGTCCCATGTTAGCCAGATGCACAAGGGGGCGCACGCGTCTGGAGTTCGTTTGCAGAGGCTGGAAGCCCTGGCGCGCCCATTCTCTCTCTCTCCCTCTATCTGTCTTTCTCTCTGTGTCTGTCGCTCTCAAATAAATAAATGAAAAATTTAAAAAAAAAAGAATAAAACTGTTCATAAAGTTGAGAAAAGTATCATTTCATAACCATGTACATATGAAACTATCAATCAATGCATGTGACAGAGACCCATTGACAAGTAAAAAAAAATCATAATAAGATAGAGGCTTCAAAAACAATAATTTTATTTTTTAAATTTTATTTATTTTATTTTATTTTATTTTATTGTTTTTTGAGGTAGGGTTTCACTTTAGCCCAGGCTGACCGGAATTCACTATGGAGTCTCAGGGTGGCCTCGAACTCATGGCAATCCTCCTACCTCTGCCTCCCGAGTGCTGGGATTAAAGGCGTGTGCCACCACGCCTGGCTCAAAAACAATAATTTTAATACTAGAGGAATAAAAGCAGCTCCCTCTCCCTGGCAAAATGGAAAGTCTGGTGTGTGTAATGAAAATGACTCTAGCAGTAATAATATTATTAATATTATAGAATGCTGTGAAAATCAAATGGGCGGCATAGACTTTGGCACAGCAATGCACGCCCTTCCTCCTCGTACACACACAGAGCGGGGGTCACTCTGATCATGCTTCAGGTTAGCACAAAGTTTAAAATGGCAATTTGTATAAGGTCACACAGTGGCAAAATGGCAGAACTTGTGTCCCAAGATAACTATGACAGTGGATGGAGAAGCAAAACCAAGTGTCTGTGAAAGCCTTTGATGCTAGCACAATGGGAACCGTAAGGAGAAAACAGCTGGGCAGTGTTGGACATGGTCTCTTGAATAGACAATGCCGTCTATATAGACTGGTTTCAGACTAGAATTATCTACCTAGGCTATGCAAGTCTAAGAAGCTTTAAGTGAAAGTTGAATGATTTGGTAAACTCAGTGTGGAGATGTCTGAAGATTAGGAAACAACACAGTGACTATTCAATAAGATCTCATTAATTCAAACTGACGGGGGTGGTGAGTGGGGAGGGAGGAGGGGGGAGGCCAGTCTGAAATGGTGCAGCCTAAATCAGCGCATGTTTATAAAGTACAAAGAGGAGCAGGAGCTGGCTGTTACCAGAATGTTCCGCCAAGCCTGTCACACTGACTTCTACTTCTCAGGATATATTTGCACATAGATAAAGTAATTGAGCCCTTGAAAAGCCTTTTCCAAATCTACTGAACTTTTATTGGTGGCTTGAGTCTCTTTAGCATGCTGTTTATAGTCAACACAGAGCGCAGTTATCACTAAAGCATCGTGGGCAGGCTAAAACTCATCAAAGCTTTAATTCCATCATTAGCAATAGATCTGGAAAGTTCCTCTTTCAAGTCCAAAGTCAACTCACTGCTATGCCCTATGCACAAAGCGTTCTCAGCTGTCTTGGGAATGATACTAAACGGTACCAGGCACTGCTGCTGATGTCAAAGCCCTCACAGCGTGCAGGGGATGCAGGAGGATGTCAGGAAGGGGACAGTGACCGGGCATAAGGTGACCAGTGTAAGGCAAGCCTGAAGAGAGAAAGAAGCTCTTTTCATCCATTTTTAAGAGGAATGGCACAACATGAATGCAGAGTTGAGAGGCTGCAGCCAATGGACGCAAACAGCAATGACCTCCCTTGTTTCTGTATAATCCATCCTGAGAACATGCACACAGCTATGTCTATGGCAAAAGAGCAGGGACCTACTTACGGACAACGGTCCTTTGACGGAGACCTAACCACACCCCTAATTCCACATCACCAAAGCCAACAATACACATCCATGCTTTTCCTTCCTACGCTCCCCTTGACTGCCCCTCAAGATGGGGTGAATGATCACATCCAGTGAAAGCCCACCTAACGCCCACAGTGCTGTGCTTGGGCGCACCTAATGGTAACATCAAATACATCAAAGGATTCATCCCCAGTGCCTTATCTCCATTGTGTTCCCTTCAATTTGTCTGGATAAAGTTGGAGTAAGAAGGGCTGGAGAGATGGTGTAGCGGTTAAGCACTTGCCTGTGAAGCCTAAGGACCCCGGTTCGAGGCTCGATTCCCCAGTACCCACGTTACCCAGATGCACAAGGGGGCACACGCGTCTGGAGTTCATTTGCAGTGGCTGGAGGCCCTGGCGCGCCCATTCTCTCTCTCTCTCTCTCTCTCTCTCTGCCTCTTTCTCTATCACTCTCAAATAAATAAATAAAAATGAACAAAAAAATTTTTAAAAAAAGTTAGAGTAAGAAAAGTAACAATGTAAGAAAGTCCCAACCTCCATTCACTTGCTAATGTCTGAAAATCTGAGTGCAAAGAGAAAGATTTGGGGGGGGGGCACACACTATCGATATTTGCTCTATAATACTATAAAGTAGCAATGTAGCCATGTGTCCCAGAGGAACAAAGAGTGTATTACTGAAAAAAGGGCACGTGACTTAGGTCCTAGATAAAAACCTTGCTTCTGAAGCTGGGCATGGTGGTGCATGCCTTTAATCCCAGCACTAAGGAGGCAGAGGTGGGAGGATCGCCATGAGTTCAAGGTCATCCTGAGACTACGTGGTGAATTCCAGGTCAGCCTGAGCTAGAGTGAGGCTCTACCTTGAAAAAAAAAAATGCTTCTGAAAAGCTTACTCAGTTCAGTCTTATAAACTACAAGATCTCTCATTAAGGGGGACGTAACTGTCCCTGGGGTCTACTTAGAATTGAAGGAATCATTATTCAAGCAGTAAGTTCATAATGTATGGTACATGGATGAACTTGAGAGGGTCCATGAAATTAGATGCAAAATTCTGGTGCATACACATTTTCCTGACAAGAGTTTAGAGCCTGCATCAGGTTCCCAAGGGACCATCAGAGCTGAAAACAAGTAATGGGAGAAAAAAAAAAGTATACTTTAATCATGTTAGACATCATAATTAATTTTGTGCTCTGTGAAAGTCTGTGTGAGGGAAAAGAAAGGTCATGGCATAGGCTAGGCAAATAATTGCAAACTTTCAAGCAACCCAGTTAGAAAATGGACAAAAGACAGGAACAGGCATTCCTCTGAAGTGGGTATACAGATGGCAAATAAACACATGGCAAGATGTTCTACATCATTAGCCATTAGAGAAATGCAAATTCAAAGCACAATGAGATTAGCACATGCCATGCAACATGGCTCAAACAAACAAGCACATCACTGTGAGCTGGAGAGGATGGGGGGGGGGGTGAAACGAGACAACTTCCACATTACCAGTGGGTCGGGGAAACATACATGCACTGCAGAAAACCTGGGTGGTTTCTTAAAAAAATTAAACATACAACTGCCACCAACACTTGTGCCTATTTCCTCTCTGGAGAAGTAAAAATTCACATTCATGGGCTGGAGAGATGGCTTAGCAGTTAAGGCATTTGCCTGCAAAGCCAAAGGATCCCGGGTCAATTCTCCAGGACCCCCGTAAGCCAGATGCACAAGGGGGTGCGTGCATCTGGAGTTCGTTTGCAGTGGCTGGAGGCCCTGGTGCACCCATTCATTCTCTCTCTCTCTCAAATAAACAAAAAAATAAAATATATTTTTTAAAAAATTCATATTCAGGGCTGGAGAGATGGCTTAGCAGTTAAGCGCTTGCCTGTGAAGCCTAAGGATCCCAGTTTGAGGCTCGATTACCCACGACCCACGTTAGCCAGATTCACAAGGGGACGCATGTGTCTGGAGTTCGTTTGCAATGGCTGGAAGCCCTGGTGCGCCCATTCTCTCTCTCTCTCTCTCTCTCTCTCTCTCTCTCTCTCTATCTACCTCATTCTCTCTCTGTCACTCTCAAATAAAAAATGAACAAAAAAATTTTTTTTAATTCACATTCACCAAAAATTTGGTCATATTCATTCACGGCAGCCTTATTTCCAATAGGCAAAACCTAGAATCAGTCCAAAACTCCCTTAACAGGTTGATAACTAAACCATGATACACACACATATGCATACATAGATACCACAATAACATACAGTACAGCCCTCCTCATTCTTGGGCTCTGCCAACCACAGATGGAAGTTAGCGCCTTAAACCACTGGCCATCTATCTTCTCCCCAGTGCAACCAGCCACAGACTAAACAAGCAGTTTACGCCTAGAATGGTTGCATCTGTATTAAACATGCACAGTTTTTCTTGACTTGATCCCCTTCAAACAATATAATACCACACCTGCTTATATTGCACTTACATTTTATTAGGTATCAAAAGTAATCTGAAGATGATTTAAAGTGCATGGGATTAGCTAACAGGGAAATGCAAATGAAAACTACTTTGAGATTCCATCTCACTCCGGTCAGAAAGGGTATCATCAAGAAATCAAATGACAGGCTGGGGAAAATGGCTTAGCAGTTAAGGCGTTTGCCTGCGAAGCCTAAAGAACCCAGTTCGATTCCCCAGGACCCATGTAAACCAGATGTGCAAGGGGGCTCATGCATCTGGAGTTGGTTTGCAGTGGCTGGAGGCCCTGGTGCACCCATTCTCTCTTTCTTTCTCTCTCTCTCTCTCTCTCTCTCTCTCTCTCAAGTAAATAAAATAAAATAGTTTTTAAAAATAGAGCCAGGTCCTTAAGCAAGCTTCCGGCCAAGATGGCGACCATCTAGCTGCACTCCAGATACCAGGGGAAAAAAAAGATAGATGCAGATCCTAAGGAGAGAGCTGCCCCAACATACCTCAAAAGGGGCCCAACTGAAACTAAGAACAACTGGCGAAACAAGCAAGGGTGATGTTTTCCTGTGAACCGGATACCAGCACAAAGGGGAAGGAGACCAACGCAGAGAAAAATCAACTCCTACCAAATCAGAGAGCCAGAGCCTCAGAGGCCCCCAACACCTCAGCACTGAAGCAGACCAAAAATGAACCCAACATGGCTCAGGGAAATTTTGCGGAAGAGGGGGCGAAAAGAATGTCAGAGTCACATGTTGGGTCATGATCTGCAGAGACATTTATCATACCAATAACTGGGGGCTAACTCCACAATGCACGACCCATTTACATCAACAAGGAGGGTCCAATGGGAGGGGGTAGATCACAGATGAGCCTAAACAATGGTACCAAACTGCCTGTATTTGCTGAAAAGAAAACTAATAAATTAAATTTAAAAAAAAAATAGAGCCAGGTGTGGTGGCGCATGCCTTTAATCCCAGCACTCGGGAAGCAGAGGTAGGAGGATTGCCATGAATTCAAGGCCACCCTGAGACTCCATACAGAGTGAATTCCAGGTCAGCTCTGAGCTAGAGGGAGATCCTACCTCGAAAACCAAAAAAAAAAAAAAAAAAAGTAAATAAATAAAATGACCATAAGTGCTGGTGAGGAGGTGAAAAAACAGGAATGCTTTTACACTGTTGGTGGGAATGCAATCTGATACAACCATTGTGGAAATCAGCCTGGAGCTTCCTGAGACAGCTAAAAATAGATTTACCATATGACCCAGCCACAGGACTGCTAGGTATATGTCCTAAGGACTCATCGTACTGCCTTAGAGATACATGCACACCCATGTTTATTCCTGCTCTATTCACAACAGCGAGGAAATGGAACCAGCCTAGATGTCTCTGTACTGATGAGTAGATAATGAAAATGTGGCACATTTATACACTGGAGTTTTAATCAGCAGTAAAGAAAAATAAAATTATGATGGCATTTGCAGGGAAATGGATGGATTACACTTAGTGAGGTAACCCAGACCCAGAAAGCCAAGCACCACATGTTCTCTCTCACATGTGGATCCTAGCTACAAACGTTTAGACTTGTATGTGAGTTAGAATAAAACTCAGTGGCAAAGGCCAGTAAGCCAGAAAAGGCATATAAAGGGAGAGAGGAGAGGGGAGGTCAGGGGAAGAGATTCAGTAAAGGAAAGGTAGGGGTAGGATTAATCAAATTTAAAAGGGTATGAATAAGTCACACGGAAA
The DNA here is from genome assembly GCF_020740685.1 of Jaculus jaculus. Lineage (NCBI taxonomy): Eukaryota > Metazoa > Chordata > Mammalia > Rodentia > Dipodidae > Jaculus > Jaculus jaculus. The sequence goes on from NC_059115.1 coordinate 56,248,215, forward strand.
CGTACGTTTTTGGACAAATGGCATACCCAGAAGCCATAGATTGTTACTACAAAAAAATTCAGCACCAGGGGTGGGATACCTTCCAGTGAGTTATTAGCCAGGGAGGTCGCTGGTGCCCCCAAAACATTACAGGCCACTGCCGAGGCTCTTGGGTTCCCACTAGGGATAGATGGCAAAACCCTATTGCTGAAGACTCCACAAGCATGGGCTGCAAGGTCACTGAGAGACCCTGCTGGAGCTGAGCTGATAACCTCCTCCACATAGACCAGCTGACAGAAACCTGGAAAAAGCCATGCTGCATGCAGCTCCATGGGAGATAAAGAAATCATCAGTGCAGATAAACAACAGTGGACTGTGCAAGCCTTAAGTTGGCTGGCCAGGCCAAATGAGCCAAGGGATGCAATAGTGGCATGTCTGTTAAGGAGGAAACCAACCGCCCTCTAATTTGACTGGAGGCCCGCTCCATGGGAGGGAATACATGCCTGATACTGATACACCTAGGGGTGTAATGCATGCTGCTATCTGACTCAATGTATATACTGTGCTCACCAAACTGCCCAGTAACCACTTCTCTTAATGTTCATACCTATATGTTAATGCTACTCTTCCTTTTGGTTAGGGAAACTTCTCTTTTCAGATGGCAGTGCCCTTGGAATGACTCAGAAGGCACCATGGTGCTGAGAAGTGACAGAGGAGCGCTCAGCACTGAAATATCCCTATCACCTTCCAAGGTTCAGGGTCTGTTGCAGAAGAGGTGGTGGAAAGAATGTAAGAGCCAAAGGAAGGGAAGGACTCCTTACAGTGAACTCTTCCAGATACAAAAGGTCCTGTATATCCATGACCTTGCAGTGCCTGACACTACCTATACAAGGCCATCGTAGTAGGAGGAAAAGATGATGACATCATAATAAGTGAGAGACTGCTTAAGAAGGGGAGGGGATATGATAGAGAGTGGAATTGTGAAGAGGAAGGAGGAGGGAGGGAATTACCATGGTTTACTGTCTATAATTATGGAAGTTGTCAATAAAAACTTTTTTAAATAAAAAAAAATAGTAAACTGCATGGGAGGATTGCACAGGCGATATACAAATGCAATGCCACATCTATAAAGGACTCAGATTAAGGTACTGATGAGAGGTCCTGAAACCAGTGTCCCACAGATGTAGAAGAACAGCTGCACACTCCTTAACAATAGAAGAAAGTACCAATACACACAATAACGTTGATAAAACCGCAAGCAGTTAGGCGATCCTCCTACCTCTGCCTCCCAGGTGCAGGGATTATGAAAAAGAAACTCTACAAATGCAGAGGGCAGTGGCATTTTAATGGTGGCCAGGAGTTAAAAACAGCCAGGGATAGAGTGGTGGAAAGGTAATTGTGATTACTGAAGAGAAAAACATTGTTGGGTTTTATAGCTTTTTAATGCCTGGGCATGGAGGTAACGATAGAAACCTGCTCCACAAGCAACAAAGTCATAGAAAAGTTAAAATACACACAAGCGTGTGCACATGTGTGAAAGAAGAACAAGAAACTGGGAAAAGGCAGCTAGAACGGATCCATATCGATACTGGTTGACATAGGGATAGTATACATTTTTAAAAACACCAGCTTAGCCGGGCGTGGTGGCGCACGCCTTTAATCCCAGCACTGGGGAGGCAGAGGTAGGAGGATCGCCATGAGTTCAAGGTCACCCTGAGAACACAGAGTGAATTCCAGGTCAGCCTGGGCTAGAGTGAGACCCTACCTCGAAAATCCAAAAATAAAAATAAATCTAGCCTCCAAGGAAATTGAGCATCGAATGCAAAGTACCATCTGTTGTTTCTTACAGTTGCATGTGAATTTATAATTGTCTCAATAAATATTCCAATTACAATGATCTTCCCAGGACATATCCATTCCACTCAGGTTTCTCCCATTTGTGGGGCTAAGCTAGGTGTCTTCTTTTTCCTTTTGTGTTTCTCTGTGATGTTGTTATTACTTAAAATATTTTTAGAATTTCTTTCACTGCTGGTGATACATGTTTATTTTAAAACATTTGTGTATGTGTGTGGCAACAAGACTTTATTCTTTAAGGATAAATTTGATTTTTTTTTTTCAAGGTCGGGTCTCATCCTAGCCCAGGCTGACCTGGAATTCACTATGTAGTCTCAGGGTGGCCTCGAACTCACGACAATCCTCCTACCTCTGCCTCCCGAGTGCTGGGATTAAAGGCGTGCGCCACCACACCCGGCTTGAAATTTTTTTTTTAATACCAAAAGAAATTCAAACCCATCCTAGGTAGCAACATGAGTAAACTAAGTAGGAAATGCTATAACTACTAAATCATGAAACATGCTCTCCTTTGTGGCATCTTGGGCTTAAGGTCTGGTCATCCCAGAGACTAATTACTCTTCTGGTAGAAAGCCCCTTCTAGAGACACCAAGAAGCCAGAGAAGGGCTTAAGTGGGACAGTAACTTAGCTAATGCTGTATTTCCATAAGACTAACCGAAGGCCTACTGAAGAACTGGAGAGAAGAGAAAGTTAAGGCAGAGAGAAGGGGTAGGGAAGAGAGAGACACCCTCTTTCTAGTTGGGTGAGCATCTCTGAGATGTTACCAGATCTGACCGCTCTGGGTAGACTGCCACGCCTTCCCCAGGTCTGTCACTTCTATCCCAGGCAGCAGTGTGGCTGGGGGTGACAACGTCTCACCTTATTGTCACCATGCAGACTTCATATGGTCATTACAAGGGTACAAAATTACTTCCTTCACCCGTAAAAACTTGAGAAATACTTAAATGGAATGTCTGATGACTTTACCCGATTCTAAACCACAAAATAAATGCCCGCGGTGTAAACCTAGAGAAAATTTTGGAATAATGCTTTCACATTTATAAATATGACCTCTAAGAAAAGATTAACCGGCACTCAGGAGGCGGAGGTAGGAGGATCTCCATGAGATCGAGGCCACCCTAAGACTACATAGTGAATTCCAGGTCAGGCTGGGCTAGAGTGAGAACCTCCCTCAGAGAAAGAAAGAAAGAAAGAAAGAAAGAAAGAAAGAAAGAAAGAAAGAAGGAAGGAAGGAAGGAAGGAAGGAAGGAAGGAAGGAAGGAAGGAAGGAAGGAAGGAAGGAAGGGAAAGAAAGAGATTAAAAACATCATATAAGTCGGGCGTGGTGGAGCACGCCTTTAATTCCAGCACTTGGGAGACAGAGGTAGGAGGATCGTCATGAGTTCGAGGCCACCCTGAGACTACACAGTGAATTCCAGGTCAGTCTGAAATAGAGAGAGACCCTGCCCCAAAAAAACAAACAAAAAAAAATCATATAATAACCTTAAAATGGTATCTAAATATATACTTGAGCATCATTCACTGCCATCCCATGGGCTGTACCAGATAATAGTCAAAACAAGTCTATAAGTCTCTTTTCACCTTATTTGAAAAGAAGGATATTTACCCATGTGAAATAGGCAAATAATGACCCAAAGGGATTGACAATCACCAGGGATAATAGAAACATTCCCTTGCTCTACAAATATTTACTGAATACCTATTACCTATGTAGATACGGGGGATACAGATGAGTGCTGTCCTAGAGGAAATGGCCCACTGAGAGAGCGGAAATGACGCTCAGAGTAAGGGTGTGTGTGTGTGTGTGTGTGTGTGTGTGTGTGTGTGTGTGTGTGTGTGTGTCAGTGAGGACAGACACACAGAAATGCCCAGGCTAGCAGCACAGAGAATCAGGTATGACCTCCCAAGAAGATCAAGCTGATGTTGAGATATAAAGAGGGCAGTGGGAGGTGGAAGACGGGAGCAGGGAGATGGCTCAGTGGCTAAAAGCACCTTCAAGCAAAGCCTGTCAGCCTGGGTTCGATCCCCCAGCACCATGTAAAGCCACTCATGCAACAAGTGATCCTGACTTTCTGTTGTTTGTTTTTTTGTTTTGCTTTGTTTTGTTTTTCAAGGTAAGGTCTCACTCTGGCTCAGTCAAAATAAACCCTTCTTTCCTTAAACTCCTTCTTTTTTTGTTTTGTTTTGTTTTCCAAGGTAGGGTCTCACTCTGGCTCAGGCTGACGTGGAATTCACTATGTAGTCTCAAGGTGGCCTCGAACTCATGGAGATCCTCCTAAATGCTGGGATTAAAGGTATGTGCCACCATGCCCGGCAACTGTGACTCTTGAAAAAGATAGAGCACAAAAAAGCTTTGATTGCGGTACATATGTCATGGCAAGCGTACACACATATGTGCATGCATACACATACACATAAATAAATAAATAAATTTTGTTTAAAAAACAATGTAGCGGCTTTTAAGTAGGGTTACATGGGAAAGCTTGGGAAATGGCGTGGGGAACTTTGGTAATTCTCATAATGATGGGGGTAGGCGAGGGAAGAGGAGGAAGGCAAAAGCTACTATATTGCCATCAAACCTGGGTGCCAGGGACATTACAGGTTCTATAGTTCCAGATCAGTCCTGCGTAACAAGTGCTTTGCCCCAACTGTCTACACTGACTCCTATTGAGAATCACTGAGGTAGGTGGTAGATCTGCCAACTCAACCATGAAATGAGGCATACTTAAGGCAGTAGGAATGGAAGCATTAAAAAAAAAAGGGCTGGAGAGATGGCTTAGCGGTTAAGCGCTTGCCTGTGAAGCCTCAGGACCCCGGTTCGAGGCTCGGTTTCCCAGGTCCCACGTTAACCAGATGCACAAGGGGGCGCACGCGTCTGGAGTTCGTTTGCAGAGGCTGGAAGCCCTGGCGCGCCCATTCTTTCTTCCTCTATCTGTCTTTCTCTCTGTGTCTGTCGCTCTCAAATAAATTAAAAAAAAAAAAAAAAGAGGTCCAGGGCTGGAGAGATGGCTTAGTGGTTAAGCACTTGCCTGTGAAGCCCAAGGACCCCGGTTCAAAGTTCTATTCCCCAGGACCCACGTCAGCCAGATACACAAGGGGCGCATGCGTCTGGAGTTCATTTGCAGTGGCTGGAGGCCCTGGTGCGCCCATTCTCAGGCGATCCTCCTACCTCTGCCTCCCCAGTGCTGGGATTAAAGGCGTGCGCTACCACGCCTGGCTCATAGTTGTTCCTTTTTTTTTTTTTTAATTTGAGAGACAGAGAAAGAGGGAGAGAAAGATGGAGAGGGAGAGAGAGAGAGAGGCGCACCAGGGCCTCCAGCCACTGCAAGTGAACTCCAGCTGCATGTGCCCCCCTGTGCATCTGGTCCTGGGGAATAGAACTGGGGTCCTTTGGCTTTGTAGGCAAATGCCTTAGCTGCTAAGCTATGCCTCCAGCCCTCACAGTGATATCTTTAAAGCACAATTCCTATGATCTCTATCTCTATAAACACCATATCTCTGCCTTCATATTAATGTGCCTTAGTATATCACGGAGTTGTTACTGTTCTATCTCTATCCTATACACACATTTCTCAGGAACCCTGGAGCTTTCTGGACCTCTTTTTTTTTAAAAAAAAATTTTTTTTGTTAATTTTATTTTTTTATTTGAGATGACAGACAGAGAGAAAGAGTCAGAGAGAGAGAGAGAGAGAGAGAGAGAGAGATAGGATGACCAGACCCTGGTGACAAGCTAAATGTGAAGTGAGATAAGGACTGGGAGAAACAGAAGATGACTCCCAGATTCCTAGGGTGCAAAGGGGGTGAATGTCAGCAGGGCAGGACACCCATGTGGGGACAATAAGGAGAAGCAGCAGAGGGAGCAGGTGATGCTTCTCACACCGGGTGAAGCAGAGTCAGAAACCTGGCCTCGTGACCAAAACCCGCCCGTGACCTGCTTCCTGGGCCCTGCGCAGACGTGGCTGCATATGCTAAGGATGAATTTTTAAATTTAAGATTAGACAGAAAAGAACCTTTTTTTCCCATTAAATATTATAAGCTGCGGGCTGGAGAGATGGCTTAGTGGTTAAGCGCTTGCCTGTGAAGCCTAAGGACCCCGGTTCGAGGCTCGGTTCCCCAGGTCCCACGTTAGCCAGATGCACAAGGGGGCGCACGCGTCTGGAGTTCGTTTGCAGAGGCTGGAAGACCTGGCGCGCCCATTCTCTCTCTCTCCCTCTATCTGTCTTTCTCTCTGTGTCTGTCGCTCTTAAATAAATAAATAAATAAATAAATATTATAAGCTGCAATAACTTTCAAGGAAATCTTCAACTACATCACCTTCAAAACCACATCAAGTTTTTGTCTTTGAAAATCATCCTGGAGGCTGGGAAGCATGCAAGGCCCCGAGACCACAAACGAATTCTTTCTTTTTTAATATTTTATTTTTATTTATTCATTTGAGAGAGGGAGAGAGATACAGAAATAGGCAGGTAGAGAAAGAAAGAGAGAGAGAATGGGCGCTCCAGAGCCTCTAACCACTGCAAAGGAGCTCCAGATGCATGTGCCCTCTTGTGCAGCTGGCTTACATGGGTCCTGGGGAGTTGAACCTGGGTCCTTTGACTTTGAAGGCAAGCACCTTAACCACTAAGCCATCTCTCCAGCCCCATTTTTTTTAAACACATGATTTTACTTTTTATTTATTTGAGGGAAAGAGAAAAAGAGAGAGAGAGAGAGAATGGGCGCACCAGAAAATGAATCCTGAATATTACAAACATTACAAATATACAATATTGCCAAGTCTACAGGCAAGTCCAAACACATGTACAGTTGGCAACACCCAGGCTACTTCCACCATTCCAACAAAGTAGCAATGAAGCACACATGCTTGGTGCAATCCCCTAGGAAGGTAGTACAGAATTTCCTTTTCGCTAAAATGACCAACTTGATAAGATTCCTCAACATTTTACTTTATATCAATAGCTATTACTAAGTTGTAACATATACTGAAACTCATCTTAAGTACAGTATAAAAGCACTGTTCGTCTTATTATAATATTCCAAAAGCACTGTGAAAAAGAAAATGTCCAACCTGCACGGATTTCACTGAGAAGAATGGTTTCATTGTAGGGCATATAAGCTCCTCGTTGGTATTCCACTCTGAGGGAAAGGAAAGAAAAAGGCTCTGTCTGTCCAGTCTTCGCTCGGACAAGTGGGGGACTCTTAACATTGGATGCGCTCCAAAGCATGCAATGCCTGCGGCGAGGCAGGTAGAGCTTGGGCCTTGTTCCTGGTCACAATAGTGACTTATGTTAAGTCCTCAAGAGACAGTGAACCCTGCTCAGAGATCAGGCCTCGGGAGCTACCTGCTACCAGCTAGCTCTTCCCCCCGAAGGGGGTGTGTCATTTGCTCCTAGTATCTGGGAAGGTTTATGCGCACGTGCACAGCAGTTCATACTTTGCTATGTTCAGACCCTCTTTCTCCTAGTCCTGTGCTCAGCACTGGAAACCCTAGGCTGACAAGACCAGTCCCCTTCCCCACCCTCAGGTCTACTGGAAGACAGACACACAAAGCTAAGGCCCCGTGAAGAACATTGAAGGAGAAAAGTGCTATTGTTAACTAAGAGTATAGGAAAGACACCAATAAAGATGCAAAAAAGCTGGGTGTGGTGGCACATGCCTTTAATCCCAGCACTCGGGATGCAGAGGTAGGAGGATCGCCGTGAGTTCGAGGCCACCCTGAGACTCCAGAGTGAATTCCAGGTCAGCCTGGGCTAGAGCAAGACCCTACATTGAAAAACCAAAAAAAAAAAAAAAAAAACCCTGAAAATTAAAGAAAAGAAGAAAGACACAGGATATTACCCACCAAAAAAGAACAGGCAGGTGAAGCTTGTAGGATAAGTTAAGAATTTGTTCACTGAGGGCTAGAGAGATGGCTCTGTGGTTAAGGCACTTTCCTGCAAAGCCTAATGACCAGGGTCCGATTCCCCAGTATCCACATAAAGCCAGATACGCAAAGCGGTACATGCATCTGGAGTTCATTTTGCAGCAGCTGGAGGCTCTGGTGTGTCCATCCTCTCCCCACCCTTCCCTTTCAGCTTATAAATAAAGAAAAAAAAAATTTTAAAGAATTGATTCATTGAAAAATGTTTAATGGGTTTCCTTTCTACTGTACTATGTATTAAATCATCTCAGACTCCTGGTGGTCCAAACATGAACGACACTGTGTTTAAGAACTACTTTATGCTGGGCGTGGTGGCACGCGCCTTTAATCCCAGCACTCGGGAGGCAGAGGTAGGAGGATCACCGTGAGTTCGAGGCCACCCTGAGATTACATAGTGAATTCCAGGTCAGCCTGAGCTAGAGTGAGACCCTACCTCAAAAAAAAAAGGAAGTAGCCAAGGCAGAACTTGAAGTGAGGTTTGCTCCATACAGCAACACACACAGCCAATAAGAACTGACCTCCAGGGCTGGAGAGATGGCTTAGCAGTTAAGTGTTTACCTGTGAAGCCTAAGGACCCTGGTTCAAGGCTCAATTCCCCAGGACCCACGTTAGCCAGATGCACAAGAGGGCGCACGCGTCTGGAGTCCATTTGCAATGGCTGGAGCCCTGGCGCACCCATTCTCTCTCCCTGTCTCTCAAATAAATAAATAAAAATAAAAATAAATTTAAAAATACTTATCAGAAAAGATAAAGATTTAAACACCTTAAAAAAAAACTGGACCACACAAAAAGGAAAAATAAACTGATAACCTTGACCACACTTTGTAAGCTGCAAGCTTCAAGACCTCAGTTCCCTATTTGTGAAAATGGCATCACGGTCATCGATTTTTACAGAGCTGTGCAGAAGATCCAATCAATGACTGTAGGTAAGGCTGTCTATGCTGCCACTTCATTCAAATCTTCATTTTAAGAAAATAATCACCCCCTCATTCCACGTATTAGCCACACACTGTCCCCTGAAACTACATGTAACTAGTTAATCAATGCCTGTTCCTCACAGCCTTCAAACTGTGCACCTCATCAACACTTCTCCACCCCCTGATGTTTTCTCTTCTCCAGAGTGAGAACTTGCTCCTTCAATTATTTCCCTCATCACTGTATCAAGAGCTTCTCAATATAGCAGAACCTGAACTGCCTTCATGTCTCAGTTTTATTTTTTTATTTATTTTTTTAATATATTTTTTGTCCATTATTTATTTATTTATTTGAGAACGACAGACACAGAGAGAAAGACAGATAGAGGGAGAGAGACAGAATGGGCGCGCCAGGGCTTCCAGCCTCTGCAAACGAACTCCAGACATGTGCACCCCCTTGTGCATCTGGCTAACGTGGGACCTGGGGAACCGAGCCTCGAACCGGGGTCCTTAGGCTTCACAGGCAAGCGCTTAACCGCTAAGCCATCTCTCCAGCCCATGTCTCAGTTTTATGAAAGATACTAACAGCCAGTCTCTCAAGTTCATATCCTAGCGACGTCTGCCTTCCCTTTCCCACCTCCCCATGCCCTTCACTCACCGCATGGTAGTGAGTTGGCACTCTTCTCCTCTTGTCCCTTCTCCATTCTTGTTACTAATTTGGCACTAAACACACACACACACACACACACACACACACACACACATGCACGCACCACCTCACGGCCTATTTGAAAAGCCTATGAGGTGGACAGCAGCAGATGTCCCTCCCACCGCTAGTCCACCCCGGGAGCTGATGGCAGGCTAAATGACACCATACTCAAAGTCTTTGTTTCTGCTGATCAGGAATGAAACTCAGCCTCTGCTGCCTTGTTCATATCAAATACGAGCATCTCACTGGGCATTCAAGACCTTCCACAACCACCGGGCAATCATTTGCCACAAAAAAGCTATCAATATGTCCTCACACCTGGCTCTGCAAGCTTTTTCCAACCTCAACCTATCACCTCCATGAATTCCCCTCTGCCCATTCTGTTTTATCACTTTATTTGTTTGCAACAAGAAGTGGGGGGAAGAGAAAGAGAATGGGCATTCCAGGGCCTCTGACCACTGCAAACAAACTCTGGACACATGCACCACTTTCTGCATCTGAATTTATGTATATACTGGGGACTCGAACCCAGGCTGTCAGACTTTGCAAGCAAGCACTTTTAACCAGAGCCATTGCTCCACCTCCTCTCTCTGCCTATTCTAACACTGTGGCTTGTGACTCTAAAAATGGGAGCTTGGCTCAAACACCCAAGTAGCTCTATGACCTCGGGCTTCCTCATCTGTCTCATACTGCCTGTTTCAAGGATTGGATGGAGTGGAGGAGGCAGCGCACCTGAGGAAGTACTGACACTCACCAGGTACTTAGTACATTTCAGAATCCCAAATCCCCTTTTTTTAGTCGGGGGTGTGGTGGCGCACGCCTTTAACTCCAGCCCTCGGAGGCAGAGGTAGGAGGATCACCATGAGTTTGAGGCTAGCCTGAGACTCCACAGTGAATCCCAGGTCAGCCTAAAAAGAATCCCCTTTTTTGTCTTCTTCCCCTTCCCAGCAAGGTCATCTTTTATTCATCCTACAACTTAATCAGTTATGTCACAGCTCTGTTGACTGTGACATGTTTTTACCTATCTGCCCAGCTACATTCTTCCTCTAGTATCCTTTGCTGTACTTCATTCACAGAAAAACTGACTTAAGAGACTTAAGTCCAATCATTATATTCTTTGACTAGGCCTGGAGAGCAATGGTGACTAGTTGAAAAACTCTGATATTCACTCAACAATATTGGGACATTTGCTAGTCACCAGGATGTTACATGCTGGACATTATATCCTTGAACAAGAGAACCAAACATACCAGTCTTTCTGAAGTTTACATTTTTATTTGACGGTGGGGTAGGTAATATACAACATCTAGAAAGCAAACCTTGCAACACGTTAGAAGGTGATAGGTGGCATTTAAAAAAAAATGAAGCTGGGCTGGAGAGATGGCTTAGCGGTTAAGCGCTTGCCTGTGAAGCCTAAGGACCCCGGTTCGAGGCTCGGTTCCCCAGGTCCCACGTTAGCCAGATGCACAAGGGGGCGCACGCGTCTGGAGTTCGCTTGCAGAGGCTGGAAGCCCTGGCGCGCCCATTCTCTCTCTCTCTCTCCCTCTACCTGTCTTTCTCTCTGTGTCTGTCACTCTCAAATAAATAAATAAATAATTTTAAAAAAATGAAGCAAAGGAGAAAGTAAAAACCAAAGACTAGCAGGGGTGGGGATGAGTGCAAGTTTAAATACAGCAGTTAGGAAATCCAGCAGGAAAAAAGCTACAGGGATGTGTAGGCAGGACGCGAGCAGGTGTGATCTGAGCCTATGCCTAGAGCAGCGTGAGCAAGTGGGGAGCAAATTAACAAGGACAAAGAGAAGACCAGACGGCTGATCACACAGCCCCTGCGGGTCAGCCAGAGGCTCTGGGTTTTGTTCTGAGCATGAGAATCCATTTGAGGCTTTCTGAGCTGAGGCGTGACAGTGTCTGACATGTACTAACAGGATCAGTCTGCCTTACTCACCACAGGCAGGCTGAGAGGGGAGAGGGGCAAAAGCAGGGGCCTTGCTGGAAGCCAGTGCCATGGCCCAGGAGGAAAGGAACAGTGGCTAAGGCCAGTGGGTAGCAAGGGAGATGGTGGGAGGTAATGCGATTCTGGAATGTTCTCCAAAACAGAGCTGATAAGATGTCCTAGCCAGCTGAAAGCGGGATTTGAGAGACAGAGAGAGAGAGACAGCTGTCCCTCAAACTGGAAGTCTGAGGAAAGGATGCAGCTGCCGTCAGCAGATACGGAGGTGGTGTGGGTGGTGCCGAGTTGGGGAAGGAAACCGGGAGCTTGGCTCAGGATGCACTCCGCGGAGCTGTGCACACACACGTGGGGAGCCGTCACAGAGAAACAGGGCAGAAAACTAGTCTTTATTATTCTGCCCATCAAGTCTTTTTGCAGCTCTCGTCTTGTCAGGGTCCTAGCAGGGAAGGGAAAAGAGGCTGAGAGGGAAGGAGAGGCAATGTCTATTCCAGAGATTAAAATCAAGAAGGAGCCAGGCGTGGTGGCGCACGCCTTTCATCCCAGCACTCGGGAGGCAGAGGTAGGAGGATCGCTGTGAGTTCGAAGCCACCCTGAGACTACAGAGTGACTTCCAGGACAGCCTGGGCTAGAAGGAGACCCTACCTGAAAAAAAAAAAAAAGAAAAAGAAAGAAGACAGAAAGACAGGGAGGAAGGAGAGAAGAAAAGAAGGAAGGCAGGCAGTCAAGGGCAGAGAGATGGTTCAGGGGTTAAAGGCACATGCTTGCAAAGCCTATTGGCCTGGGTTCGATTCTGCAGTACCCATGGAAAGCCAGATGCACAAAGTGGCACCTGTGTCTGGAGTTCGTTTGCACTGGCAAGAGGCTCTGGTGCATCCATTCATGTTCTCTCTCTTTTCTCCTGTTGGCAAATAATTTTTTTGTTTAAATCAGGGAGAGATGGGGCATCTGTCACAGAGAGAGCTGTTGGCCCTCTTCTTGCGCCTGGGAGGATATCCACAGTCACATAAGATGGGGACATCCAAATGGGACATTTAGAAACAATGCCACCCTGCCAAGCTATCTGCTTCCCAAGCACAGCAGACAAAATACACAGAGGCCATGCAAAGAAAGAGATCCACCTTGCCATTTAAAGAGAAAACCTTCCCCCAGTGCTCCCCTGTCACAATTTAGTTCTCTAGGGAAAATTTGTCTCTGGGGACTATTTTCCTTAGCGATCATGATTATGGTCCAGAGAGAAACAACTCTAGATTTTCTAGCAGTCAGGAACAGTGGGTGACAGCAGTTAGTTGGCCTAACCTCTCCAGCCAGTCCGTCTGTTTTGCCTCCATAGTTTCTCAACGTACAATCTGCCTTGGGGGAAAAAAAATATTTTCCCTGCCTACACACAGGGCTTTCTGGAGAGTTAATGAATGCATGTGTATAAAACTGCTTGAGCTCCTCAAGTAAAAGGACAATGAAACTCTGTGTATAAGGTTTTGAGGTCCAGAGGTATCACTTTTAACTCTTCTTACCAACCCCACTCAAGTTAGAATAGTGGCACAGACCTATAATCCCAGCTCTCAGACAGATAAAATAGGAGGATTATGAGGTCAACGTGAGCCTGGCCTACATGGCAAGACTGTGTCTTAAAACATAAAAAGTGTGCTGGGAGCCGGGCATGGTGGCGCATGCCTTTAATGCCAGCACTCGGGAGGCAGAGGTAGGAGGACTGCCGTGAGTTTGAGGCCACCCTGAGACTCCATAGTGAGTTCCAGGTCAGCCTGGGCTACAGTGAGACCCTGCCTCGAAAAAGCCACAAAAAATTTTTAAAAAGTGGGCTAGGGCTAGAGAGATAACTTAGCAGTTCAGGCACTTGCCTGCAAAGCCAAAGGACCCAGGTTCGATTCCCCAGTACCCAAAGATGCGCATGTGTCTGGAGTTCATTTGTAGTCACTAGAGGTCCTGGTGTACCCATTCTCTCTCTTTGTATCTGCCTCTCTCTCTCTCTCCCAAATAAATAAATTTTTTTTAAAACTTAAAAGTGTTGGAGGTGTGCCCGTGTAGTAGAGAGTTGCCTAAAATGCACAGGGCCCTGTAGTTTCCCTAGTAGTTAGGAGGGAAAAAAACATTAGACTGACAATTAGCCTACGATATCAGCAGTGATCTTATATTAGCCTGTAGAGACAAAATAAACTGACATGGGATAGTGTTTATGAAGTACAATTCTGATGTAATGGTTGTTAAATGATCTCGCAAGATAAAAATGTGGAGCTGTCCATTATCTCAGTATCTCTTCTGCCTCTCTGCTTGCAAATAAATAATTTTTTTCAAAAAAGTCGGGTGGGGGGCTGGAAAGTTGACTCAGCAGTTAAGGCATTTGTCTGCAAAGCCTAAGGACCCAGGTTTAATTCCCCAGTAGCCACATAAAGCCAGATGCACAAAGTAGTGCATGCATCTGGAATTTGTTTTCAGTGGATGGAAGCCCTGGCACACCCATTCTCTCTCTCGCTCTCTCTCTCTCTGCTTGCAAATAAATAAATATTTTTTTAAAAAAAAGTAAAGGGCTGGAGAGATGGGTCAGTAGCTAAAAGCCGTGAAAAGCCAAATACACAAAGTGGGACACACAGTAGCAAGACATCCAGGCATATCCACAGTCAGTCTTTCTCTGGTCCCCAAAAAACAAATACAAATAGCTTTAAGAAAATGTAGGGCTGGGGCTGGAGAGATGGTTTAGCGGTTAAGCGCTTGCCTGTGAAGCCTAAGGACCCCGGTTCAAGGCTCGATTCCCCAGGACCCATGTTAGCCAGAAGCACAAGGGGGCGCACGCATCTGGAGTTCGTTTGCAGTGGCTGGAGGCCCTGGTGTGCTCATTCTCTCTCTGTCTAACTGCCTCTTTCTCTGTCTGTCACTTGCAAATAAATAAATAAATATTTTTAAAAAAAAGAAAAGAAAAAAATATAGGGCTGGAGAGATTTCTTAGTGGTTAAGGTGCTTGCCTGCAAAGTCTAGTGAGGCGGATTTGATTCCCCAGTACCCACATATAGACAAATGCACAAAATGGTGCATGCATCTGGAACTTGTTTGCAATAGCTGGAGGCCCTGGTGCACCCGTTCTCTATTTCTCTTCTGTGTGCATGTGTGTATGTGTGTATATATATATAATCATTGGAAACAGAATTTGAGGCCAGCCTGAGAACTCATCTCAAAAACAAGGGCCGGGTGTGGAGACTCACATCTTTAATACCAGCACTTGGGAAGCAGAGGTAGGAAGATCGCCATGAGTTCGAGGCCACCCTGAGACTAGTTAGTGAATTTCAGTCAGCCTGGGCTAGAGCAAGACACTACCTCAGGGAAAGAAAAAAAAAAAAAAAGACCAACAAGGGCTGCTGGATATGTAGCTCATAGCTGCTTGCCTACAAGACCCAAGGCTATGGGTTTGATGTCCAGCACCAAAAACAAACAAGATAAAAGTACAATATTCATCGGGTTAAAATTCATTAAAAAGTCATCACTCTAGGAAAGCTCCTCCCAAAGGTTAAATGTGTTGACCTACGAACCATAATCTCTAAGTATGACAAAACCATGGAAGAAAATACAGACTACAGACTTTTGTCTAAGAACTGTAGAATCGGGCAGGCATAATGTAAGAGCCACCCATGAAAAGAGCTTTGTTGAAGGCGTTTTTCCCTTATTTTCTACACAGTGCCTAACTCCATTCAAATGGCAACAATTAACATTGACGTGAATAGGCCACTGTACGGATCCTGTTCATAATTCACATCGAAGGATTTCCTTGCCCAATGGGACTGGCATGTGTATTCAAATAACCTTGCACTTTGAGAAATCCCTGCCTAGAACATGTCAAAGACCTGATGAAGGCACAATCTAGAGGCAAAAATCTTTCCCTGACAAAACAAAGCAAGAGTGTGCTCGTATTTCTGGGCTCTCACACACCTCAACTTTTCATTTCGGGAAACAAAGTCAAGCGGTGGATCGAAAACTGTCAGACACACAGGGGATAAAAGCAAACCAAAGCGGAAAGGACTCCGGGGTGGTTAAGCTCACTCTGGACCCTCGAGGTCAATGAGTTCATTCCGACAGTATTTCACCAAGCAAGAGTCACATGACTTTCCCAAAGTGGGGACTGCCCATCTACTGATGACACATGTCATCAGCTCTGGATAATCTCCCGTGGGTCTCTACTTTTCAGTCCCAGCTTTCACGCTTCATTTACAGCCTGTGACTAAAAGACTTGACCTACTGAAAACATTGCTCTGGGAATCTAGTCCCTTCCACACTCGTTAAGTCCTTCAGTGGCTTGCCACAGCCCAGAAAGCAAAGGCCTCCCTCCTTTCTTCTCTGTGTATCAGAATGGCTTTAAGGCCTTGGCCCAAGTCTCCTTCTATTGTTTGTTTGTTGGTTTCGAGGTCGGGTCTCACTCTGGCCCAGGATGACCTGGAATTCACTATGGAGTCTCAGGGTGGCCTCGAACTCATGGCGATCCTCCTACCTCTGCTTCCCAAGTGCTGGGATTAAAGGCGTCCACCACCATGCCTGGCTCCAAGAGACATGCGTGGCTACCGATTCCTTCCCTTTCCTCGGATAGCCTGGATCTTCACTCTGAGGACTTCTTGATGGTGTAGAGTTCTCAGAGGAGGCAGAACTCCATGACGCTTATATGGAAGCCTTGGAATTCCACTGTCCCTCTCTCTGCCCTAGTTCAACCAAGGGCTGGGACATAGTTATCCTGCTAAAGCATGAGGCCTTCTCTTAAATAGTCAGGGCAATACTTAATAGCCAAAGTCTGATTCTGTTATTTGCAGGTTAGAAGTATAGCCAAGGCATTCTGTGGCTTATTTCTGTCAGAAAACTTCCCCATGCAAACTGGACATTACACCTACAGTGGCCAATCCCACAAATGCGACACTTTCATTCCTAGATAACAAAGGACTGAGGCACCAGAGAAAAGCATGAGTCAGAAATGCCAGTCCTGCTTGGGGCTGAGCATAAGTAGTGGGGAAGCCCAGAGGGGAAGATGGGACAGGACGCCAAGTCATAACAGACAGACACACGTTAGGTAGATTAAAGAAAAAGCAAAGGGGGCTAGAGAGATGGCTTAGCAGTTAAGGTGCATGCCTACAAAGTCTAAGGTCCCCAGTTCGATTCTCCAGGTCACATGTACGTCATATGCACATGGTAGCGTATGCATCTGAAATTCGTTTGCAGTGATCAAAGATCCTGGTGCAGCCATTCTCTCTCTCTCTCTCTCTCTCTCTCTCTCTCTCTCTCTCTCTCTCTCTCTCACACTCTGTGTCTCTTATAAATAAAAATAAATCTTAAAAAAAAAAAACAGAAAAAGAAAAGGCAGAGGAGGGGGCTCCAGAAAACAGGCACATCATATCAAATGCACTGAGAACCAAACACTATGTGGAGGATTCAAAATTCCTTCTATGCAGCTGAGTGTGAGCTACAAGGAGAAGGGCCGAGGCTAGAGACGTCCGCCAGGGCCCGCTCACTTGGCATCATGCGTGTGCTCTGCTAACAATTTGGCTCTCCATCCCGAAGTTAGGAAGGGGCTCTGAAGAAATTTAGCCGGAGACCTCCAAAATCACAAGAACTCAAGCCTCTACTTTCCCTAATTATTCTTTTGAAATATTTACTCATCTCCAAAGAAGACAATGTAATGTTAAGCCAAGACACGTGCTTCAGTAAACGTATTCCAAAATATCACAATATTGTGTGCATGACAGCCCCAAATGCATTCCATCAACTCAACAGTGTTGGTTGCGCAAGGAAGCAAGTCAAGAACACCACGCTCCCTGGCATGAGGGCTCCCAGTTCTGCCTCCAGTTGGACGTGTCCTTTCAGGGAAAATTTGCCCTCTTTGAGCCTCAATTTCCTTCTCCCCCCCCCCCAAAAAAATGGAGCTACTGATACCTGTAGCTACAAACCTGAGAGGATGGTGACTCAAATGTACAGAAAGCATCTGGCCTATATTAGCTATTTGTCGACACTCCCCCCAGGAAGCAGTTCCTCTGATGATGGAAATCCAAGTCCCTAAGGCCCTAAGGCATCACCAGGAAAAAAAAAAAAAAAGGTCAGGAAGAAGGTGTGACCCTAAAAAACATCACCCAATCACTTGGGAGCATCCCACCTATAAAATGAGGATATTAATCATTGCCTACACTTTGACATGGTGGGGAGGGTGGTCAATGAGACTCTCCTAACCTTTTTTTTTTTAATTGTTTTTGTTTATGTTCATTTATTTATTTGAGAGTGACAGAGAGAGAACGAGGCAGAGAGAGAGAGAGAGAAGATGCGCCAGGGCCTCCAGCCACTGCAAACGAACTCCAGACGCGTGCGCCCCCTTGTGCATCTGGCTAACGTAGGTCCTGGGGAATCGAGCCTCGAACCGGGGTCCTTAGGCTTCACGGACAAGCATTTAACCGCTAAGCCATCTCTCTAGCCCCTCTCCTAACCTTTAAAGGTTTCCAGATGCATACTATATTACTGCCAAGTATTTGTGTTCTTATGAATGACCTTCTCATAGAGAGATTTCTGACACCACCTTTGAATTTCCAGTCCAACCACTTTTCCGCATGTCCTCATAACCCTACAAAGTCTCTTTATTGCTCACTGTGCCTCTCAAAATGTTTGCCTTCCAACTTTCTTACTGGGGCCCCACCTTGCCTAGGTGTGCCATACTGTTTCTCCTTCACCCCTGCACCTGCCTAAAAGTGTCCTACCTCCCATCCCCCCGCTTCTGTCTCTCCCCAACACATGGGCAGATCCGAAAAAAAACCTGCCTACTCCCCCTTCTCCGCGCACAGCAGCTCCGACGACCCCAGCATAAAAGCCACTCTGAATGGAGGACTTCGCTACCATCTTGACTTCCTCCCTCCTACTGTTCTCTGTCATTCATAGCTCTGCCCTCTCCCGCTTTCAAATAGTCCCTACAATACAGACGAGGAGAGCAGAGACTGAGGGGGGCCCAGATCTCTTCAACTCACCTCCAAAACCTCCATCAAGCACTCATGTGACACTTGATGGTAAAGCGAACCACGGTGAGGAGGCAAGGTCTCAGGTCTACAGGCCAAGAGACAAAATAGCGGCAAACAACAGAGAAAGGGATGTTAGCCCCCCCCCCCCCAATAGATACAGCTTCAGATGCCAACCCAGACTTTTAATTTCCAACCAATTTCCCCTGGAGGAAATGAACCACAAATCCAAAGATGCATTTCACCAATCCAGAGGAAAATGTCAGGAACAGTGTAAAAGCCCCAGGTTGAGAACAATAATGGATAATTGTATGCAATCACTAAAATGATCGGGGTTTGTTGTTTGTTTGTTTGTTTTGGTTTTTCAAGGTAGCGTCTTACTCTGGCCCAGGCTGATCTGGAATTCACTATGTAGTCTCAGGGTGGCCTCAATCTCATAGCGATCCTCCTACCTCTACCTCCCAAGTGCTGGGATCAAAGGCGTGCATCACTGCGCCTGGCTTAAAATGATCATTTTTGGAAGATGTTTAATGGCATAAATACGACTGACTGCAAGTGAACTAAGTATCAAGCTCTAGGTATTCATATTTCACAAAACAACAGCAACAGAGGCAGCTTGAGAGACCTTTAACCCGAAATCTCTCCATTAACACAACCTAAGAAATAGGACAAACAAAAACAACAGCATCGGGCTGGAGAGATGGTTTAGCAGTTAAGCGCTTGCCTGTGAAGCCTAAGGACCCAGGTTCGAGGCTCGGTTCCCCAGGTCCCACGTTAGCCAGATGCACAAGGGGGCGCACGCGTCTGGAGTTCGTTTGCAGAGGCTGGAAGCCCTGGCGCGCCCATTCTCTCTCTCTCCCTCTATCTGTCTTTCTCTCTGTGTCTGTCACTCTCAAATAAATAAATAAATAATGACCAAATAAAAAATTAAAAAAAAAAACAAAACAGCATCATAAAGTGGAATCTCCTCTTCGGGTATAATTGCTTTCCCTCCATTCTGGCTTTGGAGTTGCTTCTAAACATATCATAATCACTTAGTCTTCACGATAATCCACAAAATGTTACTACTCCCATTTTAATGATGGGAAAACACACTGCAGGGCCAAAGTACTAAATAAAACCTTTTCAAGGTAAGAATTAAAGCCAAGTCTACCTCATTCTAAAGCTCCTTTCATCGCTGCGCCAACAGCGCTTCCCATCTCCCTCTTCTTTGTCCCAACCAATCCGTCACCTCAGGCTACTCAAAGCTCTACTTAGGTGAACCCATCAGAACTGCGCTCTTATGAAGTCTCACCCAGTCCAAGCTCTCATTTTCACTCTCCTAGGCACCATAGACCTAATGGAAGCTTTGTCTTTCAAAATCATTATCGCTTTCTCTAAATTTCAGCTTCTACTGTTAATTCATGACTCCTTTCCACAAATAAGTTTCCCACGTGGACATACGACAAGTCAGTGCATTCAGAAACACGGCACCATGAGAACACATCTCCAAGGTTAGGAATGTGCCCATGCAAAGGCTTATAAGTGGATTGTTTGCGATTACAAAACAAGCC